>NC_137813.1:53812949-54287949 GCF_963921795.1 Nannobrachium achirus
TCCGTCTGTCCATCCCTCTCCATCAGGTCTCCTCATACACCTTTCTGTCTGTCTGTCTGTCTGTCTGTCTGTCTGTCTGTCTGTCTGTCTGTCTGTCTGTCTGTCTGTCTGTCTGTCTGTCTCCTCGTTGTGTACTGTACCTTCCCTTTATCTGCCTGTGTCTCTTTGGCTGTCTCTCTCGTGAGCCTTGCTTTTGGTGGATGTATGTGTACCGTATGTCCGTAGGCTATAGGCCATCTGCTGTGTGCTATGCCGTTTACACATCTGCAGCGCATGTGTTGTGTCTCGGTGCTCACCTTTACCAGTGTTGGACAGCGGTAACGGAGCACATTTACTGGAGTAGTGTACTTAGGACGTACATCTTGTGAGATGTCTGTACTTGAAGCAGGCTATTTGTGTATTTGGAAGCATATCGTCGTTGACGGGTGGAAACCTCGTATCTCCAAGTTTCAAATTTGTACGTTCTTTCGCAAAGTAAAGTCCTGCTTCATCATACAAGGATGGCCATCGCAAAAAAGTTGCGAGGCGTTGTGTGCTTGTAGATCGGCTGTTTTCACTATACTAGTTTAAATCATTTTTAAAATGATCAATGCAAAACGAACGGTTTTGGACATAAGGTTTTCATCCGACAACGATGATATAGTTTTCACTCCACTCCACTACATTTCAAAGACAAATCTTGTCTTAGTTTTTTTTCTTCTTTTTTTTTCTTTTTTTTTTTTTTCACGCAAGCCTGGCCGGCCCTAGGATTCTGGTGGCCCTAAGCAAGATTTGTTTTGGTGGCCCCCCAAAACACTGCCAGTGCAACCACAACCAAAGAAAACATATAGATATTTTTTCCCTCTGATGTGCCTCCCCCTAGTGGTTATGGTTACTCCTGTACAAAGTACAAATGTTATTTGATAGAGCATATCATCGTTGTCGTGGAAACCTTGTATGTCCAAAACCGTTCGTTTTGTATTTTTCATTTTAAAAATGATCTAAACAAGTGAAAACAGCCGATCTACAAGCACACAACGCCTCGCACCACGAGGCGTTGGGTGCTTGTAGATCTGCTGTTTTCACTACTTTTGTGCGACGGCCTTGTACAATGAAGCAGGGCTTTACTTTGCAAAAGAACATACAAATTTGAAACTTGGAGATACGAGGTTTCCATCCGACAACGACGATATCTTTCACAATAGTTGAGTGATATTTGAGCAAGAGAGCATTTAACACACTTTGACTCCAGCGCTGCGTTTGAGTTCTTTATCCACTGCTGGTCTTTGCTCACGTTTACGCCTCCGTCTTCACTCACTCACACGCCTCTCCCTCGACATATCTCACGTGCCGCTGAACAGACTGTGTCCTCTTCATTTAAGC
Organism: Nannobrachium achirus; assembly: GCF_963921795.1. NCBI lineage: Eukaryota > Metazoa > Chordata > Actinopteri > Myctophiformes > Myctophidae > Nannobrachium > Nannobrachium achirus. The sequence goes on from NC_137813.1 coordinate 53,814,312, forward strand.
GGCAACACTTAGAGATTTTATCGCGTCAAAGCGCGGCCTCGGCGATCGAGAGCCCCTCGCCACGCCGGCGCGTGTTCGTTCAACCCCCCGGCCTCCGTCTCGCCGTCAGAAACTCATTCAGGCCTGCGGGGAACGTCAGGTGAATGCAATTAACTCCCCGCTTAGAGTAGAAAACTAGTAAAAAGTCTTGTTCTCCGGGACCCGAGTTAAGAACCCAGCCTCTTTAAAAAAAATAACCCTTAATAGTTCATTAAAAGTTCTCATGCCTCTCTACACGCATTGATTGGATCTCGTCAGCTTCGGTGGGTCCGTGCCGCTTTCCTCCGAGATAAATGGATAGCGCTGCTTATCTCTATCACCCCCCGAGATGCTGTCTCTCCCTCTGCAGCTATGAGGGCTGTAGGGGACCCAGCTCACTTTCTAAACACAGCAGTTTCTCTGCTGTCTGTCCCTGTTTCTCTCTGTGTCTGTCTCTCTCTCAATTCGATTTAATTCAATTCAATTCAAAAGGAGCTTTATTGGCATGAGAAAATATAAGTTTTCGCTGCCAAAGCAAAAGTAGAACGAAACGATCAAAACCAAATAATGTTGTACAAATACATATTGAATTTAAATTTGATTAAATTTAAATTGTAAACCGAGCTGTGTTACATTGCAACTTTGAAGGAAACTATAAAAAATCATGCATTTTCTGTCGGAAAGAGTTATACATCCATATATAGCAGAGGTTGGCTTGGTATAAACCTTTTAAAGTTAACATATTTTGGTGTTTCGTATTCACTTCACACACACGCACGCGCGCACGCACACACGCATGTGCAATCACATGTAAACCACACATAAATATAAACTGCATTGCACACACCCGGGCAGTGCTACAAGTTGTTATCAATATAACAAAATTAAAAAGACTGATGTCTTTATGTATTAAAGGAGTAGTTCACCCCCAAAATGACTTTTTTTTCTATTGATTACTCATGCCATGGAGACTAGAGTTCAATAATATTTTTTGTTTTTTGTCGCATTCCTAAGACAAAAATTTGATAACAATAAATGTACCCCCATTCGTTCCGGATGGTGACCCGTTTCGAAACGGGTCACCATCCGGAATCAATGGGGGTAAATTTACTATTTACTAATTTTTGTCTTAGGAATGTGACAAAAACCAAAAAAAAATTATTGAACTCTACTCTCCATGGCGTGAGTAATCAATAGAAAAAAAAGTCATTTTGGGGGTGAACTACTCCTTTAAGTGGTCATGGGCTCTTCAGCCGTCAGTTTAAAGGGCTGTGATGCCAAGCGCTATAAACATAAAGTCTCATTGCAACCGTAGGTTGCAGTTTACTATCAGAACCGTCACAGCTTGCCCGTGTCTGTCCGGTCGTCCGGGCGGTTGACACCTGACACTGTGGTACCCCTGACACATCACAGGTGACATCACAGTGATGTCAGATACTCAGAGCAGGGATCCCCATTTATGGGCATAAACAGGTGACATCACAGTGATGTCAGATACTCAGAGCAGGGATCTCATGAAATGGATTCTGTTAGGGATCTCCATATATGGGCATAAAAGGGATTGTATCCCAGATGATGCCATGTTAGGAGAACCACACTAACAGAATCCATATACTGTATGGCCAAGACAGAGGGCCAAGACAGATGGCGTGACCTCGCCTTTTAGGGCGAGGACGCTATTCGCCCTTAGGCGTCTTACTGGTTATATGTCACTGTATCTATAACCATAAAGTCTATGCTTTGTTGATGAATTGAATAGGACATATAGGACTACAATGCAAACAAGTCCCCAGGACCTTTTCTTTGAGTCATCCTTTTTTGCCTAAATGTTTTACTCTTCCTGCTGTTTACATTTTGGGCTAATGAAGCATTCAATGAATCAATCAATCAATCAACCAAAGTTACATTTAAAATTCTATCTATATATAGTCAGGAACACTCACGTCAAAGTAGATTTCATTGAACCATTTATTGCATAAATGGAATACCGTTAATCTTGGCGTTAAGGGCTCCGTGTTCGGCCATGTTCCCTATGTTGTGCATGCTTGCTAAGAACCTTAAGCAACACCCCCATAGGGATACAATCACAGAACAATAGCATTACATTGACACATAACTTAAATCAAAAGACGTAATCACAAGTATTTGAGCTTTGCTAGACTGATCAAAGGTGGAGGCTGGGGTAGAGGAGGCAGCTAGCAGTGCGTATCCAAGGCTTCGGATAACCAAGCATAGGTAGAGAAAGCAAGCCGTATTTAAAGGAGCCTTCCCTACTGAACGAGAGCTTTGATCGCAGTATGACGGTGAGACGTAATGACCAGCAGATATGTGAATGAGGAATAGGAAAAGAGCTGACTGACAGCTGACTACACAGCTGGGCGGGGCTAGACTCCTGCATAAACTAACGCTGAAGCCTTCATTTATCGTAATAGTTATTGCTTTGTGTGAATTGCCCTTTACAGTAGATGTATGCAACTGTGATTTAGATTCATTTTGTCATGTTTCTGTTTTTGTTTCTGTTTTGGGGAGCGTTGCTAACCTTTGCCTTTTGTTTGTTTTTTGTCCCCCCTGTGTTTCCATAGTTACGGACGAGTATATGCTGCCGACCCCTACAACCACACACTTGCTCCAGCAGCCACATACAGCGTTGGTGCCATGGTAAGATAGACAGGTGCTGTCTGTCTGTCTGTCTGTCTGTCCGTCTGTCTCTCTCTGTCTCTCTCTGTCTCTCCTTTGGTGAGACATGACCTTTGACACGATCTAAATGTCTCAACAGAAGAGCAGGGAGCCAAAATACAACCACTCCAATTGTGGTTGTAAAGTTATGCATTACATACATTTTATTTATTAAGATACGCTTTAACTCTGGAAGATACAAATAGAATATCTCTCTTTCTCTCTCTCTCTCTCTCTCTCTCTCTCTCTCTCTCTCTCTCTCTCTCTGTATATATATATATATATATATATATATATATATATATATATATATATATATATTAGGGGTGCAACGGTTCACAAAATTCACGGTTCGGTTCGATATTTTGGTGACACGGTTCGATACTTTTTCGATACAAAAAATAAACAGAAATGTCCTTGATTTATAAATGTATTTTTATAACTACTTATTTTTTTTGTTTTAACTTTGAGCAATACGGTACCCAACCTCTAGGGTCCTAGGCGTCCTTGAGGGGGTTCCAGGGGAATGTGGATGTGGAATGGTATTGTATTGTATTGTTCGGTACAGGGTCATTCGGTTCGGTACACCCTCGTATTGAACGGTTCGATATCGATACATGTATTGTTGCACCCCTAATATATATATGTATATATATATATATATATATATATATATATACACACACACATACATGCATACATACATACATACATACATACAGTGTCTATCCCTATCTCCCTCCCCTCCCCTCATCATGGAGCCTGCTCTGCATGGGTTTTTTCCACTGACATCCCCTCACTTAAACTTAATTGAATTTGTCTCCGGCGCTAACGGCAGTCCAAATGCCACATTAATCCCCGCCTGTAAAAAGTGATGAACGTCTTCATGCCTTGGCAGCCCAGTCCATGTTAGTTATTATATTTCTAATTTGGTGGATACCACCTCGCCCCGCGCTCCCGCCGCTAATGGAATAATTAGTCATTTTGATAATTAAATCCCTTCCACCTAAAGTGGCGCGGCAGCAGCCTGCCGGAGCGAATGGCGAGGGGGGCGAGGGGGGGCTATGCGGAGGGGTGGGGGGTGTGATGAGAGCCAGGGGACGACCGCAGGGATAAGACAAAGTAGATGAAGAGACATTCGGATGAAAGAGTGGGAAATCCCAAGGCATGACAGTCGAGCTAGTATAACGTCGTGGTCGGGTGGAAACCTTGTATGTCCAAAACCGTTTGTTTTCATCATTACAAGAAAAATGAACTAAACTAGTGAAAACAGCAGATCTACAAGCACACAACTTTAGTTTTGTGTGACGGCCTTTTCTGATGAAGCAGGGCTTTACTTCGCGAGAAAACTTACACATTTGAAACTTGGAGATACAAGGTTTCTGTCCGACAGTGACGATAACCAAGTCTGAGTGACTGACATTATTTTTGTCGCGTTCGTTTAGCTCAGAGAGAGTGAACAAATGGCTCCGTTTTGGTTACATCTGTGCGTTCTGTGAAGTTACTGATGGATAGATTAACGCCGAGCAAATAACAGTCCATATTTCAATATTTTTTAATATAGATATTTTTTTTGATTTACCAGATTGTAAACGACAAACTAGAAGATTTAATCTGTTAAATTCTTAATGCTCATTTTGTTGAATTAGATTTTTTACTTGACTCATTAGGAATTATAAGACATTTTGTTTTGCTTTTTGCTTTATGCAACAGTAAATAAGGGTGAGAGGGGGGGGGAGAAAATATAAAACTTATGTAAGTGGATGTATTTGTCAACATGCCATGCCCTACAAGATGTCTAAAGCTTAATAAATATAATATAAAAAAAAAAAGGAATTATAAGACATAATACTTATGGAAAGTGGAAAAACTGTACATCTCCAACAGTTTGTGGAACAACAGCATAAGTCCGTAGAAGCAATATTCAGCAGACAAAGGGAGCAGATAACATTAAAACAGACAATTAAACAAAATGAGGGGGGAATGCATTAACAGATTAAAAATGACTAGTTTGTGGTTTGCAGTCTGGTAAATCAAAAAATATCTATCTATCTATCTATCTATCTATCTATCTATCTATCTATCTATAAATATAAAAATATATATCTATATATAAAAAAAATCTAATATAGACTTGGACTGTACTATTTTGGTGTCTCAGGTAGAGTTTTCAACGGGCCTGAAAATTAAGGTCCGGCCCTAACTGGGCCCTAACTGGGCAGGCCCGAGGCCCTACCCGGCCCGACTAGTTAGCATACATTTGATTTTAAGCCCTACCCGTCCCAAAAACGTTGGGTCGGGTCGGGTCGGGTATGGTCGGCTCTATCACAGAGTAATAGTAATAAAATAATAACAAAATATATTTTCTTTTTTCATTGAGCCCGAGCCCTACCCGGCCCGACTAATTAGCATACATTTTAGGCCCTACCCTACCCTGAATGTTGGTCGGGTTCGGGTATGGTCGGGTTTGGGCAGAATTTGAGAACTCTAGTCTCAGGGGATGGTTGCCACTCCCTGGTGTTCACATTTGATCTCAAATGTGGTTCTTTTAGACATATCTTCCCCAATTCCGATTATTATTTTTGTTTTTTGTAGATGCATCTGATTTCAGATCAAGGCTGAGTGCATCTCCATCCATGCCCATGTGACATGTGATACACAAACATGTATTAAACACTTTCAACCTGGCATCCGTATTTTGGGCGTTATGCCATTTATGAAAATTTTCAAACATTTTCATTCCCCGATCGATAGCAAAAACAGTGGATCTGGAAGCTTATAGAGGTCGTAGATCCACAATTTGTTGTCGTTATTTCGGAAACAGGGCTTAAGTTGCAACTTATTTTTGCCTATTTATTCTGAAATGACACCTTTGAAATGATTCACATAAAACACACATTTCATCCTCCGCCTGTTACCATCCGCTCCACCCCAGCAGATGTTAGTAAAAAAAGTCCACCAAAAATCGCAAAAAACAGATTCGGCTAATAATCTCTAGTCCATTTCTTTTGGCATGGTACTTTTGAACTCATCATGTTCCCCCGTTTTATTGATTTATTCGTTTGTGTGTGTGTGTGTGTGCGCGCGCGCACGCGTGCGTGCGTTTAAATCTCTCCTCCAGACCCATTTATGTTCTATAGCTTTTAATATTGGACACGTCTTCTACCTTGTTTCACATGGTTTTATTTGTGCATGTCCTGTGACTATGTTGTTGCACAGGCCTGTTGCTGATGCCTTCTAGCACTTCGTCAATTTTGATTGTTGTAAATGTGCTATATAAATATGCTTGATTTGATTTGATTTATTTTGACTCATTTTCTATGTTTGTTTGTTTTTTTCCCGTTGAGCAGATTTCTTTCACCTGTAACTCTTGGCATGCATGGATCCTTGGCATGATGTTCTGTTGGTTGGTTTGCCGCTGCATGACGGTTTCCGTACGATCGGTGCGGCCTCGTGTTCATCCCGCAGTGGGGTTTGTACTGGAACGAGATGGTAACGTAATGTTTGAAGTGGGGCATTAACGTCGACTTCATTACACAAATCGACTCCCACCAGAGAAAGTCGAAGTTGAAAAAAAAAATCTCTTGTATTCTTTTCTATCATTATTTTTGCTCCATCTGTGCGTCTGTACAGCATTCAAACAGTTGGATTGCTTATTGTCAAGGACGGAATGATCCAATATTACAGTGCTACATTACATTTGGTATAACATGGTTCTATTGTGAAAATAGCAGATCTACATGCTCACAACGCCTCGCATCAGATCTACATGCTCACAACGCCTCGCATCAGATCTACATGCTCACAACGCCTCGCATCAGATCTACATGCTCACAACGCCTCGCGATGCGAGGCGTTGTGAGCATGTAGATCGGCTATTTTCACAATTTCTGCCTCTATATATTTGACAATTTGGACACATTTAATTTTTTATTGGGGGGTCGTTTGTGATGTGATGACGTCATCAAACGATAAAGTCGACTTCAACTCAACTTTTTACTGAGTCGAGTCGACTTGCAAAAAATCACAAGTCGTTAATGCCCTAGTGTAAAGGCATAATGTGTGACTTTGCCCTGTTGTTACAAAACAATAAATCCATTTTCCAACTATCATTTCCCATCCATTACAAGCAGTTATCAGCCACCGGGGGGCAGTGTGGTGCTGTTTACCCGCAGCAACACGCAGCCCTCTCGCTGTATTTTGATTTTGATGCAGTTGCCGATAACTGCTAACCTGACTCTGCCAGATGGTGGCGTATTGAGTCTCCAGCCTCCATTTGGAACCGCTCAGGGCCAACCGCTGAAGAAGGCCGTCCCCTTTTTCAAGCTATTTGCCAGGTGATTGGATGGGAACGTCTGTCTGTCACAGTCACTTATATTGACGCGGTTGCATGACGAATAGTAGCTGCGACGGCAGGAAAGTAAACACTAAACGGAACCCTCTTTTTTCAAACGCACTTCACTTCGCAGTGCCCCGGTGGGGATCGAGGCGGGGTGCGTGGGACCGCGACGTGAAGTGCGTTTGAAAAAAAGAGGCTCACAGCAGCACCGACTTAGCCTGGTTAATAAACCAGACCGCACAACACCACCCCGTGGTGTAGTGTGGTCTGGAGCCTCACAATTGAGAATCCATTTCCACCAGCCACCAGAAAGGGTTAGCCAATCAGGGCTGTAGGCTGTGTGGACACAAAAACATTCCCCACTCCCCCTCCCCTTTATGACAGGCATCAATGAGGTAGTTGTCTTTGATGTTTCATTGATTAGAGAGAACACTAACGAGCTATTGACACTTGTATGGCTCAATCAATAATTGATTGAGCCATACAAGTGTCAATAGCTGCAGTTTACAACCCCTTTGAAGTTCAAAGGGAGCAATTAAGAGCAAGTCACCTTGACATTTTTGTAAACCGCCCCTAACATTACGTCAATAGGCTTTAGCCCGCCCCCCAGAAAAAGAATCTCTCCCCGAAATTCCAGACTCTCTTCCCAAAACGAAGTGTGCGATAGAGTCTGGTTTATTAACCAGGCAAGCACCGACTTGGTCGGGATAGCGGCAAAGATGTATAGTGAAAGAACTAGGCGCTTCTCCATCACGTCGCACTCGGTCTCGCTCAGATCCCGCCCGTATAGCTGCTGTTGATTGGTTCAAACTTGGCGCTGTTCGGCGTAGCACCAATCACTGAGCGGTTCCAGATGGAGGCTGGATTGGGAACTCAATACGCCACCATCTGGCGGAGTCAGGTTAGATAACTGCTAGTAGAGAGGAAAATGATGGGTAAAAAAATGATTTATTGGTTTGTTATGTAAACACAGGACAAAGTTACATATGCCTTTAAAGGACAACTTTGTTTTTTTACAACAAGGGTTCATATTTTAGATTGTAATAAGAGAAAAGAAAAGGTGAGTTTTAAAATGTTTTCATTTACTTTGCATGTAGTGATTTTGATTTCAGCCACTATTTAGCCACTCGTGCATGCGCACAAGTGTCTAAATATGTCTTTTTAGACACAATAAGCAAGGGATTTCTTTATTACTAGTTACAGTAACACTACCAGCCCCCATAAGTCAGATCTGCCCATGAAAGATTGTGGTGCATCTTGGGAATGGGCTTATTGTGTGTAAGAAAAATACATATTTAGCCACTTGTACGCATGCCCCCAGCCACTGAAATCAAATTAATTAAAATCTCTAAAACGATAGAAAGGAGTAAATGAAAACATTTGAACACTCATCCTTTATTTTCTCTAATTACAATCTAAAATATGAACCCTTGTTGTAAAAAACAAAAACAAAGTTGTCCTTTTAAGAAAACAAAGAAAAAAAAACAGGATAGATTCGGGATAGAGGGATGCTAACGCGCGTGTGTGTGTGTGTGTGTGTGTGTGTGTGTGTGTGTGTGTGTGTGTGAGTGTGTGTGTGTGTGTGCGCGCGTGTGTGCGCGTGTGTGTGCGCGCGTGTGTGTGTGTGTGCGTGTGTGTTTTCCAGAATGCTTTCGCCCCGCTGACAGATGCCAAAACTCGGAGTCACGCCGACGACGTGGGCTTGGTGCTGTCCTCCCTCCAGGCCAGTATATACCGGGGAGGATACAGTCGCTTCGCACCCTACTAACACCACCCAAAAAACTACAACCTACCCTCCTCCTCCTCCTACTAAAACAAATAACAACAACGTACACACAACCTTCCAACAGAACGAAGAAAGGAGAAGAAAAAAAAAGAACGGTGATGTTGCTGTAGGTTTTCAACGACGAAGCGAGTCCCTCGCGAGGATTCATGGTTGGTTCCTTTTCTTTTTTTCTTTTTTTTCTTATTTTTATGAGTCCTGCGGGGGAAATTCCATCAACGTCCCTGATAATAAAACGACCCGTTCAACTCGCTATCCTCGAAAGGATATATAGCGTTCTTCTGCGGACGCGTCGGCATAGCGAGTTTAACGTGTCTTTTGTTTCTTTCCTTTTGAATACAAATGCGTCTCTGACGCGGGACGCGTATAGCCAACAACATCACTGAAAGAGGTGTGCGAGCGTGCGTGTGTGTGCGTGTATATGAATGAATGGGTGAGACAGTCAGAGAGAGAGAGAGAGAGAGAGAGAGAGAGAGAGAGAGAGAGAGAGAGAGAGAGAGAGCGCATTACATAGAGCTAGATGTTTTCCGAGGCCTGGGTATTGCAATACATGCAGTTGTGCATCATTTTAACATCTCCTAAGAGAGAAAGGTACTGGGGAAATAGAAGAAGAAGAAGAAGAAGAAGAAGAAGAAGGAAAAAAAACACAAATAAGAATACAATTACAAACTGATATTTTTCATCTTATACCTCAGATATTTTGTGCTGTGTATTTTGATATTGTGGGTTTTTAATTTCTAAAGGTTTAAAACATAGATCGTCACCTGTAGAGGTTTCTTCTTTTTTTTTTTTTTTTTTTTTCTGTTCTTGTTTTGATTTTTTTCCGTGGTACTAAATATAGAGCTGCTAGAGTTATAAACAATTAGGACAACAGAGAAAAAAATGTAAACAGATTTAAAAATTGTTAGGGCTTGTATAGAACTCTAACCCTGTAAGATATAGGTCCATAGTCATATTTTTTGGGGTTATCGACGTTTTGTAAGAGTGTTTAAAGTGACTATACTAGTCGAGTGTCGTTTTGGTTTGGTTTTTTCACGGCTTCCTTCGGCGCTTCCTCTTGACATTTTAGCGAAGATGTTTTTGTTAGTTTTTTATCATTTTTGGAAGGGGAGACGGGGGGGGGGGGGGGCGTGGGTTCTGTGGGACAGAGTAGTGTTAAGGGGTCTACAGGAGCTATAGATAGGAAAGTACTTTTCGGACAGATGTAATGAATGTTTTTTTGAATGGGCGTCGAGTTCTTTCCTGAACTTTTTGGTTTTTTCACGTGGGGAAGTCCAAGGAAGGATAAAAGGCCGATTTGTACTTCAAAATGATGTCTTTACAAGTGAAGAAAAAAAGAGTTGACGCACACGCAGTGTGTCGCCGTATTTGTTCATTTGAAAACGCTTCATTTTTTTGTCACACAACACGGTTGTGTGAGGAAGTATGGATGGGCCTGAAAAGGCAAGTTGTAATTTTAGTTAGTGGTTTTAGTGAATCGTGCGTTCAGTGAGTTACAGAGGCTGTCGTTGATTAGATCCCTGTTTCTCAACATCAGGTCTGGGGACCCCCATGGGGTCCAAATGGACCCTTATGGGTCTGTAACTCTGAGAGTGTACACATGGAACAGGACACTCTCAGAGTTAAACTAACACTGAGGAGTTTTCAGTGTAGATTGGGGTCTGAGATATGAAACAAATTGTATCATATTAGTCGGGGGCGCTAGGGAGATAACATGGTAATTTTGTGCTAATTAGTCTAAAAGCGCCACATTTTGCACAGATGTAGCCCAGGGCATGCTCTAATGATTTAGCTAGGGCGCCCGAGTCGGCGACCTTCGGGGTCGCCACAGCGGCCAAATCAAGTTGGGCTCCCATGCTGAATCCATTGCAAGCATTTGTTTTGCACAAAAAACATTCCTTGGGCTATAAATATATTGTGGGCGTTTTCTGGGGCCATTTATAGCCCAAGGAATGTTTTTTTTTGTGCAAAACAAATGCTTGCAATGGATTCACCATCATGACAAACCCCTAGTTAGACCCCTCACATCCTACTTAAAGCAGATTTTTTCCGGGTATTTTCTTCCTGTATAGAAAGTCGATGGGAGCCTAACTTGATTTGGCCGCTGTGGCGACCCCGAAGGTCGGCAGCTTGGGCGCCTTAGCTAAATCATTAGAGCATGCCCTGGGCTACATCTGTGCAAAATTTGGCGCTTTTAGACTGATTAGCACGAAATATCCCTAACGCCCCCGACTAAATGGGGTTCTGTGGTCTAATGTATAGATCAAACTGGGAACCCCATTCCACACGGTGAAATCCTTAGTGTTAATTTAACTCTTGAGAGTCAGGGCCCATTATTACTCTCAGAGTTACAGAACCGTTAAGGGTCCTTGTTTTGACCCGGCGTTGAGAGCCAGTGGGGTTAGATAATGTGGTTATATCTCACGTCACTCCCAAGCCAAAGGTTCCGATGGACATATCCGGAGTGTTTAATGTGTACAAAGATTTTACATAGATATGAGCTATTAGATGAGAGAAAATACATTAAAATAAAATAAAAATAAAAATGTATCGCCACGGCAGTTTTACTGTTGAACCACCTAGTTGCTTAGTCCAAACCCTGAATAGTGTGGCCAGATGTTTTCTTTTTTATATATATAAATATATATAAACTTCCAGTATCTTGATTGGTATAATTGCTGACTTTTATATTACTGGAGAGGTTTAAGAAGATAAAAAAATCACAAAAAAAAAATAAACAAAACAAAAGGAAGTAACGGTGCCCAAAGCTACCGTGTCTATTTTTAGTTTATTTTTTCTTTGAATTGTTTTTGCTTTTGTTTGAGGTTTTGTTTTTTGTTATAATTGTTTTTTTTTTTTTTTTTTTTTTTTTTTCAAAAATAATATGAATATGTTTATTTGTAATGAAAGTTGGGGTAAAAAAGTATAATAAACCAACAGTGTATTATATTTGAGCTGTGCAGTGAAGATGTTCTTCTATATGAAATACACAAAAAACGGTATATCGTTTTAGATTTAGACAAAGTAGACCAATTGTTAGGGAGAGCTTTCTCATTTTCTATGGAATCATATCCAGATTTATATTATCTCTTTACAAGTAATGCAATCACAATGTAGATATTCTCATTGTATTTTGTCAACTGTACTATTTTGCAGAGATGCCCACGAGTCTCATGATCACGAGTCGAGTCGAGTCAAGAGTCTTTGGGGGAGGAGTCCGAGTCGAGTGTCGAGTCTCTGGGGGACGTGGGGGACGAGTCGAGTCGAGTCTCAAGTCTTTAAGTGGCGAGTCCGAGTCGAGTTACGAGTCTTTATATACATATATATCTTTTTTTATTATTTTTTATAATGATCTAGCCTCCAGCTGAAAAAGTTAGATGGCGCATCATGATCACCCGGTACTCACAGATACAGCTACAGCAGCAGCCAGAAGCCATGGCAGGCTAAATTAGGAAAGACACATGCATGTATGTACTCACAATCACGCTACGGAGGCTGTTAAATGTTCCACGATTAATAATAATGGATCCATTTCCCCCAGAAAACAGCTCTGAAGTAGACCTCCTGCCTCTCCTTCCTCGGTGAAAGTTCATTGGAAGCAACGCAGTTATGTCCAATAGTAGCAGGGTCCCCGGCCGTCCGATCATCATCCAATGAATAAAATAATCCCAAAACTAGCCACACTTCAGTTGCTTGCTTGACACTTAAATCCTTTTTGTAGACCTTTGTAGCTATCTGTACTGACATTTTCCTAAGACAGCTTGAGCTAGACAAGTGGGCCTACTCAAATGTTGTTTTTAATAGGAATTGCGAAGCAATCACAATTTTTCTATCTGAAGAAGGCAGCCGCCAGAGCTGGACAGTAAGCAACATAACACTTTACTGCAGTTACTGCCGTAAAACGTATCGCTACTGGTTACCATAGCGACGTGTACTCTCAGTGGGGATTGGACCTGGGAATACATTTTACATCACTGTCGTAAACGTTTGTTGCCGGCGTATAATTAATATACTATATTAATTAAATTGTACTGGCAAGTGCATGATTGTATTCATGATCACTCCTTTACTGTATTAATATAAACAGACAGTATGTCAGGATTGATACATTACTTAGTCATTGATACAGCATCATTTTCAATAGCAGTTTTAGTTAAGATATAAATTAAAAAAAATAAACGTGGTTCAACATAATCTTTATTCCAAAATAAAGCTTTTCTTTTACTTCTTTAGCATAAAGTTTTCTTCCCTTTCATTTCCACTCCCCTCCTGCTTTTTTAAAAGCTATTTTTCTTTTTTAAAGTTACTGCAGTGCTGTGAAGAATCCTGACAGCACAACTGTAACATTACGGGCATATTTGGCATAACTTCACGTTAATGCTTTGAACAATAATTACGTGGGGTTAATTAGTAGATGCAGCTGGTGGAATTGACATCATGAAGAGAAGAGCCCACCGGAGAAAAAAGTGAAAACCCGACGCTAGAAAAGCACTGTCTCACGGAAAATCCTATTATCTTATCAAATTATTAAACAAATGCCACGTTAACTGAAGTAGAATAGCTGATGATGAGCTAAACATATGTGTTTTATTTCGCCGTTTTAATATTTAAATCTTATTCTGAAAGGCTGCATGCAGCAGCTGTCCTGCCTACTGCTGCTACTGAACTAACAGCCTAGGCCTAGGCTACTGTAGGTTTATTGTTCAGCCTATAAACCTCTCAAAATCAACTAGGCTTATATTGTTTAGCCTATAAGGCTCCCAAAAAATCAGAGTTGCAAGCTATTAATCCACCTTGTCATGGCGCGTCGGCGTCTAGATATCATGGAAAGACGCACTATAGCCTATACGTGCGAGCGCAACAGATACAAAAAACAATTTAATAATCCTCTAGCAGTGTAACAGTAGGGCTACTGGGCATGGTAACCTCACGTTACTGCTTTAAACAATAAGTTAACTTACGAGGGGTTAATGAGCTCAGCTATTAGACCTATATAGCTGCAGCTGGTGGTAGTGGAACATTATTAATATTATTACGAGAGGAGGCTGCGCTCTGGAGAGAAACCCGACGTTAGATAAGCAGGTTCTCACAGATAATCCTATCATTTTATACAATTATTGAACAAATGCCAGGTTAGCTGAAGTAAAATAGCTGATGATGAGCTAAACATATATGTTTTATTTCGCCGTTTTAATATTTAAATCTTAGGATGAAAGGTCCATGCAGACGGCTGTGTCTGCCACGCTTTGTGAGACAGACTGCGGTTTTCCCAACGGCCCTGAGCTGCGCGCGGTCCAAGTGAACACAGCGAAGCGCTCCTGGGCTGGCCCCCACCGTTGCGCTTAAGTACATTGGGAAAAACAACGCGGTCGCCGCTGTCTCCGTGCGCAACACTCAGCAGCACAGCGGCGCGCAGCCGCGCAACAGAGAAGAAAGAAAGAAGAAAGGAGAAGGAAAGGCAATATTTTTAACATTGCCCACGAGTCTTTTGTTGACGAGTCGAGTCAAGTCTCGAGTCTTTGAGGGGCGAGTCCGAGTCGAGTGACGAGTCTCCAAAATTTTGAGGGGCGAGTCCGAGTCGAGTGACGAGTCTCCAAAATCGTCACTCGAGTGACCGGAAGTCGCGAGTCTTTAACTCGAGTCCCCATCTCTGCTATTTTGCACACACAACCTGTAATTTTGACATCACTTCTTAATCCTGTGACACATATCAGTGCTGTATGTAGTTATTTTTTTTTCCTTTTTCCTCGTTTTGTCAAATTTCTCTTGAATCGATCTCTTTTTTTTCCCTGTATCATTCTTAATGTGACATCCTTTGTATTGTTATTTTCTAGAATTCAAAACCTTTGGAAAAAAGTTACCTGTTTGAATATTAAAAGAAATATGATGAGAAAAATTATATGATTTGTGAACAGGATAACTCGATGTAAATAGGAACATTACTAAATTAAAAAAAAACAAGTTGTGATGGATCTGACAAAGCGCTATACAAACGGGCGCGGAGGGAGGCAGCCTGGCTAGGGCTACGCCGAACAAGCTAGCGCAGCTCACTAGCCACTTCCTCCAGCCCACATTCTGTTTACAACTATACCCAATTTAGCCACTTGTCACATATCTTACTTTTTTGTATTTATAATAACAAAGAGAAACAGGAGAAACAATCCAGTTGCAACACATTATTATATAAAAAGGCAGCAGCAGAAGAGGCTTTTTGGGGGCTCTTGTGCCCCGCGGCTTAAAAAACCTTCCTCTGTGTGTGCATACTCATCAGTCGGACAATAATGGCGGACTCTCCTAACCCACGCTAATGCCTAACGTCTGACCACCATAAACTACTTTATACGATCTCTCTGCTTCCAGTAGGTGTTGTGGTTCAAAAAGAGGCTTCCTACCCCCGTCATTGTATGTGCATGCACTATGGTTCTCTCCCTCCCACCCCTCCCCCCTAACAATAATCATCAATAAAGTTTTGTTTTCTCAAGATGTGAGAGAGACTTGTTTTTCTGTGTCCTCGGACTCCGTCCTTTGTCTACTGTCTTTGCCTTCCGATAAGCAATACATTGTCAAAACACGTATAATTAGCTGTAATAGGGGCGTCACAGTTTAAGCCCCGCCCCGTCCTCCTCACCCTGGTCCCGGAAGCGTTTTCCCCATGCATTTTCTTCCTTAAGACATTTCATAAAGTATTTATTTAAATGTATTTTAAGCCTCGGACAAAGCCACCTCGGCTTGTGAGGAATCATGAAATGAGTAAAAATACCTCAAATTGTACTTGAGTAAATGTACTTAAAGAGGTAGTGCCATAGTTTTGTACTTGTTCTGTTCCCAACCTGAAACGTGGTTATTATCAGCAACCGAGTGACACGGCCCAAACGGCAGTCATTGGCATCAGTTCAACAAAAGCTAGGGTATGGCAATCTTTTTTTTCTGGGTTTCTGCTGTTTCTTGGGCTGGATATGGCAGCCTAAAGGTGCCACAATTAACAATAATGCATTGCACCTGTGCAGCTGACCTGCGGAACCTGGGAACATACCATTGTGTCAAGATGTGGAGAATACAAGTGTGGAGAATATAATTGTAATACCTTGTTAAAGTTGCCATTTTGTTAAATGTTGCATTTGCAGTTATTTTACTGTAATTTAACAACATATTAACCAGAACAGATAGACAAAGAGACATTCATGGATTTATATTTAAAAGTAACTTTTATTCTCCCCCATGCATGGACCCAGGGTATGGCAGCTGCATACCCCTGCCATACCCAATTGACGCCCCTGACGGCAGTAGAGGCCTATAAGTCAAGTACCTTTTGGAATGCCTATCTACATTCCCCTCGGCGTGCTCGAAAACCAGAGAAATAAGCACGTCATCGGCGGCTTTCTAATTGAAGCACACACAAAAAAAGAGAAGAATTGCTCCTCCATTCCCAATTTGATTAGTGTAATTAGAAAAACGTAGCCAGGGGTTAGAAAGAAAGATAAGCAATATAAATGTTTAAATGTGATGAAGGGTTCACATTACAGAAGGTAATTATGTCCCGGCCGCTTCGCGCAGAAACAGGTAATCAATAATTAAGGCTTTCCGGGTCATGTGTCACACAGACTATAATTCAAAATGGTTATTAATTCTGTAATTCAGGAGTAGAAGTCAAGAGCGAAATACACACATTCAGTTCCTGTTCCCTTCTCCATCGAGGTTGATCTGATTTTGAGTATAATTGGCTATACAATCTACTGCATAATATGCAGCACACATACTTACAGAGACACCTAATATCAGTGCTTCTCAAAGTGGGGCCCAGAGGCTACCTTGGGGGGGTTCCACGTGGACCCTTACAGGTCTGTAACTATGAGAGTTATGGGGGTCTTTGAAATTAACCCTGAGTACAATATTTCTTAATATAATTACCAGTAAGACGCTCTAAAGGGCGAGGTTGCGCACATGGGCGCATGCAGACTGCTGGTGCTTTGGCATGGGATCAACTTTGACCAAAAAAATGCACAGACCTGGTTGGTTGTTTAAGTTGGCCAACATGTGGCATATATATGGGCATTCCCAGGGCATAATATTGATGACATCAGGGATCTACATAATAGGCATAAAAGGGACAAGGACGGAATTAACTTGCAACATCATTGTGATGTCAGGTCAGCTATATCCTTCTACTGAGCTGGGATGAGGTGTCACACATTGTGACGCACATGGTGTCACGCACTACGCACGCACAGGATCTGGAGGTTTATATAGTAAATGCGACCTACAGTCGCAATTACTGGAGCTATGAGCTCAGAGACAGAATTCATATCACCATTGCCTCAACTAGTGAATGAAGCCTTGAGGAAATGTCGTGTATTAAAGATTATGGTGTGTGTGTGTGTGTGTGTGTGTGTGTGTGTGTGTGTGTGTGTGTGTGTGTGTGTGTGTGTGTGTGTGTGTGTGTACGTGCATGCGGAGTGCATCCATGCATGTATGTGTGTGGCCCATAGCTAGTATGTTGAGTGAGGTCTGGTCTGGTTGTACAGTGGAGTAGAGGAGAGCATACACAGCCCTATGGTGGTACATGTAGTAGAGTGGAGAGAGCAGCATTCACACACAGCCCTATGGTTGTACAGAGAAGGAGAGCAGTACACACACACACACACACACACACACACACACACACACACACACACACACACACACACACACACACACACACACACACACACACACACACTGCCCCAGGCAGACGGTGTCTGCCTGCATGCATGCATGGCTCGGTGCCATGTGCGAGTCCTTCTCGCTGTGTGTTACATAAACTGTGGGGACAATGGCAGCCATCCAGACCAGAGAAGCCATGCAGGAATGTTTTGAGGAGCAGCTCATGTCTACTCTAGTCCAATGTTCCCAAACTGGGTGTCGGGGAGTGCGTGCGTGCGTGCGTGTGTGTGTGTGTGTGTGTATGTGTGGGGGGGGGGGGGGGGGGGGGGGGGGGGGGTGCTTAATGTGCAACGTTGCTGTCTGTCTCATTTAACAGTAAAAAGAAAAAGTAAAGTAAAAAGTAAAATATCTGTACATTTCTAAAGCGACAATGTAAGACAAAGTCAGAGCTATATTTAAGAACTTGGTTCATCTGTATCTACAAATCTTTAAACACGATTGCAACTTGCTTTTATCCTGATAATCTTTTTAGCTCATCTGCATCTTTTTTTATACACCATATATTAAAATGCCACAAGTGAGGAAATTGTCATTTACTGTCTTCTATCGCCATCTAGTGGCCAGAAATTATATTAAATGAAAACAACAGTTGTGATGATTGTGACATTGGAACTAGAAGGAATGGCCAAGATATGTACTTTTATGGTTTTATTATAAAGAGCCCTTGTCTTGTCTTACAGTAACAAAGCATCAGATAAAACATTTATGTGTGAGAGAGACAACATGTATGTTAATTTATAATAATATAGGCCTATATCTGTGCTGTATCAGGAACCCAGACATCCAACAGGTGATTACTGCCTATTCAGCTCCATCCCATTCCCACCAGGGCTCTATGGCAGATAGTAGTCCTCAACCTGTGGGTTGGGAAACCCATGGGGGTCCCCACGTGATTAGGCGTGGGGTTCCCTAGATGACAGTATAGTAACGTAACAATTTAAGGACTTTTAACCCTATTAGTGCCTATCCCGAACATGTTCGGCTTTATTTCAAGCCAAAACATTTTTTTATTTGCTATTTTACTTACCCCGAGCTGCTTGGAGCAACGTGGGTGGTCCCGGCTCGCCCAGCGCTCACCAACGAGAGACGCTAGATGCTCCGACGATTTATTCCATTGAAAATGGTTTAAAATAAAGTTTAGACCCCCCCAATGTTCACCGAATGTTAATTGTAGGGGGCGCGACGTATTCCAGGGTGCCTATCCCGAACATGTCCGGGATATTTAATAAAATGAATTATTTAATCGGAGGCCTCAACGAAGCCCCGGTCTAGACGTCCATCCATGCCCGGGACTTAGACTCGGCCATCCACGGGCCGTATTCGCGCTAACGGCCGCATCGCGCCGCCCACTCCAATAATAAATCACATCTTTAGACAGGATTTTCTCCGGATTGTGTCCCCAGACCCAAAGAGAAAGTTTTTTGCGGCTGAAATAGCTTTAGATCGGGCTTCTGAATGGGTTAGCATTCCTCCTCTCGTTAGCATTCCTCCTCTCGTCACCCATACCATTGACTGGAGTGAAAACACAAGCCAGTTGGGAGAGGGTCGACGAAAGCTATAAAGAAGGTCTATGGAGAAATTTCTGGCACTCTAGCACCCCTTGTGGCCGGATGGCACTGTATGAGTTAAGACATTTGTTTTTAGATTTTCTTTTGTATGTGTGTTAACTGTTAAGTGAAGTAAAAGCACCTCAAAAAGTACAGTACTTGAGTATGTAACACACACACACACACACACACACTAGGCTTGTCACCAGAACCGATACTTCGGTACCAACTCGATGCCAAATGTGACGGTACGGTACGGTACTGACTTTTCTACAAGTACGGTAGTACCGAAGTACCGTTGGTACCGAGGCGAGGAGCAACCCTCACAGGGTCTGACGCGATAACATGACGTGACTACACTGCGTGCAAAGGAGAACAACATCAACAAGCAACATGGCTGCGTCCTCTTCAACTGCAGCGACAGCTGCCCCTCAATTAATTGAGAAGAAAAACGCCGCGTATGGAAATACTTTGGATTCGAGGCTGATGCGCACGGACAAATAATTGATCATCAAAAACCAGTATGCAAAAGATGCCGCAAAAGTTTCCAGACCAGAGGGGGGAACACGTCCAACTTGGCGAAACACCTCAAAGACCCGGGCACCCAGACCTGTTCAAAGCATTCAAGGTGAGAGCGTTTGAATTCACGTGTTATTGTTGCCCATATCTAATAACGTTACTATGATGAGCGCACACAGTAAATGTGCTGCGTGGCAAGGTAACGTTAACGTTACGGTATACAGCCTCGTCGTGGACGCGGAGAGCAGCCCCGTCTATCCCGCATAAAAAAAGTTATATAAAGTTGCAAGGCAGCTCATTTACTCAATCGCCCAACGTAACGTTAAACAACTCTGAAATAATACATGTTATCAAACGTTAATCTTTGTTTGAGAAGGCTGGCTTTGCCGTTTAGCCAATGTTCATCTGAGTTGTACTTTGGCAGTGACGTGCAGAGAATGTTAGAGAGAGGCAGGGGCTGACATTTCTAAATTCATGGGGCACGTTTTACAGACGGATAAAAAGGCGGAGGCTCAAGCCCCATTTGATGTATGTGTGCACGTGCCTGTGTGTGTCTGTGTGCGTGCCGCACGGTTATTGTAGGCTATCGTTCACTGTCATTCCGTCATTAAAAAAGTTTTAAATATCACTAAAAATGGTTTCATCACAATGCACTCTGTGTGTGTGTGTGTGTGTGTGTGTGTGTGTGTGTGTGTGTGTGTGTGTGTGTGTGTGAGTGTGTGTGTGTGTGTGTGTGTGTGTGTGTGTGTGTGTGTGTGTGTGTGTGTGTGTGTGTGTGTGTGTGCAACTGTGCATGAAAATAGGCTATCATTCACTGTCATTCTGCCATAGAAAAGTTTTAAATGTCACAATAAAGGGGTTCACCAGAATCACCACATCATGTTAGTTAAATTACTGCTTGCGCTCTGTCTGTCTGTCTCTCTGTCTGTCTGTCTGTCTGTCTGTCTGTCTGTCTGTCTGTCTGTCTCTGTTAGTACAGCCTATGATGTTTTCATATTGTTGCTGTAGTCATTAAGCTACACCTACAAACTGAAATGTTCTTTTCACAGTATCTGCCAGAGGAAGACTTTGACATGGAGGACAATCCAGCGCAAAGCCAGCAGCAGCAAATCACACACAAAGATTTGGGGGCCCTCCAGTAGTAACTCTGAGGACTGAGGAGTGAGGACCCCCTAGGGATCCCGGAGCCCTTGTTTAATACTGTAAGGCTGCTACATGCACAGTATTTTAAAGCTAATGCCACTTGTTCTTTTTATTCACACAGTGTTTGTGTGTGTTGTACATTGGAAATGTTTCCAATAAAGGAGTGTATGTTGAACTACATGGGATTTATTGTTTATTTTTTATTTTTACCGTGGTATCGAAATGGTATCGAGAATCGTGAAATTTCAATGGTATTGGCATCGACTACTAAAATTCTGGTATCGTGACATCCCTAACACACACACACACACACACACACACACACACACACACACACACACACACACACACACACACACACACACACACACACACACACACACAATCATCTCCGCATACGGAGATTCTGAATGTTTCGCGCCGTTTCGGGAAAACCACGCCAAGGCCTGGCACTGCACTCTGCGCCGCGGCGAGGAACGCGCGTACCGAATCTGAAGCCGGTGGGACGAACGGTTCTCGAGATACGCGGATTACATACACATAGACACGCAGACACGCACGCAGAGATTTCTCGCATTCATTGTAAGATTAAGGCATAAGGCTTATTAGCCAGGGATCCTTGTAAGAAATTGTCCTTACCGGATTTGTCCTTATTATTTACACACCCCCGGATTGGTCCTTATTATTTACTGAACCCCGAACGTTGCTCTGTGTGCTTTTTTACTTTATTTTGACCATCAAAGGTTGTCATAAATAAACTTAACGGATTCAGACATTAGTCAGGAAATATTATCAGAATAATGTCAAATCTGTGAATAAATTCCTTACCAAGAAATGTCTACACCAAATGTGTTTGTAAAGGTGTCTAGTAACACATCTAACAAAGTTTGTTATATACCATCGTTTTGTGGGTCCACTTTTACTCGAATGAATGTTTTTCATGCAAAACAAATGTTTGACATGGATTCAGAATCAGGAAAACCCCCTAGTTAGACCCCGCAAGGATCCTCAGGGCCCCCCGAACCACACTTTGGGAACCAGCATTGGACCCCACTGGAAACCCCTCAAGGACCCCTGGGGTTCCCTAAACCACACTTCAAAGTACTCAGTCTCAGATGGTCCTAATATATATTTCTTAATATTAATCTTTATTATGATTTTTTTGAAAGACAGGACATCACAAACATCAACAAGACATAACAAGACAAACACACCAGACTATCATATACAAGTCAAACACGGGTAATTCACCTATCATATAAAAAAATACAAAATTACAAAACACGAGTAATTCACCAATTATATAAACTAGAAGCTCGGCCGGCCGAGCGTCTAGTCGGCGCCCTGGCCAACTCGGGAACAATGTACCGGTAAATAGGGGATGAATGCCCCGCCCTTTAATGCAAACCCCATTATACCTGTTGTCATAGGATCTGTTTTGACCATCTGTTTGCGTGTGTCCATTTATGCCCATATATGGGGATATCTGTCTGTCTATGTCTATTTTATGTCCATATGGAGATCTCTGTATAGGATCCGTTTTGACCATCTGTTTACCTGTGTCCATTTATGCCCATATATGGAGTTATCTGTCTGTCTGGGTCCATTTTATGCCCATATATGGAGATCTCTGTAGGACCTGTATTGACCATCTGTTTGCCTGTGTCCATTTATGCTCATATATGGAGAGATCTGTATCTGTCTGTCTGCATCCATTTTATGCCCATATATGGATATCTCTGTATCTGTTTGTCTGTGTCCCTTTATGCCCATTATGGAGATCTCTGTATCTGTCTGTGCCTCCGACTGTGTTGCAGACACAGTGCTGGTTCCCACTTTAATGCAAACCCCATTATACCTGTTGTCATAGGACCCGTTTTGACCATCTGTTTGCCTGTGTCCATTTATGCCCATATATGGAGATATCTGTATCTGTCTTTTTGCGTCCATTTTATGCCCATATATGGAGATCTTTGACCATCTGTTTGCCTGTGTCCATTTATGCCCATATATGGAGATATCCGTATCTGTCTGTCTGCATCCATTTTATGCCCATATATGGAGATCTATACAGACACAGTGCCGGTTCCGGAAAACCCTGATGTCAGACATCAGAATCCGAACCTTTTGTGCTGGTTCCAGAAAATCGCGTATCAGATCGGGTCGAGGCCGGGCACTGCACTACCTGCTGCGGCGGGGAACGCGCGTGCCGAATTTGAAATAGGGAATGAATGCCCCACCCTTTAATGCAAACCCCATTATACCAGTTTATATGCGTCCATTTTTTGTGTCCATTTTATGCCCATATGCCCATATGCCCACATGCGATTCCGAACATTTTGCGCCGGTTTTGGAAAACCGTGTGTCCATTTTATGCCCATATGCCCATATATGGAGATCTCTGTATCTGTCTGTGTCCCTTTTATGCCCATTATACTCTAGCCCATATTATGCCCATATATGGAGATCTCTGTATCTGCCCATAAAAAAATAACATCATCTGTCGATTCAGAGACGATACATCTTACATACAGAACGATGCGATACGATTCGGTGCAATTTCGATGCGATTTCGATTTTGTGGAATTTTATGCGATTCGATTGGATTCGATACGATTCGATGCGATACGGTGTGATCTGATACATACGTTTAATGAAACATTAATTTTCCATTCAATTAAGAAGCTATAATCTATAAAGTAGCCTTGCTGACCTTCAAATAATGGATATCTCATAAAAGACCAAGGAATAACAGAACATTGTAAAGAAAGCTGGATAACAAATCATTTTAGTATCATGTCATTGTTGTGTTCATTCTAAATAGACACAGACATGTAGATGCAAAAAATAAAATGTAGCTTTGTAGTTTAATGTAAACTACAAAGCCTACTGACATGGTTTTGAATCTGTCTCATACACCCATTTCTAAGAGCTTCACTTTAGCAGTTACAGTTGGTCAGGTGGAGAAATATAAAACAAACACACAAAAGGCCTTGCCCTTCAGGCTTCAGTACAGTGCAATAATTGTACTTTGCAAAGCTGCTATAATAACACTGAAAAACTAAAATACATCCTCACCAATGCCACAGATCAGATCAATCCTCAGCAATGCCACAGATCAGATCACCAAATAAAACTAGTAAAAGAGCCTGCTGTTATTCAGTCAATAAGATCATTTCAAAGAGATCCACTTTACAACAGCAACAACAGCAGTATAAAGTAAGTGCAACATTTGAAGTCTGGCACACATCATGTCTACTTGTTATCTTATGGCTCTACTGCAGTAGTTCTAAAAAAAAAAAAAAAAAATCAATGTCAAGGACCCCCAGTTTGACATGGATCAGGCTCTTGTCTTAAGTTTAAATGGAACCAAATGAACCCATTAGGGTCCATTTGGTTCCATTTGTACACTCCCCTGAGTTACACATACCCAAGGGTCCATTAGGGTCCATTTGGTTCCATTTGTACACTCCCCTGAGTTACACATACCCAAGGGTCTATTGGTTCCTATCATTTCGCAGAGGACCCCCTAGAACTCCCTCAAGGACCCTTGGGGGTCCCCGGACCCCACTTTGAAAACCAATACTCTATAGTAGCCCTTTGCAATAAAAGCTGATGCTGTGATTATTACCTTTGCTGTCGACAAGTGCGGGGGGACTTCTGATGGTTCTACTGGGAAAAGTGTTATCCAATCCATTACTGTCGCATTCTTATAAAATCCAAACCCGTTGCGTTTCTCCACTGGAATAATCCATAGTGATGGAACCACGTTGTCGGTTTGTTTACAAGTCGCTGTGTGTCGCACAATTGCGAGCGTCATACACGCAACAGTGTTCTGCGTCGGAAGTAGCAGATCTATAAGTTTACAACCCATCCACATGCAACACGCTGTGGGCTTGTAGATCTGCGGCTTCCCGCAGGACAGTGACTGCAGTACGCAGAAACCCAGCTCTATCGGAGGACAGCAGCAGGCAGCTTTTTCTTTTTTTTTCTTTCCGTTGCACTGCAGCACTGACTGTGTTTAGAAGCGCTCACTTTTGAAGTAATGATTTGTAACAGTAAACACTGAGTAAGTAAGTACAGAATTTCACAGCAGGTTAATTATTTAATGATAAAATCCAGATAATCCGATTAATAACTTTAGGACCGATACATCGACCGATACGGCCGCGATTTGGACCGATCCGGGTAAACGCGCATCGATGCGGCCGTATCGCTAGTGTTGAAACCGATAATCGATTCATATCGATTTTTTCCGGCACCCTTAATAATTACATGTAAATCTAGGTTGCTGTGTTATAGCTAGCATGTTGTTAGCTTGCTAATGTGTACCTAGTAGCCTCAAGGTAAACCTAAATGCAAAAAACTAATATGGTGTGACACTTCATCATAATGGTGTGACATTTCTGCTTGTCACACCATATGACTTGATTGTCACACCATATGATATATACTGTATTTAACTACAGATATAACAATAAATAACAAAGTACCATGTTTCTTTTGTCCATTTAAACATTTGTTTTAAACATTTTTACATAAAATTTAATTCAGCTTCATTCAGTGATACTTCAAATTCATCAGACAGAGCAGAAACCCCTTCACAGAAAACTTAACATATTGTTTCAATCTAAACAGTATTTTCTCTTTGTCTTAAACTATACATTCCATTGTCTTTTGTCAGCTGTAAAATGACAAGTGCTGAGAGAACAAGAAAGTACAGGGAGAAACTAAACAATGACCCAGCAAGGAGAGAGGAGCCAAAGGGGCGAGACTGCATTTTCTACGAAGAGCAGGAAGTTGTCTGTGGCATAGCAGAACCGCAACAAGGCAGTCGGTTTGCTACCCTCACCAAATACGACTGGCTGATGTACAATACCTGTGTCTAAATGTATAATCTAATCTGATCTAATACTTTTGTACTTTCACTCACTGGACTGGACAGTGGACAGTGTTAAGGTAGGACCCGAGACAAAATAGCGAAAATAGCTGATCTACAAGCTCTCAACGCGTCGTGCTGCGAGAGCTTGTAGATCAGCTATTTTCGGAGTTGCGCAACCCAGCACTCTTTAGCTAGTGGAGATGTGGTGTAACGTCATGATTCCTAAATACATTTGTTCAACACAAAATGCTGTGCTCAAGTTCAGGAGACTTCGGAAAAAAGCAATTCACCTGAATGCTGAGTTCTGTTTCCACTAATTGGTGTTAATAAAATGTTGCCTTGGCTCCAAGTGTGGCTATGCACCTTACTGTCTCTTTAAGATCCTTCTGCCGTGGGCCGGCAGAAGACTTGGGTGTGCGTAGCATTCCTGTGCACATCCTCATCATCCATCTACTACTACAATTCTTTCTTATCCCATGTTAAAGCCCTACAATAATATCCTGTTCAGAAATATTAAGGCCATGTTATTTAATGTTAAAGCAATTTTACTGTTGCTGTTTTTCCTGGGTAATTGTTTAATCAATCAGTAAAGTTCAGTACTCACTAATAGGTAGGTTAAAACACAGTTTGTTTTGACACATGAAGATATGATCATACGGTGTGACACTAAATCATTTGGTGTGACATTCCAAATAGTGAAAAATCATACCTTTATTAATGATGAAACAAAAAAAAAATGTTTATGGATTACATAGAAAATAGTATCAGGAAGAGTCACAAATATTTGTGTAATTTTAGAGAAAGTTTTGTCAGAATAAATTTAAAATATGTTGAAAGATCGACAACATGGGCCTCACACAGAGTGTTGATTATGAAAAAATATACAGATTTAATTAATTTTCACAAAACTATAGTGGATCACAGGTTGGTTATGATAAAGGACTTTGATAAAGTGAGTAACTTAAGAAAGATGTGCTCCATTTTCATTTTATGAACAATTAATTTCATGTCACACCATATGACGATTTTAGGCACAAGTACAACAAACTGCTGAATAAAGTCTGATTCCAATAAAATATTTAAAAACAAAATGTGTTTCCATAAAGTTGAGAGTGAGTGAGAACAAAAGTAAATCATTTTTATGCCTGCTATTTAAAGTTTTTTTTAAAACACATTTTTTGGGGCGTCACGTCACTGACCCATATATATATATATATATATATATATATATATATAAACAAGTGATCAGTAATATTACCAGAATCACATGGGCTTATAGCTCTAAATGTATACAGTTCTAACGGACTCCTGATGTGCCATAGTGTCTACTCTTTCCCACTGAGCTACACAGAGAAAAAGTAAAAAAAAAAGAAGAAAAAAAAAGAAGAAAAAAAAATATATATGATAATTATTATTATTATTATTATTACCCTTATTGTTATTGTTTTCTTATACAAACCTATAAGAAAGCCTGTACAAACTACACAAACATTCACAAATCCTGTTCTAAATCTTGGCTGGCATTGTATAATTACATGGCCGGCATTGTGTTCTTTAACTCTTTGCGTGCCAGCGCCCTCTAGGGGCCAAAGAATGCCAGCGCATCTCTCATAGGCGAGCGCTTTAGCTTCCAGGACTTCAGCTTCCAGGACCTGACGTGCTCACGTTGATGCACAGCATGGAAATGTCCCGGATGAAGATGCTAACAGAATGGCTATTCCCATTTTGTCATCTAAAAGATCATTTTTGGGCGATTTCGCCGTAAATAAACCTCGCGCCGCTTTCCTAAAACACAAAAAAGAGATATAAGCCTTTAAAGATGCGGTCATTCATTGGATTAGGCGGAGATTGGCGATTGCGTTCGCAAATTACGGCCGGCCGGGACGTTGTTAGCTTTCGGCTAGTAGCTACAAAAATCAAGCCAGGCTTCAGAAGGCCTCTTATCATTTTATTCATTTAATTAAATAAAGCCGAACTACTTCGGGATCGGCACACTCGTGTACTCATCGGAAGCGGCGCCGAACATCGGGTGAACATTGGGGAGCTCAAAAATGTATTTTAAACCATTTTTTATGGAATATATCGTCGGACAGAGTAGAACGGCTAGCTGGCTAGCGGCTAGCGAGCCAGGACCACCCACGACTCTACAAGCAGCTCGGGGTAAGTGAATTAATAAAAAAAAGATTGTATTGGATTGAAATAAAGCCGAACTAGTTCGGGATCGGCACCAGATGAGTTAAGAAGCCTTTTTATCCATTTTTGGAACCCATTTTTTTTTTTACACTTAGCTGTAAAGGTGAATATTATACTTCATATGGTTGTTATTATTATTATGAAGCCAGATGGATTTTCTGAGGACAGTGTTACTTGAGTACCGTACATTCATTAATTCCAGCTAAACTAGTTTGACAAAGTAGCTTTAATAGTTG
Source organism: Nannobrachium achirus (assembly GCF_963921795.1). Lineage (NCBI taxonomy): Eukaryota > Metazoa > Chordata > Actinopteri > Myctophiformes > Myctophidae > Nannobrachium > Nannobrachium achirus. The sequence goes on from NC_137813.1 coordinate 53,842,348, forward strand.
TGGTTTCCTAGAAGGAAACAGGTGCTGTTTTTGTTGATGAGAAAGTCCAATGCCAACAATGGAAAAAGACTTGATAGTCAAAACAGATAATCATGTGCACGATGAGTGATCAATGAAGGGTATGGCAGGATTGAAAGGAATGCCGTGCCACAATAGTTTGATGCAGAGGTGAGGAGGTCTGATGGCGACTCTTGGCGAGACATGTTAAGTGTGCAACAAGGGGGAAGAACACCTTGGATAAGGTGGACACTAACATCAAAAATACACATAGAGCAACCACTCTATACTAGTAAATATTGGAAGTTCTGATCATCTGACTGTGATGCTGATGCCCACCCATAAGCCGAGGGTGAAGCAGGAACGTCCAGTCACAAAGGAGATTAGAGTATGGTCAAGGGGGGCTACAGAAACTTTGCAGGGATGTTTTGACTGCACACTGTGGGATGTTTTTAAAGAGGCAGCGACATGCGGGAGTCACAGGTTTACAGGAATACACAGAGTCTGTAACAGGTTATGTAACCAACCAAGTGTATTGATGATGTGACTGTAACAAAGGTGATAAAAGTTTGTGCCAGCCAAAAACCAAGACACACCTATTGAGGGCCAGGGATGTTGCCTTTCGATTTGGCGATCCGGTTGCCTATAGGAAGGCGAGGAATGACCTGGACAGATGCATTAAAGAGGCAAAAGGGCTGTATGGGAAAGGTCTGGCAAGTAAATTTAATGACAAATATAGCTGCAAGCAGCGATAAAGTGGCCAAGGCAGAAAAAGCCAAGAGTGTATGGCTGCACCCGTCGCAAAAAAGCATCAAGGGAAAGCAAAGAAGAAATCAAAGAAAATAATAAGGCCAAAGTGAAAAGGGTACCACGCGTTCTTGGGCCTTTCACGGCAATCGGGCGCTGCATGCGGGATTTGAGGCATTTTGTTCCAAAAATGTGTTTTGCAAAAGTTGACCCGCTGGTGGCGCTATAACAGGCCAATGTGAGAAGGGTGGCATCTGTTCCTTGGCCTTAATGGGAATGTGTGTGCAAAATCTCACACACAGCAGGCTGCATTCATGATTTGAGACATTTTGTTCAAAAAGGAGCAATCCTGCAAACCTTGGAATTCAATGTTAGCCAATTAGATAGAATATGATATCGGACAAATCCGTCATGATTACATCACTGTAGAGATACTGTGTACTGATTTGTGTGATTTTCAGATAAAATCTGAAGGAGTAATATCGAAGAATATGTTTTACATACTGTAAGTCGGCCTTCTGGTGGCGCTATAAATGGCAGATGTGAAAAATGCAGGGCACAGGTTTTTCCTTGGCCTCTGGGAAGTGTGCATACAAAGTTTTACACTAATCAATGGTTATTGGTAAAAGTACAAATTGGCCTCTACACAACATGTATGCAAATGACTGTATATGCAACAGACATAAAACACTGTGATACTATTCACCTGGACAGTTTATGATGCTGTTAATAGTAAGTAAGCCTTGTCAAGCCATGAGGCCCATATGACTCGGCGAGCCATGAGGCTCATAGGGCAGGAGCCTATCTCCTGTTTCTGTAGTGTGAGGCAGCTTGATGTACAAGTACAACCCCTGGACATGACACTAGTATGTCGCAGGGACTTACCCCGAATCCAACCCTTGATGCTGAGTGCCAAGCAGGGAGGTACTGGGTCCCATTTTTTGTTCTTTGGTATGACCTGACCGGGGTTTGAACGAGTGACCTTCCTTCTGTACAGGAAGTGATGTCAGTGTGATGTCAGTGAGTCGTGACATCACTTCCTGTACGGGGCGGCTACATCACTTCCTGTACGGGGCGGCTACACAAGACTAAGAAAGACAAAAAAAAGAGAAGGATACACAAGACTAAGAAAGACAAAAAAAGAGAAGAATAAAAATGAAAAAAAGGAGGAGGAGGATAAAGATACCAAAAGGAGAGAGAAGAAAGGGTGGATGAGGTACAATGTGCGGTATCCTCTTCTGATTTGATACGGGGCGGCTGGATCACCTATGAAAGAATGTCCATCCACCTTGAGAAAAGAAAATGTAACAAGGAGGTGGCAACGGGGCAGCCAGATAAAGTTATTAGGCCTGGATCCGACTTTAAGTCGACGCACAGGATTCCAGAAGTGTATCGCTTATTCGCTCTTGTATCAAACCGGTACTCGAAACGTTCTTAGAATTGGGGGCGGCTGTGTTAAGAACGTTTCGTTGTCAAGCTCAACGTTGGGCATTTAGACCTATACATGGAGAAATGGAGCAAACCTGTTTGGCCTAAACATGGAGATGTGGAGAACACATTGCAATTGCGATTGCAATCCTTGGCCATCACAACATAGCTGTAGACATCACAGTTTGTATTATAATGCTTGGTTCAGGAGTTATGATGCAAAATACATTATTTAGTAATGGCGGACATTAAAATATGAATCAAGGAGGGGCCTTTTTGGGAAGGCTCCATTTCAAACATTATTCAAGGACCCAAACTGTACAAGTCTACCAAATGTCATGGTTTTATGCTTATATCAACCACAGGCGGGATTCAATCCAACAACATTCTGCATGAAAGGCATATGCCCTGACCACTACACTAGACAGCCACAGGTTCTGTTAATCATGTTTGTTAAAAAAAAATGAAGGAAAAAAGGTTCTATGTAGGCTGAGTGCTTTGATTTTATTGTTTTTTTTTCCTTCATATTTTGGAGGCTTGGGTGAAATCAGTAAATGTGTGATCATATTTTCTTTCACTCATAACAGAAAAATAACTGCCGGTAGAGAAGGGCTCATTTTAAACATGGAACGTGATCTGGAGTTAGATCAGACGTGTCAACATTAAAGAGTTTGACATATGCACACACCGTGTGCATCCAGAATGTTAACATCAACTCAATCTGACGTGGGGTTTGAACTCACAACATTCCGTGCCAATTGGGGTAAGATTGATAAATAGGATATCTTTGTTTAAACATGTAATAGTTTGTTTAATATCAAGGTGAACTTAAAAACTAAAATGATGTCTCCTCCAGACCATCTGTCACTCTGCAATCTGCTGTGACTGGCCTGAGGATGTCACACCTATATGTAAACCTCTCTTGATCTATTTGTTCCCTGCCTGATCAATGCTATATTTACTGTATCACTGTGTCCTTTGATCAAGTCTTACCTCCTGTTTGAACCATCTGTCTGTCTGTAGGCCATGACTTTGTGTATTGAGACTGTATTTAAAGGTACTGTATATTGACATGAGGAACTCAGTATTGGCCTGGCAGCCGTGAGGTGATGCCAGTGCCGGAGGACTCTCTCGGGATCCTGTGACTCTTTTCTTGATTTTATGCTATCCTGGACTTTGTTTTTGATGCTTCTCTGAATAAAGCTGCAAGGAACGACTACCTCATTACCTCCGGATTCCATGTTCTTTTCTATTTTTAGTGAAAGTTCTATCTTTCTTTTATTTGTATTTCTTATTTATCAATGGTCCTTCGAAACGGCGTCAGAACTCTGGGTGCCAGCTGTAGAGGCATTGTCGATGATGATGATGATGATACCAGCGGCATCCATGGGGACAGACGTTTGAACCAGCGACTCTCCATTTCGGTCAGTATTTGAGGGTTTATTCCATTAAAATAGAAATAGGTACATCTGGACGATATTGGTTAAGTTAAACATAATATTCTATTCCAGACACTGTCTGTCTGAGTTTTTTTGTTAACCCGCTCTGTAATGTATTCACAAAATATTACAATAATGATTAGCCAAATCTGTTTAAGATTTTCAATATGCCTTGTCTAGTTGTTTTACACTTCTGAGTAGCCTATAGGCCTAATCGGCTGGCGGAGCAGAGATGTTTTGATCTAGAAACTGAAGTTTATCTTGATATTTCGGATTTGACTGGAGTAAATATGAGAGGATTCAATTGTGCCTCTCTGTTGGTTCATCTACTATTATTTTAACTTTGTTTTTCTTCATCAATATGTTTATTGTTCTGCCGGTCCGTTCGACTATCTGTTCACCAGCGCACTAAAATATCTTCATTGTTAATCTATATCAAGAGAGCCGCTATTTTCCGGCCATTGATCGTTAAAATGTTTAATTGTCTGGTTATTCTAAAGATCACCGGCCAATGTCCATTAAAACCTACCATTTTAAACTTTTTCTCAATGGATTATCCCCTTTGTCTCTTTCTCTCCCCTGCATGAGGGGGAGGGGTGGGGAGAGGGGTGACAAAATGGCTATTTTTAACCCATGGCCTAGCCTACTATATGGGTGGGAGTCTTTTGTCTTAGCAAATCCAGCAATGGTGGAAAAAGCACTCACATTTTGTAACTAAGAAGTAAAAGTACTCACTATGTGTGAACACACCATTCCACCATTCCACAAGTTTCAAAAAGTATATAAAAAATGGTTTTGAAAATAGCAGATCTACAACCTTACATTTCTCACTTGTCAAAGAGCCTAAGTATGCTTCTGAAGCATGTTTATAATGATATATCTAACTAGTAGTAACTCAAGTTCCCAAATAAACTATTGAATGTAGTACTTTCCACCACTGAACAGGCACCAATTCAAATTAAAAGGAAGCAAATTAAACAATTATTTGTCTAGGATATTTTCAAAATAAGGGAACCCTAAACTTTCAAAAATATATGACATCATAGGTTGGCTACTTGTTTTTTTTTTTTTATTATTTTCACTATTATTAAATATACAGTCCTTTTGCTTATTTTATATACAGTACTTTAGCTTGTTTTATGGTCATAGAATATTTAGCAGTTTTTCTAATGCTCAGAGGCAGGGACGGATTAACCCCGCGAGGGCCCCCTTGGAACGACATTTTTTTAGGGCTCCTCCACCATAGCCTACTGCCCAGATGGGACAGTGAACTTTTATTATACATTTCTTTTTGAACATTATTAGTTTTTTAATTTATTTTGCTTATTTTTTATTCAATATGCCTTCAATTGGGATTATGTGTGGCAATTATGAATACTTGCCAAGAGGGGATGGAGTATTTCTACTCTGCCTAGTAAGAGGAGCCTGGTTTACGAGGCTAAGTAATTAGCATCACCTGTTTTCTAATAACACCTTGAGTCTTTGTATCCGAAATAACCCCTGTAGATTCAATGTATTGATAGTTGTTTGCTGTAGGCATATGGCTGGAGGCTCGAGAGGTGACAACGCAGCCTGGCACAGCTAAACCATCAACCAATGTTAACACAGTATATTCTTGCAGTTACCTGTGATATGCTATGCCAGGCTAGTGACACCCTGGAGAGGAAGTAGCTTCTTATTCTTGGTAGTCGACCCAAGGAACAGAGGTTATGAAATCCCGCTTCTTACAAGAACTACTCCATAGGTTTGCAATAAATATTCGATAATCCCTACAGTCCCTTTAAAGTATTTAGATTGACTCAGAGAAGTAATGCGTTCACTATGTTGGAAAACCACTTCTGCAATATAAATTAGACACTAGTCTCATGGGAAGAATTATTCGTTCACCTAAGGTTTATTTTCTTATTGTACACATTTATGCTTGTATTACGTTAGGATATGTTTAGAACAGACTTAAATTGTCACAATTGTATTTTATTTGCCAACTTTTCAGTACGTTGTAAGCTTGACGTCAGTTGTGCAAGATGCCTGAATTTGTTTTAATATTATGATTATTATATATTTTTTATCTAAACACTAATTTGTGTTGGACCTTGATTATCTATTATCTTTATCTAAACACTAATTTGTGTTGGATCTTTGGCACAGTATTGTGCTTATTATTTGATCTAACACTGATCGATTATTTTATTTAGCTTCATCCCAATATGGTATTGTGATATTGCAGTGTCGATGCAGAAATTAATTTCTCTTTTAGATTTTGGTATTGAGAGAGTTTCTGTCCACTGATTGAAAACAAATGGATGATGTGATGTAAATTATTATTATTATTATTATTATTTTTTTTTTAGATTAGTCTTGCCTAAATTCCCTTTTTAATGATTATTCTTATTTGTGTTATATCATATATAACTCTTGCACACTATGGTGCTGATTACTGATCGATCAATTATTGTAATGATTATTCTTATTTGTGTTATATAATATATAACTTTCGCACACTATGGTGCTGATGTAGGCCTCAATGATTATTCTTTTTATTATATGCTGATGACTGATTATTCTTACTTGATTATTCTTATTTGCGTTATATTATATATAACTTTCGCACAATATTGTGCTGATTACTGTTAGGCCTCAATGATTATTCTTATTTGCGTTATATTATATATAACTTTTGCACACTATTGTGCTGATTACTATTTTTATTGATTTCATATTTCAGTGTGACAAGCAAGCAAATTGACGTTATTGATATGGTAGATAATTGGGTGAGTGGAAGGCAAATATAAAGCGTCTTGGATAAACGAAGGCGCGATAGAAAATGCTCCATTTACCATTATTAACCAACTATTAATAAAAGATGCCAAAAACAAGATTGTTACCTGATTTGATGTTTCAATATTGATTATTATTCTTTTTATCTAACACATATGTATTACACCTTAAGTGTATGCGTATGTTTACCTTTTTAATTGCACAACAGTACGGTTGTGATTATTATTCATTCTTATTCTTTTTATCTAACACATATGTGTTACACCTTAAGTGTATGCGTATGTATATCTTTTTAATTGTACAACAGTACTGTTGTGATTATTATTGTACGTAGGCCTCAATGTCCTGTCTGTCATGTGTTGTCTTGGTTTAAATGTCTGTGTGTACATATATGTGTAAGTGTCTGTCTGTCTGTCTGTCTGCCTGTCTGTCTGTCTGTCTGTCTGTCTGTCTGTAAGAGAGAGTGAAGGATGAAAAAGTGGAAGTGAGAATGTGAAAAGAGAATGTAAAGTGTGAGCAGACTGATAACGCAAGCAAATTAATAGAATATATATAGTCTAAGCTATATGTGTCCAAGATGTTAAAAACAAGACGTTTGAATGAGTCCATGTGAGAGATAATGTGAAGGGACAGTGAAGAGAGACACAGAATGTGGAAACGAGAGAGAGAGAGGGAGACAGTCTTAATGTTTGATGGGTTCTATTTGAGGGGCCTAATTTTTCAGGTTTGGCGGGGACGCCCGTTACAAGCTGTTTACAGGCCATTGGTGAATTATTTTCATTTTGTTTATTTTGAACTATTTTATTTTTACTATTTCCACAATTTTAATTTGTGTCACTTATCTCCTGCGTTTCATGATGATGTGTGTTGTGTTGTGACTAATGACTAACGATTAACTACTAATTACTAACTGAACTTGATAAAATGGGGAAAGAATTTTACTTTGCGAATAATTATGTTCTTCCAGGTACATCTTTTTCATATTGGGAGTTTAACTCTCTTACTGCCAGATTATTTATTTATTTATTGGGTCTGGCGCCATCAAAAAGTGGCTTACCTTTGCAACGTTATAGTAGATTATGAGACTTTTTTTTCTTCTTTTTTTTTTTGCCTTATATTGCCAGGCAGGCTGCGCTTTCGCAGGCCAGCCAGCAGAGGGGGGCGTAATGCCATTAATGTGAATGTGGCCGCTTCCTCTTGCTATACAATGGGAAGAGGAAGAGCACACAAAGCCCCAGGGCCTGAGATAATCAACACGGAAGCAAAATGGTCTCTGTTGATGTAAACGCATAATGGATTTTTAAGAACATCACTGCTCGCGATGTGATTACAGTACACGGCGGCACGACCCCTCATCAGCTTACAGTCATCAGACGAGGTAAACGAACGAGCGCCGTATTGGCCTTCCTCACTCGTTAAAATTGGGGCGAACAGGAACGTTCAAAGCAGAATAAGAGTTAAGAATGAATTATCTTTGTGTTACTTATTGATTAAAGTCCAAATGATGTTTGTGCATTCCTTTCAGTTTTGACAGTCAAATATGTGGACATTGATATTTTCTCCTTGAAAACTGAATGTTGCTATTGGACCATTGTTATGTGTTGTGTGGTTTTTATAAATGTCAATAATGTACGTAGTTTGGGACCTCCACATTTAATTCAGTTTCCCAAACAAAAAGTTTCCTCTGTTCATATGACTTTTTCGAATGTTTTAGATGCTCTGGGGCAATAACAATCTCCTTCCCCCGCATTTCTCCAGAGTCATAAAAAGAGACCACTGAGTTGTTAAAGTGTCCACATGTTCGTAATGTCGATACTTATTCTATTTAATTCTTTTTATAGTTTTACTTTTATTTTTGATAACTTGAGCCAACCTAGTTCTGATGTGCAACTTTATTATATTAACTGTTATACACCCTTCTTGAATCATTGTTATACCCTATAGCTCTCCTGACACATGGACCAAGCCATGTGTCAAAAGGGGGGAAATGGGTGTCATGTTGCCAGTCATATTTATATTTTCAATGACTTTATTGACACCTCGTTGCCTGTCATATATATTTTCAATGACTTTATTGACATCGCCTGTCATATTCATTTTCAATGACTTTATTGATACCTCCAGAATTTTCCCAGTGTAAATGTAACCACTATTAAGTTCCAAGAGATTTGATTTTAGACACGACAAAACTCTTAAAATATTATATATTTTGGCTCATTCTGGTACAAAGTAGACAACAGTTGGCATCGCATAATGCTTCCAAGAATGACATGGGCCGCCGGCCCGCCGCTTGCCCACCGAGGAGCGTCGGCGCCGCCGAAAACACGGACTATGTTTTTATTGTGGTCGAGGGCGCCTTCCCCTCAATCACCAGAGATAGCTGTGTTCAGTTTCAACGCAACAGGCTATCGCTTCAACTGCCAGAAATAAACGGGTCAAGAACTGGTAAAACTGCTTTACCAATCTAAAAGGGTATGTGTGTACCGAATCTAATACTCTGAAAAGATCTATGCTGACCGAAGGATCAAAGGTATGCTGTTGTAGCATCTTCGGTGCTGTTGTAGTACTAGAAAAAGAAAAATATAATGTTTTGTCATGGAAGAATTCAAATCTACTGTAATATTATTAGAACATTATCTTTCAGATTATTGTCATGAATGGGGGTCTTGGAGATGTCATGTTTTCTCAAAAGCTTTGAAGATACAGTCCTTTTTGAAAAATTTGAAGACATGAACTGTATTTATAACCTACCAACCTGATGAGTTGGACTCCCTCTCTGCAAATTGCATATGTACGTAAGCAACATACAAATGCTTAAAAAAAAAAAAAAGGGGGGGAGTTGATAAATCGATTTTCATAGTGTGTTTCTCTTTTAATCATTTGTTGATGATTTATATGTAAGCAACTACATGTTAACTTAAACCTAACATGAATTCCAAAATCCTTAGTAGCAACTGAGTTAAGGTATTTACGATGTGGGGGTGTTTAGATTTAGCTCTGATGGACTGGTTATCTGTATGTGAATCTCTTTTGTCCTGAGGTGTCGCTTTTCTCCCTTGGGGAGGGACTTGTAAACTGACTGCTATGTGATACGAAGGCTGGCTGTGGTGGCCTCAGATTTTGCTTGGAATAAACTGATGGAAGGAACACTTTCTACCCTCCTGAGATCTGGCCTTGCGTCTATTCCTTTTTACATAATGTTTGTAATATAAAGGTTTAATTTTCATAGCTATCAGATTGGTTTCAGTGATATTTGGACTAACCCTCAACAGTAGTTCATCATGAAAATTTGACTTTGCATGTATGTTTTAGAGGCAGAAGAATAATTTGCATAAAACTGCAATATTCATTGAATTATTAAAAAAGAATGTTTCAATTTAAAAGAAATCCGATCTGACAGATCTTTAGATATTGGTCCAAAGTTCATGTAAAAAAAGTTCCTGTGCACGTGACGCGTATAAAAATAAAAGCGTTTTAAGCGGGTTTAAGCGTGTTACAAACTGCTCAAAATGGCGGTAAATCTAAGGGCGGAGCATACTTAACAAAGACACAGATGGCTTCCGCTTGAGTCAAGGCATGCGTGTAAGCAAGTTGCATGTCTTTAAACGAAACGAGGCATGACTTATAGGCCGGGGGCCAATTCTGAAATTGGCACAAATTGGTACCACCCAAGGTGACCGTACGTTTTTTACATTTTCGTCTTCGTACATGTCTCTAGTTTACATTTTGGTATGATAACTCTTCCAATCGCCCAGCTTACTGACAGTTATCACTCCCTAAACAAACCAATATCCATATGAAACAGTGATGAGCATATACTGTATAGTGTGGTACGATGTGTACTTCCGTAGGATTTTTGTGCTAATTTTTTATTTTTTTTGCAGATCCTGGTTCTAGAGAGTCCAAACTATGAGAAAATGATGGGTGCCAACTTTTCAGGACCCCCACCCCCTATCTGGGGGTCATCTAGTTTGGGGCCTCCCAGAACAGTACGCCAGCCAGTTAATATCCAATTTTCTTAATATTAGGGTTGTTTTCTAGGTTTTAAAACATTCTGAGTTCATTTATTACAATTTTGAAGCAGCCAGAATAACCTTTCTGACATTTGGTTGGGGTCTTTCCTCACCTGGGACCCCCCAGACGCCGGACCCCTGAGCCTATCTCAGTACTCGCTCTGCTCCTGCTCCAGAATAATGTCATATTAGATCATTATTGAATAAATGTTTTTGTTGCTGGACTCTGAAAACAAAAATGAGTAGTACCAAATACCAGGGGCTTCGGGACCCCTAGAGGGTCCTCAGAGTTACTACATAGTGTACTTCTAATGATTTTGTTGCGTAACTTTATTTTTTTACTGCTTTGGCTTTTATAGGGACCAAAGTGTCAGAAAATGATGGGTGTCAGATTTTCCCAACCCCTGCCCCTTTTCTGGGGGGTCATCTATTTTAGGACACTGTAGAACAGTATGCCAGCCAGTTAATGTCCAATTTTCATAATATTAGAGTTGTTTTGAAGGTTTTAAAACATTCATATATTGCACTTTTGAAGCAGCCAGAATAAGCTTTCTGACTTTTGGTGGGGGTCTTTCCTCACCTGGAACCCCCGGAATGACTCCTGAGCCTATCTCAGTACTCATTACAGTCCTTGCTCTGCTCCTGCTCCAGAACAGTGTCAAATTAGATCATAACTGAAGCATAAAAGCTTTTGTAGCTGGGCTCTGACAACAAAAATGAGTAGCTAATACCAGCGGTCTTCCACAGGGGGTCTGGGACCCCCAGGTGTCCTCAGAGTTACTACAGGGGGCCAGCCAAATGGCTATTCCAGTTTTGGCCCTATTCTTGCAACCAGTTCTGCAATTTGCTAACTATTTTTGAATAATATTAGAAACTGTTAGTTTTATGCATCCTGGGTTTATGTAGTGTACTTGATAGTTTATTAGTATTCTCAGTATTATTTACTAGTAAGATGCCTCAGGGTGCCAATTCTTTGCCATCTGACCAGTGATGTATATCGGTGTACAGATGTACAGATCCATGCTGTATATTGAGATGTGCTGTGAGAGCCCAAACATGCTTACTCAGTTATTTGTTATGACAACTGACATCATACCCTTCATGGAGAAGAACCAGTCACACAGATATGGGCTGTCTTGGCCATCTGTCTTGGCCATATATGGATTCTGTTAGTGTGGCATGTGGCCGATGTGGCCTCCATATATGGGCATTCCCATATGAAGTCCTGTTAGATATGGGCTTAATATTGAAGACATCAAGGAACTCCATATATGGTCATAAAAGGGATTCGTTAGTGTGCCATCACAGTGAAGCCAGAGTGTGATGTCAGAGCGGGCATGCAAAACAACGTGTCCATTTACCACACACACACACACACACACACACACACACACACACACACACACACACACACACACACACACACACACACACACAGCATCAAAGGCTGGATTAGTATGTCCCTGTGACAAACTATTATTATGTCCACTGTCCAGGGGTACTTGTACATCAAGCTTCCTCACTGAAACAGGACATAGACTCCTGCCCTATGAGCCTCAGGGCTGGGCAAGGCTTACTTATTTCCATCAACATTGGAGTAATTGGAGCACTTTGGTCCAACAACCCCGCATCGGTGATAATGCAGGGTAATGGGATGGGATTTCAGTCAAAGAACTTGGAGCTGCACTGCTACCACATATCCTCCATGCCAGCTACATCACAATGCAGTATAATGATACTTGACAAATTGCCCTGAGCTTCCACCAATTGAAGAAAATGGATGGAATTCAGAGAGTGGAGGGTATTTTCCAGTCAGATGTCTTGGCTGACTGGGAGGTTGGGGTGACCAGAGATTTGTCTGGCCCCCTGTAGTAACTCTGAGGACACCTGGGGGTCCCATACCCCCTGTGGAAGACCCCTGGTATTAGCTACTCATTTTTGTTGTCAGAGCCCAGCTACAAAAGCTTTTATGCTTCAGTTATGATCTAATTTGACACTGTTCTGGAGCAGGAGCAGAGCAAGGACTGTAATGAGTACTGAGATAGGCTCAGGAGTCATTCCGGGGGTCCCAGGTGAGGAAAGACCCCCACTAAAAGTCAGAAAGCTTATTCTGGCTGCTTCAAAAGTGCAATATATGAATGTTTTAAAACCTTCAAAACAACTCTAATATTATGAAAATTGGACATTAACTGGCTGGCATACTGTTCTACAATGTCCTAAAATAGATGACCCCCCAGAAAAGGAGCAGGGGTTGGGAAAATCTGACACCCATCATTTTCTGACAGTTTGGTCCCCATAAAAGCCAAAGCAGTAAACAAATAAAGTTACGCAAAAATCATTAGAAGTACACTATGTATGTAGTAACTCTGAGGACCCTCTAGGGGTCCCGAAGCCCCTGTTGAAGACCCCTGGTATTTGCTACTACTCATTTTTGTTTTCAGAGTCCAGCAACAAAAACATTTATTCAATTATGATCTAATATGACATTGTTCTGGAGCAGGAGCAGAGCGAGTACTGATATAGGCTCAGGGGTCCGGCGTCTGGGGGGTCCCAGGTGAGGAAAGACCCCAACCAAATGTCAGAAAGGTTATTCTGGCTGCTTCAAAATTGTAATAAATGAACTCAGAATGTTTTAAAACCTACAAAACAACCCTAATATTAAGAAAATTGGACATTAACTGGCTGGCGTACTGTTCTGGGAGGCCCCAAACTAGATGACCCCCAGATAGGGGGTGGGGGTCCGGAAAAGTTGGCACCCATCATTTTCTCATAGTTTGGACTCTCTAGAACCAGGATCTGCAAAAAAAATAAAAAATTAGCACAAAAATCCTACGGAAGTACACATTGTACCACACTATACAGTATATACTCATCACTGTTTCATATGGATATTGGTTTGTTTAGGGAGTGATAACTGTCAATAAGCTGGGCGATTGGAAGAGTTATCATACCAAAATGTAAACTAGAGACATGTACGAAGACGAAAATGTAAAAAACGTACGGTCACCTTGGGTGGTACCAATTTGTGCCAATTTCAGAATTGGCCCCCGGCCTATTATGCCCGTTTAAAGTTTGAATTTTCAAACGCTTTGTATAGCGCCCCCCCTTTGGCCAATTGGAATAAGATTGGTTTGTATGATTTAGAGGCAGAAGAATAATTTGCATAAAACCGCAATATTCAGTGAATTATAAAAAAATAATGTTTCACTTTAAAAAAAATCCGCCGAGACAGATCTGACCGTATTGGTCCAAAGTTCATGTAAAAAAAGTTTCGCGCACATGACGTGAAAATCCCAGGAGGAGATTGATTTTTACTGTTTTTCTGTTTTTCATAGAATTCAAAATGGTGGGAGAACTAAAGGTCAGAGGTCAAAAGTCAGAGTGGAAAAGTGGCATAAGTGTATACAGGTTTCATGGCTGTACCTCAAACAGAGCATGAGCTATACCTGTTCAAAGTTTGCATTTTTCAAAGGCTTCCTACAGCGCCACCCTTTGGCCGATTGTTGCGAGCTTCACGTTTTAGCCATTTGGCATAGTCCTCTGCCATACTGCCGAGTTTCGTAAAAAGCGACTGCACGGTCTAGCCACTAGAGAAAAAGTGGCAGAAGAATAATGAGAAAGTGATTATGACTTGTGGACAGGGAGCAACACATTGCATTTGAAAATAAGAAAACATTCTATTTGAAAAATAAAATAAATATATATTCAATCTGAACCCTGGGTTACATAGGTGTGTCCATTGTCCTAAATCATTGTATGTGTGTGTATAGGGCACAGGCTGCCCTGTGACACTCTAAATTTGGGTCTATTCTGCATTATGGCTCTTTGAAGTGAGCCAGAACCATGGATCTGGCTCACTTAAAAGAGCCGTTCGAAAGACTGGCTCATTTGGCTCCTTGTATTCACCATATTCCTGGCCATTCTATGGAGGCTGCCATTTTCCTTTTACAGAGGGCGCTGGAGCATTTTTCTTTGTGTGCTGCTTCATAAACATCTTTTCACTTCCTCCCAAGTAAGAAAGTGACATGGAATTGTCTGTTGCCAGATTTTGCCAAAGAAATAAGCCCAACAGAAGCAACTACAGTAGGCTATACTACTTTACATTCACATTTGAAAATAGATCAGCAAGCAAGCTCACAATGTGTCACATTGCGACACATTGTGAGCTTGTATATTTGCTATTTAAAAAATATTGAGGGAAATCTTTTTTTGAATATTTTTGAAACATTTTAACAACATAAATCTGTGTGGAGGTCCCTGGCACCACATATTTTCAGATGGGGGTCTGCGACTGTGGACAAATATGTAATCTGGGGTCCTTGATATGAAAAGATTTGGGAACCACTGGTTTAAAAAAATATTAGAAAGTAAGCCCAATAAGCAACATTTTCTTTTGAGACACAAATTGCTTATTATAAGCAGACATGGCAACCCAGGTACATTCAGAGCCCAGAGCCTAGAACGCCAACTACTGACACTTTGATGCAAGGACAACAGGAAACCAAATGATGTTTTTCAGGCCAGCTTTTTCAGCCTCCGCCTCTTTCAGGATATGAACAGGAAGCTGGGGGCAGGGCCAGGAATAACTGAATATTTATATATTTTTAAGAAGAATTTGTTTAAACATGAATCCACAAGGTGGCACCACATTCCTCTGCTGACAGTTGAGATCACAATTTTGTATTTACCCGTGTGTGTAAATTAAGCTACCTTGACTTTTGTTATTCATGCAACACAAAAAACCAAGCAGGCAACAATGAACTCGCACACTTGTAACTGTATTTTTTAAAATGTATTCATCTTCTTCCTGCCGCATTTTGGCATGTGGGTTGGTCACTCGGATGGCCAGCTGTTTTGCCCTATCCACAAGAGCCTGCCCTTTTTGGGTAAAAACACCAAACCCCACACTTCTTAAAATAGCCAATTAAACTCATCACATTAATTGTTAATTAACTGTATTTTCTAAATGTTATTCATCTTCTTCCTGCCGCATTTTGGCATGTGGGTTGGTCATTCGGATGGCCAACAGTAAACAAACCAACAAGTGTAAGTGTATAGAGTCTATCTGCCCATTTCTAACATGACAATTTCACATTGTTGTCGCTCAACCAACATAAAGTGTAAGTGAATAAATAAAATAAAAAAACCTGAAAAGCACTTTTGACAACTCAACATCAGAATTCACAGGCATTCACTGTTGGGAGATGATGCATGTGAAAAATTGGGTCTAGTCAAGAGGATGTATAGCATCAAGACAAATGCACAAAACAATGTTGAGACAATAGTGGAGCAGTATACAGATGTATTCAGAGGGTTTGGTGTCTAACCATACACCTACAAGATCCAACTAAAATATGATGCACAGCCGTCATTCATGCTCCCAGGCGGGTTCCAGCACCGCTCAGAGAGAAGCTAAAGCAAAAAAAAAAAATATTGCCCGTCTTGGCCGTGGTTATCTCGCCCGTATTGGCATTGGTTAAATTGCCCGTCTTGGTCTTGGTTATTTGGTTGGTTTGGGGGTTGCATGCATTGGCCTCGTTTTGTCCGGAGCAAGCCTTGGTTTGGTGCTTGTCCCCCGGCGTGACAGAGGTGTGGGTTAGGTGGAACATGACGGAGCGTGTCTGGGCCTGCTGGTCGTGCGAGAACCTAGAAGCAAAATTAAACTTATGGTGATGGAGAGCATGAACATTTTTCTAAAATCTGGCCCAAAGCAACCTGACTAAGGTGTTTGTGGCTGATGCTTGCGTTCGGCCATCAGTTTATACCACAGGCTTGCAATATGCTTTTTAAGCAGTTTCTTCTCAAGTATTATGGAGTTGGTTACCTATAAATAATGACACATTTATATACATAATTATTGGGAATATATAAGTTATGGTATAAAGTTGGTTGGAAAGATTCACCAATATATGACAATTCTCGCAGTAGGCCTATATGAGTTTTAAGCAGTTTCTTCATGATTTCAAATTGGAATATTTAATTGGATTCCCCCATGTATGAAAACCTAAAAAACTAAAAAAGAAAAATCTAGTTTCTATCCTGTCTGCCGCCATCTTTAAATTGTCAATTTCTAGGGCTTAGCGGCCATTTTTGAGCTTTGCATACAGCAGATATGGATTCAGCGCACCTTAATACCCCTAGAAAACATGTATGCCATAAACTAACAAGATTTGCCTTCAGCGCTTTAATTAAGCACATTTTCTGAAATCCTGCCTAGTCTAATATACTGTAGGGCGACTTCTCTTTTTGGTTTATTTATACTGTTTATATTTTCAGTATTACATTATACGTATACGCAAACAAACACAGATAAACCACACACAACCAGTTGAAATAACATAGTTTATTGTTCAGTCGTTTTTATCTGTGAGTTATTGAATGTGCCTTTGAGATCACTGAGTTTTCTACCAGTTACCAGTTTGATTCTGTGGGAACCTGATGGAGATGAAAGGGGAACCGCAGCTGCTCAAAATCTGCAGCTGATGGGAGGCAATTGGACTGCACCAAGTCCCTCTGCACCAAGGGGAGGGTCTTGCATGGGTTAGCTGTCTTTAAATAAGTAGTCTTTTGTCTTCACCCCCTTTTTTTGCTCTTAGTGGTATCACCGCTCCCTATATAGTCCCCCCTCCTAACATGGCTCATTTTCGGTGAATTCTGTCTCTCTCTCCAATGCTTCATACCATTGTCAGGCTGAGGCTTTCTGACCCTCCTCTCTGTTCTAGTAAAGCTCATTCTGTCCCCAGCCATCAAGCAGCCGCATGGCTCCACTACACCTTATTTGTTTCACTTTCTTATTGTATCCATCGCCTTGCACAATAGATGCATGTAGGAACACTACACTGCTGACAACTGATTTCATTTGATCTCAAAAGTTTTGGGTTATTGTTTTGTCTTTCTTTTTTTTTTGTTAAAACATTTTGAAACTAAGGAAGGGAAAGACAAGGGGGGGGGGAATGGGAAATGGAACAATAGTTTAAACCAACACTAAAGCTCACAAGCTTGTAGATCTGCTACTTTCACAATGTTTATCTGTGGAAGAGTCCCAACTATATGTAATGCCTCAAAGCAAATGTGATTATTTCTGGCGAGTTAAAATGATCATTTTGTGGGGGACACGGCCTGAAAAAGTTGAGTCACTCCCCTATAAGAATTATTTGTATAGCACCTTTCATGACATGAAATGCAGCTCAACATGTCAGAAATTGTGCTTAACAGAAAAAGTACACTAAAGCAGAAAATAAAACAAATGAAATCAAATTAAATAAAGTTGCCGCGCGGCAAGCTTGTACATCTGCTATTTTTGAAAAGTTTTGAATAAAGTCATGGAATATTTTTGACCAGATTCTTTAATGTCTACTAAATCCTAAGGTTTTTGAAAAACACGTATTTATGTCATTGGTTCCTATGTCATTGGACCCCAAACATGACATGTATTTGGCCACAGACCCCCATTTCAAAATATGTTGGTATAGGGACCTCCAGAAGCAGAGATTTGAGTTAAAAAGGTTTGCTTTGAAAAATATATACTGTATTCATAGATTAGCAGAATTCAAGTGGATGTGGATGGCAGAGTAGAATTATTTCCACCTGTCTTGTTTTAGTTCAGCCACTCCCATGGGATGATTGTCCTTGAGTTCCACCTGTGTCTAGTTTGTTTCAGTGTTTGTTCAGATCATCTGTGTCCATGATCTGAGAGTGTCTGTCCTGCTTTAAAGGGACATTCCACTTTCAAAAAAACTTTTGGTCATTGTATGGTCTAATCAGGCTTGTATGAACACCCTGAACAGTTTTTAATTTTCTTCATTCAGTATTTAGATATTTGATGTAAATGTTACCAGGCCCAACACGCCCAGGCCCTCTCCACATACACACCCATTGTAACTTCAAACTCCATTTTAACCATGATAGATTCATCAAAAACACCCATTATTTTTTCTGGTGACTCACAATACCCTCCTAATACGTGAGCAGACCGTGTTTTTTCAATAACCTTTTTCTTTTATTTTTAATAATTCTTTGGGAAAATGGAAAACATTAAATACAATAATATTTTATTGAAAATAAATGAAAAAAGTTATTGAAAAAACACGGTCTGCTCATGTATTAGGAGGGTAGTATGAGTCACCAGAAAAAATAATGGGTGTTTTTGATGAATCTATCATGGGTAAAATGGAGTTTGAAGTTACAATGGGTGTGTATGTGGAGAGGGCCTGGGCGTGTTGGGCCTGGTAACAAACAAAAGGACAGAAAGAAGAGGAACATAATATTTGCATTCACAAATAAACCAAATTGAATAAAATACACTCATTATTGTGTGTGTGTGTGTGTGTGTGTGTGTGTGTGTGTGTGTGTGTGTGTGTGTGTGTGTGTGTGTGTGTGTGTGTGTGTGTGTGTGTGTGTGTGTGTGTGTGTGTGTGTGGACGTCCCACAAAAACATACGTGGACGTACTCAAGGAAGACGTAGGGACACAGAACACCAATGAGCTGGCCAGATGTATGGAGAACCGAGATGACTGGAAACAACGATGGAGGGCTCGTCTGAGGACGACCTAGATAGATAGACAGCCATACACTTCCTAAGACAAAAATGTGATTACAATAAATGTACCCCCATTTGTTCTGGATGGGGCCCCAAATGGATTCGGGTCCCCAGAATCAATGGGGGTACATTTACTAGAATACAATTTTTGTCTCCATGGCGTGAGTAATCAATAGAAAAAAAGTCATTTTGGAGGTGAACTACTCCTTTAAAACAATGGGACTGTGTGTGAAAAAAGCTCTCTCTCTCCCACACACTCCCACACAGACACGCACGCACGCACGCACGCACACACGCACACGCGCACACGCACACACGCACACACACACACTTCAATTTCTTTATTTGAGTCCACATTTATAAAATACATTACAAGGGACACAAATATTTTCAGTTGCTTCTGATGTCCCACATGCTTTAAACAACATGTATCAGTGCGTAAATACAAACAAGCTGCCTATAATGGAGGAGATAGAGCAATACGTTGCGAGCTGCTTTGCCCTAGCCTACTTGGACAGCCCCAAAATCCTCAGGCCCCTGACCACTAGCCTGTGGACATGGCCCAGGCTGCCAAATATAAAAACAATGAGCTGACACTTATATCTTATGTATAATGGCCTGTACTAATGGTTGGTATTTAACCTGTTTAGTAAGGAAAGCTTCCTCCAAACTTGAATCAAAAGTACAGCCAACTTCCAATAAGAAAACCTCTCTGCTGTTCTCATCAATCACAATGACGTCTGGCGTATTTGCTGTTATATTTGCAAACACATGGGGGTCATTGCTTTGAAACATTTCATTTTGGTTTCACACAAGAGTGTTTGTAAAACACAACAGAGGAATCAAACATAGGTGACACATCTTTTGTAATAATGTCAACAATTCTGTCATGCCTGGCAATGTAAAGTCCTTTGTAAACATTACAGCCGTTTAATATACAAGACATACTCTATGCTGTCCGTGGTGTAAACAGTCATGCGCATTTGGATACCAAATGGACAGATTCAGTTTGGTAGGCAGCACTTGGGAGTCGTGCTTTTACAGTAAAGATGAGAATATCCTCATCAATAGCTGCGTTTTTAAGAATGGAGTGGGACACCGATCCACCGAATGATCAGCTGACTGCAGGCAAGCAAGCTTATACCTTGCAGTCGCAGTCCTGTCCAGCGCTGCTTCCTTTGCTGCGCTCGGAGCGCTAGAAGGTGCGCTCGCGCGCCGGGGGGGGGGGGGGGGGGGGGGGGCGCGCGCTTGATGTTCCATCGTGGCTCGCTGTTGCGCACACGTTGATTGACAGCTCGGTGATCACAGCTTCAGAGACGCGCACAGCCTCGCCGCAGTGGCGTCAGTTCAGACAGAGCAAGCTAAGGTATGGCAACATGACAGGTGTCTTGCACGCGCGCCCTCAGGCGCGATAAAAAGTACATTTTTATTATTTCCCCCTGTAGCCAAGGTATGGCAGCTGCATACCCCTGCCATACCCAATTGACGCCCCTGCCTCGCCATCTCTTTTCCACTCCAGGGAAACACCACTCCAGTTACACAAATCGTTCAGATCTGGCCAGTCAGAGTTTACTCCAAAACCGGTTGCGTTGGTATCCAATTTACCGCTGGGCTTCTTTTTAAACCCAAGGAAGCTGGATGGGTCGCTCGTTTTGGGGACCTTGCGTCGCTCCAGGTCGAGAATGAGCGAGGCCCTGGCGAGCTCTCTGACCGCCCGTGGTCGTCACAATTTAACATGTTTAACAGATGTGAAAGGCGTGTGGATATACTATATGTCCATTCAATGTCCGGTACCCCCAGCCCTCCCTCGCTCTTACTGTGGAATATGAAATAAAGAGACACTTTACTTTACCAAGTTCATTCATTCTTACATGGGATGGATGGCCTGGGTGGTCCTTAAAAGGACCGTTGTGTTTAGAGCAGACAGAACAGTTTACTTGGAGCTGGTGTACTTGGTGACAGCCTTGGTGCCCTCAGACACGGCGTGCTTGGCCAGCTCACCGGGGAGCAGCAGGCGGACGGCGGTCTGAATCTCCCTGGATGAGATGGTGGAGCGCTTGTTGTAGTGAGCCAGACGAGAGGCTTCACCGGCGATGCGCTCAAAGATGTCGATTATTTCTCCCGCTCGTGCGCTCTATTGTCCCTGTAATTTTGAGCGGCTAAATATGCACTAGTGTAAATGTAGGTCTACGTGAACGCATTTTATTATTATTGTGGGCTCGCCTGGAAGGCGAGCACACGTATGTTATCTTCATTATTTATAGTCAGTCAGTCAGTCAGTCAGTCAGTATCTCCTCAAAACTTTGGCGCGATTCATCTCCTAAACGCTTACACCTTTAAACACCATTCAAATTTTTATGTGTTCAGCTTACTGAGGACACGTGTGCTTGTACTTTTGGTTTTGAAATGTTTTGTAGTTTAATTATAAAAAAATAAAAATGTTTAACTTTAAGCATCCAATGCATTTCCAATGGGTTTACTGAGTGGGGAGAGAGTGAGACAGGGGAAAGGGACCCATGTTTATATTAAGTCGCTGTGGCTGCAATATTCACACTTCAGATATGCTATTTATATCAATGTGTTCACACAGGTCTGCTTTCTGATTTGATCCAAATGTCTAAGCTGTGTGATGTATAAAACTATAGTTATAGTTAAAACTATAAATAAATGTCCCTCTCCACTCTACTGATTGACACAGCTGTGATTAAAGGCTTGGCTGTCATTGGCTGTTCTGTGGTGATGTAGCCTTACATAAGTCGGGCCTGCAGTGACAATGCGAAAGTCTCGGCAGAGACGTCTTAATGTAAGGCTAGTGGTGCTGCAAAGTAACCAAGTACATTTACTCAAGTATATACAAACAAGTACTTGTACCTACAGTACAATTTTTAGGTACTTTTACTCTAATTTCCATTTTTGTTACTTATACTCTACTATAAATACAGCATTTGACAGCTTCAGTTACTTTTTATTTTGCAGATTTTATTATTAATAATAATAATAATTATTAACACGCACGCACGCACGCACACACGCACACACTCACACGCATACACACACACTGACACACAAACAACTGTTACTGTGTTACTGTGGAGACGTTTGCTTGTATTTGTCTTTGACACATGTTTTGTAGTGTTTTAGAAATTTAACTTAAAAAGAATAAGGTTCCCGGGCGATGGGATTTACAGTATATATCCTAGAACCCGCAGGGACACTCTGTGTGGTTGTCAGGGAGATATCACAACCAATGCGTTTCCAAATCAGACGATCAACCGAAGTGGACCCACCTGGCAAAACCACACCCCAAACACTTTAAAAGCCATGAATTTCAGCCTGTCTGCATTTGAATCCTAGTATATCCCATATGCATTTGGATCAGCATGTCCCGTACTGTATACCAACTTTTACTTTACACTTTTGTTACTTATACTCCACTGCAATTGCATTTGGCAGCTTTAGTTACTTGTTACTTTGCAGATTTTATTATTAATACAAAACATACGGTAGATGAATCACTTAATACTTTGTCTAATTGTAAGAAGCTGATCTACAATGTGACATTGCGACATGTTGTGATCTTGTAGATCTGCTGTTTTTAAAAAGCTTGTCAATATTAGGACCATCTGTGTACTATTACTTTGATGTGGTTTGCTGGTTTGCAAAGTGTAGTTCAGGGACCCCTAGGACACACACACACACACACACACACACACACACACACACACACACACACAGACACAGACACAGACACACACACACACACACACACACACACACACAGGTTCCCCATCTTTCTTCCCAGGCTTTAAACAGCCATAACTTCAGTTCCCAACATGCTACTGGTCTCGAACTTTTGTTGTTGGTTACCCGTCCACATTATATTTTAATTTTATTTTGATTTAATTGTCCATACCGTTAAAGGACCAGGTCACCTCTGGGACAACCAGATCTTATTTTATTGTTGTGTGGGACACGATCAACACAATCCTGTAATTTCTTGTGTTCAATCTGTGTTTTTAGATATTTTAGTATTTCAGCATGCTACAACTGGTCATATGATGCTTTGTAGCATGATATTGCATCATCTCATGCATCATATGATGCAAAATGCATCATATGACCAGTTGTAGCATACTGAAATACTAAAATATCTAAAAACACAGATTGAACACAAAGAATAACTCAACATTGTGTTGATCGTGTCCCCACACAACAATAAAATAAGATCTGGTTGTCCCAAAGGTGACCTGGTCCTTTAAGTTCATGTAATAACACTGCTTGTCTACATTGTATTTGCATTACCATTTTACGTCAGTAAAATTAAAGAGAGCATTGCCTGGGAACTTGACACTTTTACTATTATTGTTTTGGGTTGGAAGCGAGCCCACACTGTTTCGAAGGAACAGTTTTTCTAGTTATTATTATAATTGTAAACTATGTCCATAAGGTCCCCAATGGAAACAAGCCATAGTGCTTTCTAGACGCACCTCACTAGCCCAGTGTAAACACCAGTTTTGATAATAATAATAATAATAACAATAAATACATAAATACAACATTTACATATGATATGCTATATAGCACTTTTGTAGAAAGGCTACTCAAAGACAGACAGACAGACAGACAGACAGACAGACAGACAGACAGACAGACAGACAGACAGACAGACAGACAGACAGACAGACAGACAGACAGACAGACAGACAGACAGACAGACAGAGGCCTACAGACAGGGAGAGAGAGAGAGAGAGAATAAGCAAAGAAGTAGGCCTATATAGTTATATCTGAAGACAAAGCCCTACATAGCCTAAGTGCATGCCATCCCGTTCCCATAGTGAGCACATACTAATTCATTGTGCAAAATGAACCTCTATATAAAACGTGTAGCCTACATAGGCTATAACATGTTTAGTATAAATAGTTCAATCCAATCCAAAATATAATACTGTATGGTGCGTATAATGATTGTCATGAAAGCTTGTGTGTGTGTGTGTGTGTGTGTGTGTGTGTGTGTGTGTGTGTGTGTGTGTGTGTGTGTGTGTGTGTGTGTGTGTGTGTGTGTGTGTGTGTGTGTAATGGTTCAGGCACTTCTTAATATATAAGACTATAGAAGGAACTCTTTGGATAATTTTGTGGGTGGCTCTTAAAAGAGCCGTTTGTTTGTTTGAATGAATGCCTTCTCAGCGCTTCCAGAACTCAGCCTGTTCCCATTTGACGTTGAAAGGGGCCTCCGAGCCTCTCCCTTTCATCCTGCTGTGGTTTCGGTACTCCACGTCGCCTTTTCTTATCAGCAGTCTCATACCTTCTCTCACATCAAGGCCACCACCTCGAATCTCATAGCGGTTCTGGAGGCTTGCACGAATGGTGTCGAACCTGGTCCACTTCCTGTTCTGAAGCACGCTGAGGATCTGCTTGTCCATGCCGCCGGCGCCAATGGTCTCCTTCTGGATGGATAAGATAGAAGCTTCTTCCGATGCTGCTGGAATGATGAATCATACGAAAAAGCGTCTGCCTTTTATAGCATAAACATGACAGGGCGCCTTTCTCTGATTGGCCTGTGGTCAAAAACATTTCGCGCCACCTTTTCTGATTGGTCAGCAGCTCATACACACTCGGCCAGCACACACCCCGGCTGAGCTGGTCGTCTCCGTCTGTAACAGTGTAGAGCAGGCTGCCTGTCCTCCCTTACGTCCTCATTCACTTCTGAATCAACAACTGAACTGAAGCTGAAAAATGAGTGGGCGTGGTAAGGGAGGAAGGCAACAATGCCCAGAGTCGGTGCCGTCGCCCCGGTGTATCTGGCGGCCGTCCTCGAGTACCTGACCGCTGAGATCCTAGAGTTGGCTGGAAACGCTGCCCGTGACAACAAGAAGACTCGTATCATCCCCCGTCACCTCCAGCTGGCCGTCCGCAACGACGAGGAGCTCAACAAACTGCTAGGCGGAGTGACCATCGCTCAGGGCGGTGTGCTGCCCAACATCCAGGCTGTCCTGCTCCCCAAGAAGACCGAGAAAGCCGCCAAGAAATAAACCTGCCTCATTCTTCTGAATAAACCCCACAAAGGCTCTTTTAAGAGCCACCCACTAATTCAACAAAGGGTTGCTTCTAATGGCCTATGAGGAGAAAATATAAATAATATAACTTTTGTGCACACAAAAAAAAAAAAAGTAAAGGAGGAAAAGGACTGGGAAAAGGAGGCGCCAAGCGTCATCGCAAGGTTCTTCGTGATAACATCCAGGGAATCACCAAGCCCGCTATCCGCCGTCTGGCTCGCCGCGGCGGTGTGAAGCGTATCTCCGGTCTGATCTACGAGGAGACCCGCGGTGTCCTCAAGGTGTTCCTGGAGAACGTGATCCGTGATGCGGTCACCTACACCGGGCACGCCAAGAGAAAGACCGTGACCGCCATGGATGTTGTCTATGCTCTGAAGAGACAGGGACGCACTCTGTACGGCTTCGGAGGTTAATAATGCTGACTTGATCTACCAACAACCCAAAGGCTCTTTTAAGAGCTGCCGCCCACACTTTCTATACGGAGTTAATTATATCAGACATGGTGAAATGCATTTTTTTATTACTTTCTGTGGTACAAACTGACTCATAGATTCATAAAAAAGTATCATGTCGAATTAATATTAAGTCTGCAGTTATAGTGTGTAGTGTGTGTGTGTGTGTGTGTGTGTGTGTGTGTGTGTGTGTGTGTGTGTGTGTGTGTGTGTGTGTGTGTGTGTTATAACTGGTTTAATATTGGAGCGTGGCTTGATATACATAATTCCAATTAAAATATAGATTCACCCTACATGTTTATTATACTTTGTCACTAGTCTATATTTTAGCTGGTGGGAAACATAGTGGAGAAACAAAGACAGTGTCACCTCCCTCTGAGAGTCACATAGGCAGTAGGCCAGCCAATCAAATGCTGGGATTCGCACACTACATTTTCATGGACCTCCCATAAATACTGGTGTAACACCACCTCGGCTCTCAGTCACTTCTTATCTTTACTTCAAGGCAAGCCATTGAGAGAACCATGCCTTTTAGAGGCAGAAGAATAATTTGCATAAAACTGCAATATTCATTGAATTATTAAAAAAGAATGTTTCAATTTAAAAGAAATCCGATCTGACAGATCTTTAGATATTGGTCCAAAGTTCATGTAAAAAAAGTTCCTGTGCACGTGACGCGTATAAAAATAAAAGCGTTTTAAGCGGGTTTAAGCGTGTTACAAACTGCTCAAAATGGCGGTAAATCTAAGGGCGGAGCATACTTAACAAAGACACAGATGGCTTCCGCTTGAGTCAAGGCATGCGTGTAAGCAAGTTGCATGTCTTTAAACGAAACGAGGCATGACTTATGCCCGTTTAAAGTTTGAATTTTCAAACGCTTTGTATAGCGCCCCCCTTTGGCCAATTGGAATAAGATTGGTTTCAGTGATATTTGGACTAACCCTCTACATCTTTGCCAAATGCCATGAATGTGTCACTTTGCATGTATGATTTAGAGGCAGAAGAATAATTTGCATAAAACCGCAATATTCAGTGAATTATAAAAAAATAATGTTTCACTTTAAAAAAAATCCGCCGAGACAGATCTGACCGTATTGGTCCAAAGTTCATGTAAAAAAAGTTTCGCGCACATGACGTGAAAATCCCAGGAGGAGATTGATTTTTACTGTTTTTCTGTTTTTCATAGAATTCAAAATGGTGGGAGAACTAAAGGTCAGAGGTCAAAAGTCAGAGTGGAAAAGTGGCATAAGTGTATACAGGTTTCATGGCTGTACCTCAAACAGAGCATGAGCTATACCTGTTCAAAGTTTGCATTTTTCAAAGGCTTCCTACAGCGCCACCCTTTGGCCGATTGTTGCGAGCTTCACGTTTTAGCCATTTGGCATAGTCCTCTGCCATACTGCCGAGTTTCGTAAAAAGCGACTGCACGGTCTAGCCACTAGAGATAAAGTGGCAGAAGAATAATGAGAAAGTGATTATGACTTGTGGACAGGGAGCAACACATTGCATTTGAAAAATAAGAAAACATTCTATTTGAAAAATAAAATAAATATATATTCAATCTGAACCCTGGGTTACATAGGTGTGTCCATTGTCCTAAATCATTGTATGTGTGTGTATAGGGCACAGGCTGCCCTGTGACACTCTAAATTTGGGTCTATTCTGCATTATGGCTCTTTGAAGTGAGCCAGAACCATGGATCTGGCTCACTTAAAAGAGCCGTTCGAAAGACTGGCTCATTTGGCTCCTTGTATTCACCATATTCCTGGCCATTCTATGGAGGCTGCCATTTTCCTTTTACAGAGGGCGCTGGAGCATTTTTCTTTGTGTGCTGCTTCATAAACATCTTTTCACTTCCTCCCAAGTAAGAAAGTGACATGGAATTGTCTGTTGCCAGATTTTGCCAAAGAAATAAGCCCAACAGAAGCAACTACAGTAGGCTATACTACTTTACATTCACATTTGAAAATAGATCAGCAAGCAAGCTCACAATGTGTCACATTGCGACACATTGTGAGCTTGTATATTTGCTATTTAAAAAATATTGAGGGAAATCTTTTTTTGAATATTTTTGAAACATTTTAACAACATAAATCTGTGTGGAGGTCCCTGGCACCACATATTTTCAGATGGGGGTCTGCGACTGTGGACAAATATGTAATCTGGGGTCCTTGATATGAAAAGATTTGGGAACCACTGGTTTAAAAAAATATTAGAAAGTAAGCCCAATAAGCAACATTTTTTTTGAGACACAAATTGCTTATTATAAGCAGACATGGCAACCCAGGTACATTCAGAGCCCAGAGCCTAGAACGCCAACTACTGACACTTTGATGCAAGGACAACAGGAAACCAAATGATGTTTTTCAGGCCAGCTTTTTCAGCCTCCGCCTCTTTCAGGATATGAACAGGAAGCCGGGGGCAGGGCCAGGAATAACTGAATATTTATATATTTTTAAGAAGAATTTGTTTAAACATGAATCCACAAGGTGGCACCACATTCCTCTGCTGACAGTTGAGATCACAATTTTGTATTTACCCGTGTGTGTAAATTAAGCTACCTTGACTTTTGTTATTCATGCAACACAAAAAACCAAGCAGGCAACAATGAACTCGCACACTTGTAACTGTATTTTTTAAAATGTATTCATCTTCTTCCTGCCGCATTTTGGCATGTGGGTTGGTCACTCGGATGGCCAGCTGTTTTGCCCTATCCACAAGAGCCTGCCCTTTTTGGGTAAAAACACCAAACCCCACACTTCTTAAAATAGCCAATTAAACTCATCACATTAATTGTTAATTAACTGTATTTTTTAAATGTTATTCATCTTCTTCCTGCCGCATTTTGGCATGTGGGTTGGTCATTCGGATGGCCAACAGTAAACAAACCAACAAGTCAAGTGTATAGAGTCTATCTGCCCATTTCTAACATGACAATTTCACATTGTTGTCGCTCAACCAACATAAAGTGTAAGTGAATAAATAAAATAAAAAAACCTGAAAAGCACTTTTGACAACTCAACATCAGAATTCACAGGCATTCACTGTTGGGAGATGATGCATGTGAAAAATTGGGTCTAGTCAAGAGGATGTATAGCATCAAGACAAATGCACAAAACAATGTTGAGACAATAGTGGAGCAGTATACAGATGTATTCAGAGGGTTTGGTGTCTAACCATACACCTACAAGATCCAACTAAAATATGATGCACAGCCGTCATTCATGCTCCCAGGCGGGTTCCAGCACCGCTCAGAGAGAAGCTAAAGCAAAAAAAAAAATATTGCCCGTCTTGGCCGTGGTTATCTCGCCCGTATTGTCATTGGTTAAATTGCCCGTCTTGGTCTTGGTTATTTGGTTGGTTTGGGGGTTGCATGCATTGGCCTCGTTTTGTCCGGAGCAAGCCTTGGTTTGGTGCTTGTCCCCCGGCGTGACAGAGGTGTGGGTTAGGTGGAACATGACGGAGCGTGTCTGGGCCTGCTGGTCGTGCGAGAACCTAGAACCAAAATTAAACTTATGGTGATGGAGAGCATGAACATTTTTCTAAAATCTGGCCCAAAGCAACCTGACTAAGGTGTTTGTGGCTGATGCTTGCGTTCGGCCATCAGTTTATACCACAGGCTTGCAATATGCTTTTTAAGCAGTTTCTTCTCAAGTATTATGGAGTTGGTTACCTATAAATAATGACACATTTATGTACATAATTATTGGGAATATATAAGTTATGGTATAAAGTTGGTTGGAAAGATTCACCAATATATGACAATTCTCGCAGTAGGCCTATATGAGTTTTAAGCAGTTTCTTCATGATTTCAAATTGGAATATTTAATTGGATTCCCCCATGTATGAAAACCTAAAAAACTAAAAAAGAAAAATCTAGTTTCTATCCTGTCTGCCGCCATCTTTAAATTGTCAATTTCTAGGGCTTAGCGGCCATTTTTGAGCTTTGCATACAGCAGATATGGATTCAGCGCACCTTAATACCCCTAGAAAACATGTATGCCATAAACTAACAAGATTTGCCTTCAGCGCTTTAATTAAGCACATTTTCTGAAATCCTGCCTAGTCTAATATACTGTAGGGCGACTTCTCTTTTTGGTTTATTTATACTGTTTATATTTTCAGTATTACATTATACGTATACGCAAACAAACACAGATAAACCACACACAACCAGTTGAAATAACATAGTTTATTGTTCAGTCGTTTTTATCTGTGAGTTATTGAATGTGCCTTTGAGATCACTGAGTTTTCTACCAGTTACCAGTTTGATTCTGTGGGAACCTGATGGAGATGAAAGGGGAACCGCAGCTGCTCAAAATCTGCAGCTGATGGGAGGCAATTGGACTGCACCAAGTCCCTCTGCACCAAGGGGAGGGTCTTGCATGGGTTAGCTGTCTTTAAATAAGTAGTCTTTTGTCTTCACCCCCTTTTTTTGCTCTTAGTGGTATCACCGCTCCCTATATAGTCCCCCCTCCTAACATGCTTCATTTTCGGTGAATTCTGTCTCTCTCTCCAATGCTTCATACCATTGTCAGGCTGAGGCTTTCTGACCCTCCTCTCTGTTCTAGTAAAGCTCATTCTGTCCCCAGCCATCAAGCAGCCGCATGGCTCCACTACACCTTATTTGTTTCACTTTCTTATTGTATCCATCGCCTTGCACAATAGATGCATGTAGGAACACTACACTGCTGACAACTGATTTCATTTGATCTCAAAAGTTTTGGGTTATTGTTTTGTCTTTCTTTTTTTTTTTGTTAAAACATTTTGAAACTAAGGAAGGGAAAGACAAGGGGGGGGGGGAATGGGGAAGGGAAATGGAACAATAGTTTAAACCAACACTAAAGCTCACAAGCTTGTAGATCTGCTACTTTCACAATGTTTATCTGTGGAAGAGTCCCAACTATATGTAATGCCTCAAATTAATGTGATTATTTCTGGCGAGTTAAAATGATCATTTTGTGGGGGACACGGCCTGAAAAAGTTGAGTCACTCCCCTATAAGAATTATTTGTATAGCACCTTTCATGACATGAAATGCAGCTCAACATGTCAGAAATTGTGCTTAACAGAAAAAGTACACAAAGGCAGAAAATAAAACAAATGAAATAAAATTAAATAAAGTTGCCGCGCGGCAAGCTTGTACATCTGCTATTTTTGAAAAGTTTTGAATAAAGTCATGGAATATTTTTGACCAGATTCTTTAATGTCTACTAAATCCTAAGGTTTTTGAAAAACACGTATTTATGTCATTGGTTCCTATGTCATTGGACCCCAAACATGACATGTATTTGGCCACAGACCCCCATTTCAAAATATGTTGGTATAGGGACCTCCAGAAGCAGAGATTTGAGTTAAAAAGGTTTGCTTTGAAAAATATATACTGTATTCATAGATTAGCAGAATTCAAGTGGATGTGGATGGCAGAGTAGAATTATTTCCACCTGTCTTGTTTTAGTTCAGCCACTCCCATGGGATGATTGTCCTTGAGTTCCACCTGTGTCTAGTTTGTTTCAGTGTTTGTTCAGATCATCTGTGTCCATGATCTGAGAGTGTCTGTCCTGCTTTAAAGGGACATTCCACTTTCAAAAAAACTTTTGGTCATTGTATGGTCTAATCAGGCTTGTATGAACACCCTGAACAGTTTTTAATTTTCTTCATTCAGTATTTAGATATTTGATGTAAATGTTACCAGGCCCAACACGCCCAGGCCCTCTCCACATACACACCCATTGTAACTTCAAACTCTATTTTAACCATGATAGATTCATCAAAAACACCCATTATTCTTTCTGGTGACTCACAATACCCTCCTAATACGTGAGCAGACCGTGCTCTTTCAATAACCTTTTTCTTTTATTTTTAATAATTCTTTGGGAAAATGGAAAACATTAAATACAATAATATTTTATTGAAAATAAATGAAAAAAGTTATTGAAAAAACACGGTCTGCTCACGTATTAGGAGGGTAGTATGAGTCACCAGAAAAAATAATGGGTGTTTTTGATGAATCTATCATGGGTAAAATGGAGTTTGAAGTTACAATGGGTGTGTATGTGGAGAGGGCCTGGGCGTGTTGGGCCTGGTAACAAACAAAAGGACAGAAAGAAGAGGAACATAATATTTGCATTCACAAATAAACCAAATTGAATAAAATACACTCATTATTGTGTGTGTGTGTGTGTGTGTGTGTGTGTGTGTGTGTGTGTGTGTGTGTGTGTGTGTGTGTGTGTGTGTGTGTGTGGACGTCCCACAAAAAACATACGTGGACGTACTCAAGGAAGACGTAGGGACACAGAACACCAATGAGCTGGCCAGATGTATGGAGAACCGAGATGACTGGAAACAACGATGGAGGGCTCGTCTGAGGACGACCTAGATAGATAGACAGCCATACACTTCCTAAGACAAAAATGTGATTACAATAAATGTACCCCCATTTGTTCTGGATGGGGCCCCAAATCGATTCGGGTCCCCATCCGGAATCAATGGGGGTACATTTACTAGAATACAATTTTTGTCTCCATGGCGTGAGTAATCAATAGAAAAAAAGTCATTTTGGAGGTGAACTACTCCTTTAAAACAATGGGACTGTGTGAAAAAAGCTCTCTCTCTCCCACACACTCCCACACAGACACGCACGCACGCACGCACACACGCACACACACACACACACACACACACTTCAATTTCTTTATTTGAGTCCACATTTATAAAATACATTACAAGGGACACAAATATGTTCAGTTGCTTCTGATGTCCCACATGCTTTAAACAACATGTATCAGTGCGTAAATACAAACAAGCTGCCTATAATGGAGGAGATAGAGCAATACGTTGCGAGCTGCTTTGCCCTAGCCTACTTGGACAGCCCCAAAATCCTCAGGCCCCTGACCACTAGCCTGTGGACATGGCCCAGGCTGCCAAATATAAAAACAATGAGCTGACACTTATATCCTATGTATAATGGCCTGTACTAATGGTTGGTATTTAACCTGTTTAGTAAGGAAAGCTTCCTCCAAACTTGAATCAAAAGTACAGCCAACTTCCAATAAGAAAACCTCTCTGCTGTTCTCATCAATCACAATGACGTCTGGCGTATTTGCTGTTATATTTGCAAACACATGGGGGTCATTGCTTTGAAACATTTCATTTTGGTTTCACACAAGAGTGTTTGTAAAACACAACAGAGGAATCAAACATACGTGACACATCTTTTGTAATAATGTCAACAATTCTGTCATGCCTGGCAATGTAAAGTCCTTTGTAAACATTACAGCCGTTTAATATACGAGACATACTCTATGCTGTCCGTGGTGTAAACAGTCATGCGCATTTGGATACCAAATGGACAGATTCAGTTTGGTAGGCAGCACTTGGGAGTCGTGCTTTTACAGTAAAGATGAGAATATCCTCATCAATAGCTGCGTTTTTAAGAATGGAGTGGGACACCGATCCACCGAATGATCAGCTGACTGCAGGCAAGCAAGCTTATACCTTGCAGTCGCAGTCCTGTCCAGCGCTGCTTCCTTTGCTGCGCTCGGAGCGCTAGAAGGTGCGCTCGCGCGCCGGGGGGGGCGCGCGCTTGATGTTCCATCGTGGCTCGCTGTTGCGCACACGTTGATTGACAGCTCGGTGATCACAGCTTCAGAGACGCGCACAGCCTCGCCGCAGTGGCGTCAGTTCAGACAGAGCAAGCTAAGGTATGGCAACATGACAGGTGTCTTGCACGCGCGCCCTCAGGCGCGATAAAAAGTACATTTTTATTATTTCCCCCTGTAGCCAAGGTATGGCAGCTGCATACCCCTGCCATACCCAATTGACGCCCCTGCCTCGCCATCTCTTTTCCACTCCAGGGAAACACCACTCCAGTTACACAAATCGTTCAGATCTGGCCAGTCAGAGTTTACTCCAAAACCGGTTGCGTTGGTATCCAATTTACCGCTGGGCTTCTTTTTAAACCCAAGGAAGCTGGATGGGTCGCTCGTTTTGGGGACCTTGCGTCGCTCCAGGTCGAGAATGAGCGAGGCCCTGGCGAGCTCTCTGACCGCCCGCGGTCGTCACAATTTAACATGTTTAACAGATGTGAAAGGCGTGTGGATATACTATATGTCCATTCAATGTCCGGTACCCCCAGCCCTCCCTCGCTCTTACTGTGGAATATGAAATAAAGAGACACTTTACTTTACCAAGTTCATTCATTCTTACATGGGATGGATGGCCTGGGTGGTCCTTAAAAGGATCGTTGTGTTTAGAGCAGACAGAACAGTTTACTTGGAGCTGGTGTACTTGGTGACAGCCTTGGTACCCTCAGACACGGCGTGCTTGGCCAGCTCACCGGGGAGCAGCAGGCGGACGGCGGTCTGAATCTCCCTGGATGAGATGGTGGAACGCTTGTTGTAGTGAGCCAGACGAGAGGCTTCACCGGCGATGTGCTCAAAGATGTCGATTATTTCTCCCGCTCGTGCGCTCTATTGTCCCTGTAATTTTGAGCGGCTAAATATGCACTAGTGTAAATGTAGGTCTACGTGAAAGCATTTTATTATTATTATTATTATAATTGTAAACTATGTCCATAAGGTCCCCAATGGAAACAAGCCATAGTGCTTTCTCGACGCACCTCACTAGCCCAGTGTAAACACCAGTTTTGATAATAATAATAATAATAACAATAAATACATAAATACAACATTTACATATGATATGCTATATAGCACTTTTGTAGAAAGGCTACTCAAAGTCAGACAGACAGACAGACAGACAGACAGACAGACAGACAGACAGACAGACAGACAGAGGCCTACAGACAGGGAGAGAGAGAGAGAGAGAGAGAGAGAGAGAATAAGCAAAGAAGTAGGCCTATATAGTTATATCTGAAGACAAAGCCCTACATAGCCTAAGTGCATGCCATCCCGTTCCCATAGTGAGCACATACTAATTCATTGTGCAAAATGAACCTCTATATAAAACGTGTAGCCTACATAGGCTATAACATGTTTAGTATAAATAGTTCAATCCAATCCAAAATATAATACTGTATGGTGCGTATAATGATTGTCATGAAAGCTTGTGTGTGTGTGTGTGTGTGTGTGTGTGTGTGTGTGTGTGTGTGTGTGTGTGTGTGTGTGTGTGTGTGTGTGTGTGTGTGTGTGTGTGTGTGTGTGTAATGGTTCAGGCACTTCTTAATATATAAGACTATAGAAGGAACTCTTTGGATAATTTTGTGGGTGGCTCTTAAAAGAGCCGTTTGTTTGTTTGAATGAATGCCTTCTCAGCGCTTCCAGAACTCAGCCTGTTCCCATTTGACGTTGAAAGGGGCCTCCGAGCCTCTCCCTTTCATCCTGCTGTGGTTTCGGTACTCCACGTCGCCTTTTCTTATCAGCAGTCTCATACCTTCTCTCACATCAAGGCCACCACCTCGAATCTCATAGCGGTTCTGGAGGCTTGCACGAATTGTGTCGAACCTGGTCCACTTTCTGTTCTGAAGCACGCTGAGGATCTGCTTGTCCATGCCGCCGGCGCCAATGGTCTCCTTCTGGATGGATAAGATAGAAGCTTCTTCCGATGCTGCTGGAATGATGAATCATACGAAAAAGCGTCTGCCTTTTATAGCATAAACATGACAGGGCGCCTTTCTCTGATTGGCCTGTGGTCAAAAACATTTCGCGCCACCTTTTCTGATTGGTCAGCAGCTCATACACACTCGGCCAGCACACACCCCGGCTGAGCTGGTCGTCTCCGTCTGTAACAGTGTAGAGCAGGCTGCCTGTCCTCCCTTACGTCCTCATTCACTTCTGAATCAACAACTGAACTGAAGCTGAAAAATGAGTGGGCGTGGTAAGGGAGGAAGGCAACAATGCCCAGAGAGTCGGTGCCGTCGCCCCGGTGTATCTGGCGGCCGTCCTCGAGTACCTGACCGCTGAGATCCTAGAGTTGGCTGGAAACGCTACCCGTGACAACAAGAAGACTCGTATCATCCCCCGTCACCTCCAGCTGGCCGTCCGCAACGACGAGGAGCTCAACAAACTGCTAGGCGGAGTGACCATCGCTCAGGGCGGTGTGCTGCCCAACATCCAGGCTGTCCTGCTCCTCAAGAAGACCGAGAAAGCCGCCAAGAAATAAACCTGCCTCATTCTTCTGAATAAACCCCACAAAGGCTCTTTTAAGAGCCACCCACTAATTCAACAAAGGGTTGCTTCTAATGGCCTATGAGGAGAAAATATAAATAATATAACTTTTGTGCACACAAAAAAAAAAAAAAGTAAAGGAGGAAAAGGACTGGGAAAAGGAGGCGCCAAGCGTCATCGCAAGGTTCTTCGTGATAACATCCAGGGAATCACCAAGCCCGCTATCCGCCGTCTGGCTCGCCGCGGCGGTGTGAAGCGTATCTCCGGTCTGATCTACGAGGAGACCCGCGGTGTCCTCAAGGTGTTCCTGGAGAACGTGATCCGTGATGCGGTCACCTACACCGGGCACGCCAAGAGAAAGACCGTGACCGCCATGGATGTTGTCTATGCTCTGAAGAGACAGGGACGCACTCTGTACGGCTTCGGAGGTTAATAATGCTGACTTGATCTACCAACAACCCAAAGGCTCTTTTAAGAGCTGCCGCCCACACTTTCTATACAGAGTTAATTATATCAGACATGGTGAAATGCATTTTTTTATTACTTTCTGTGGTACAAACTGACTCATAGATTCATAAAAAAGTATCATGTCGAATTAATATTAAGTCTGCAGTTATAGTGTGTAGTGTGTGTGTGTGTGTGTGTGTGTGTGTGTGTGTGTGTGTGTGTGTGTGTGTGTGTGTGTGTGTTATAACTGGTTTAATATTGGAGCGTGGCTTGATATACATAATAATTCCAATTAAAATATAGATTCACCCTACATGTTTATTATACTTTGTCACTAGTCTATATTTTAGCTGGTGGGAAACATAGTGGAGAAACAAAGACAGTGTCACCTCCCTCTGAGAGTCACATAGGCAGTAGGCCAGCCAATCAAATGCTGGGATTCGCACACTACATTTTCATGGACCTCCCATAAATACTGGTGTAACACCACCTCGGCTCTCAGTCACTTCTTATCTTTACTTCAAGGCAAGCCATTGAGAGAACCATGCCTGAAGTCACTTAACCAGCGCCTAAGAAGGGCCATCTACGTGTACAAGGTCCTGAAGCAGGTCCACTCTGACAATAGTCTCGTGTAGCCAGACAACTATTCCACAATCTCCAAATGCTATATAGAGTCTGGAACGGCAGTTCCCGGACGGCGAGTATCGGCCAGTGCTGCACTGAACTGTAGTCCCATTGGAAACATAACAGAAACACAATAGCTCAGACAAAGTCATTTGAGCGGCCTATTATTGTTATGAGTGTATAGTTAAAGAAAACGTTTGAAAACAACATGGAAGTAACACCAACAACACCAGAGAAAGATGAAATAATGCACCAAAACTAAATAAAGGAGACATAACGCTTCCAGTAGGACATGTTATTGCTACTGCACCAAGGGAACGGTTGCATCACATCCGCTTTATCTCGCACTCATCACGCACTCATCATTTCTATTCCGGTTTGCCAGACTGTATGCCAGTAGCATTTGGCCAAATCGCGGAGGCAACAGTCTGGCCACGCGAGACCACCCTGACACCGGTGTCTCCTCCAAGGCCATGGGCATCATGAACTCCTTTGTCAACGACATCTTTGAGCGCATCGCCGGTGAAGCCTCTCGTCTGGCTCACTACAACAAGCGCTCCACCATCTCCTCCAGGGAGATCCAGACCGCCGTCCGCCTGCTGCTCCCCGGTGAGCTGGCCAAGCACGCCGTGTCTGAGGGCACCAAGGCTGTCACCAAGTACACCAGTCTGCTCAGAAAACAAAAGTCCTTTTAAGGGCCGCCCATATTTTCGAGAAAGAGTTGATCATGTCCTTAATAATATGTCAGATAAAATCAGAACAGTATGAAAGTACCTGAAAGTACAGTATAAGTGGTTAAAACATGATTTCATATCTTCACACTAAGCTCAAACTCTAATGATATTTTACTCCCTCTCAAGACAGATCCTGCAATATGCTGTATATACATTGAGGATCTGTCAGCACTAAAATCACAAAAACATATTGTATTGACAGATAAAGGACACATTTACCATATGCCTGTCTCACACACAAACGCGCACGCACGCACACAATAAGCTTCAAACTAAGCTTGTCTGTGCTCCTGTCCTCTATACCGATATGAATCCAACTACAATGTTGAAATGGAGGACATGAGAAACACTCACTGGTGTTGATGAGGAACTGGTTGTTGAATCCTGGGTGATCCTGGGCAGGGGCGTCACACCAAATTCTGGGCCCCGGGTACAAGGATTCACTGTGGGGCCCCTGTGCTTTAACTATTAAAAAATAGCAGATATACAAGCTCACAGCGCGGCAGAGCTTGTAGATCTGCTATTTTTGAAAAATCGTGAAAATGTGTGCAAGAAACCTGTGTCAAGGACCCCCAAGATGATATGTATTTGGCCACGGACCCCGATCTCAAAATATTTCGTTCCAGGGACCCCCAGAAGCAAAATTTGAGTTAGAAATGTTCGCTTAAAAATTGCATATTACTCAAAGATTTTCACACATTTTCACAACTTTTCAAAAATAGCAGATCTACAAGCTCGCAGCGCGGCACTCGGTGCCGCGCTGTGAGCTTGTATATCTGCTATTTTTCAATAGATAAAGTTATTAGGGCCCCTCCACCTTGGGCCCCAGTAACTCAGTCTAACTTTCCTACCCCTTGTGACGCCCCTGATCCTGGGTGGTCATGAATGGCACTGGCAAAGATAGCAGCCAATATCTCCGGGTCTGTGAACACAGACTGAGCCTGCTATGAAGATTATCTTATCGTTGATATCTCCATATTCTAACTTATTATTATTTTTCTTTTGTCTTTTTGTTTTCATCAAATGAATGCGCTACTTGATCATACTACAGTGTCACACAAATGTATCAAACGTAGCAGATCAAAAATTGGGGAGAACGGGAACGTCCGAAGCAGTAAAAGAGTTGAATTGGTTCAAATCCATACACTACAGATGCTTTCCAGGTCTAAATGTGCTGAATACCTCCAGAGCGGGGCGAGGAGAGCAGCACGTGCGCAGACTGGAGGACGTTGGCGGCGTGCACGTTGCTGTGGTAGGCCACGTCTGCGTGGTAGTGGTCCTCCAAGGTCATCAGGTACGTGATCAACGTGTCTGACGGAATCTTGAACTTCTTCAACAAATCCCTCTCCTGCTCCAGAGGAGGAGATAAAGGGAAGAGAGACATATTTAGCAGACACTCTTAATAATCCCATTTATGCCGATTTTTTTTTTTTAAATAGCAGATATACAAGCTCCTGCGAGCGTGTAGATCTTCTATTTTTGATTGATTGTGATTTCTTTTGTCTTCAAATAAATATTTTTTTAAAAGCAAACGAATATTCAAATATTTGCTTCTGGGGGGGGTCCCTGGAACAACACATTTTTAGATGAGGGGTCCGCGGCCAAATGCATGTCATTTTGGGGGTCCTTTACATGAAGAAGTTTGAGAACCACTGAATTAGAAGGATTTAGAAGACATTTATAGCATCGGGTCAAATGCACTTAATGTTCACGATTTTTCAAAAATAGCAGGTCTACAAGCTTGCAGCTTGTATATCTCTGCTATTCTTTAATAGTTTAATAGTAGGAGCTATAGTCAACCTTTTCGTGACTAAAGCTAAAATAAAAAACGCCTTTGCGCGCGTGCAAGACACCAGTCATGTTGCCATACCTTAGCTTTTTCTGAACTGACGCCACTGAGAATAACCACAAAAAAATTAAAATAAATCTAAAATCTGTACATGTACTGTAGGATGCCAGGTCAACAATGACCTGAGAGAGACATTATGAAGCCACAGACACCAAGCAGTGTTGACCAAATTTACGAGAGAAAAAAAAAAAAAAACAAGCACAACAGAAGCGACTTTGTGCCACATTTTGAAAATAGACAATCTACAAGCTCACAACGTGTCGCGGATCAGCTGATCACCTTGTAGATCAGCTATTTTAAACATTTTAACAACACAAATCTGGTACAGGGCTCACAAAATACTTGTAGATGGCGGGTCCTTGACATGAAAATGTTTGAGAACCACTGGTTTATAAACAACATTAGGAAAGCAAGCTCAAAGTCGCTTATAATAAGGCAGGCTTGGCAACACTGACACCAAGGCAGCTGTTCCGCTCAAGTGTTGATTGACGTGGACCTACACTGTACTAACATTGGGTGCGTTTATATGCACAGAGGTATTCCACTTATATTCGGAATGACTGCTCATTCAGAATAGAAATGCTCATATAAACGTTTAGGAATGGCCATTCCGGTCTGACCCGAATTAATTTTCATTCTGGTCTGAAGAGGTGGTTTATGCCGTTTCAATCGGGATACATTTGTCATATAAACGCTCCATTCAGAATGAACTGCTGTCTGACCTGCCCCACCCCCCCCCCCCCCCCCCCCCCCCCTCCGACCTGAAGTAGGCCTACTTTGCGTATGCCCAAAGTTCTATTCCGAATGAATCCCTTGGTCATGTAAACCAGTGGTTCTCAACCTGTGGGTCGGGACCCCCAGGGGGGTCGCAAATTTATTTTGGGGGGGTCCACAGATGATTATCTCAATGTAACATTGTTGTCTCACTCAACAGTAAACAAACCAACATAAAGTTTAAGTGTATAGAGGGTATCTGCACATTTCTAAAGTGACAATTTAAGGACTTTTTAATACCTCTGAAATGACAAATTAAACATTGGCCAAATTGTCAAATATCAGAGGCAGAAATTGTGAAAATAGACGATCTACATGCTCACAACACCTCGCGTTGCGAGGCGTTGTGAGCATGTAGATCAGCTATTTTCACAATAGAACCGTGTTCCACAAAATGTAATTCCTCAACTCTTAGTGCATGTGAGTGGGGGGTCCCCAGTTAAAATATGATAATTTTGGGGGTCACGGCCAGAAAAGGTTGAGAACCACTGATGTAAACGACCGTGGAATGAGGGATACTTGTATTCAGGTCCCATGTAAACGTTTGGGTATGAAGCTCTATTCGGAATAAGTTCATTCTGAATGGCATTCTGAATGTGCATATAAACGCACCCCTTGAGTTCCACCTGTGTCTAGTTTGTTTCAGTGTTTGTTCAGATCATCTGTGTCCATGATCTGATAGTGTGTCTGTCCTGCTTTAACCTACAAATACAGGGAAGTGCTGGCCATTGGGAAAAGCGGGACAACTCCCGAACGGCGGTTCATTCCCGGCCGGTCCAGGCCGGCCATTAGGAAAAAAATAAAATGGCGGCCTTCGTTCCATTTTGGGGGCTGGGCGGCCAACAAAGTAAATCGTCACTGTCGGGCAGAAACCTTGTATCTCCATGTTTCAAATATGTACATTTTTTCACAAAGCAAAGCCCTGCTTCATCATACAAGGCCGTCGCACAAAAGTAGTGAAAACAGCAGATCTACAAGCACACAACGCCTCGTGTGCTTGTAGATCGGCTGTTTTCACTAGTTTAAATCACAAGACAACTACGAAATATAACTCATGTAATTGGCCCATGCACTGGCTTGTCACGATCTGAAAATGGCAAATCTTTGAGTTGCAGCAGCGCTATAGAGAGAGATCTCTCTCTATAGCGCGCAATGAGGGCCTCTCCAACTCTTCTTCCTGGGCTGAATCAGGGGCCCAGCACCTCCCTGTACAAATACTCAACATTACATTTATGTTGGTATTTAAAGCTTGATGTTTCAATTACTCCTGTTACCACATGAACATAACCCATTAAATTGTCTAGTTAAAGGCACTAAGGGCCAATGTTTGTCGCTTTGAACAGTAACAGCCTTTAACTTTTTCTCTGCCATTTTAAACATAGCTGTAGTAAGCAGCTGCCAAATTGTCCTTACCTTTTAACGTGGGCACGCGCACGCATCGTGCACAATCTGTGCGCGACTCATCTAGTAGACGTGTAGACTCGGTGACAAGCTTTCGAATACAAAAAACCCCATTGAAAAAGACATATCCGTTGCCACGCTGTATCTCTGCTTATCAGCCAGTGTTTACATGAAAAAGCATTGAAAAAAGCCAACTGTGCGCTATGGTAACACGTGGACACGTTCGCGCACAAAACGCACGATATGTGCGGGGATCATAATCCAGGCCTGTAGAGACTGGATCAAAGTTTCCAAACGCAAAAATCCGATTGAAAAACGAGCGTTCCATCGCCCAGTAGCTTCCACTTCTGTTACACAGTAAACCAATGGAGGCGGGACTATGGCCCAGGCTCAGACTGGATACGGAAAGCTGGATCCGGTCCAGACCGGAAATGACCGGATACAGTTAGGGGGGCGGGCCTAAAGAGCCAGAATCAGCGAAAATCTGCGCTAATACTTTTAATCCTTTCATAATGATTAAAGCTAATTAAACTTTGCGGGCTCTACGGGCATGGCAGCGCGGTACAGCGGGAAATCTACGGTCTCTACGGGGATCGCGAGGTATGAGTTAACATCACCTTTATGGGTCACGACTCGGATTAAAAACAAATATTTTCTTGCATAATTTTTTTTAAATTAATTAATTATTTATTTTACAATAATTGTATGCATTTTAAAACAAGAAAATCACAACAAATGATTAAGTAGTAAAAATAGCCAATCTACAAGCTCGCAAAGAGGTGTGAAGCTGCACGTTGTGCGCTTGTAGATCTATTTTCACTAGTTTAGGTCCTGTACCGGTACAAACGTCTAATGTCTCTTACACCTAATGTCTCACGCACATACAGTATAGTCTGTAAGAATGTCCTTATATGACAGGGTGCCATGGCATTGGTCCCAAATCTCATTGTTCCTACATCCCATTAGTCAGAATCTAAATACTATGCCTAAACCTAAACCTAACCTCAGTAAAACTATGCCTAAACCTAACCCAAACCCTAACGTAAAACTATGCCTAAACCTAACCCTAACTAAATTCAGACTAATGAGATGTAGGACTATGGACTTATGGGCAGTCCCCATATGACAGCATATATGTTATTGATTACTGTGAAAAATGTTGCGACAAAATTAATTGTATCGATATTATGTTGATATTATGTGACCTACTGTAGCCTATATTTACTGTCTAACTGGGAACACATGAAGAAACACATTTGCAAAAAACTGAACCCAAAATTAAGAGAAAAGGCTGTTGAAACATTTAGTTATTCAAGGCCAAAATGATAATAAAAATCCACAATCAAATAGTAAACAATACTAAGCTCCCTAACTGTCAACAAAACAGAAGAAAAAAGTGGGAGCTAAATAAACGGCAGAGAACAGCTATACACTCCACTGCACTCACCAGCAATCTTCATACAACTTATGCCTTTATGTAGTTGCTTGCAACGTAGGTTCAGGAGTGGAGACCCACCTCTGCTCATCCATGCCACTTCCCTGTCACAATCACCTCATCACATACACCTGCCTCACTATCTCCTGGCCAATCCAGTATAAAAGCACCTGTGTTTGCCTCCCCTACCTGTTTGTATCTGCAAAAGTAGAAACCAAACTCTACATCGTCTGTTGCTCGTTTTCGTGTAAGTTCACTTGCTTACAAGCTAATCCCCTTTGTCTCAAGGTAAAGCCTTGTCCTCCAAGCGCGTTGTTTGTTCCAAGCGCGTTGTTTGTTTAATTTAGTTAATTGAATTTTTTGATTGTTTAAGTTTAGACGTTTTGTGCATATTTAAGTTTAGTCTCGAGGCTCGGCCTCGAGGCCGTCCACAATGGACGAGCTTTTTGTGAATGCGTCCGACGACGAATTGTTTTCGGACGCGTCGGTTTTTTCGATAGCTGAAAGCAGCCGTTCAAGTGCAGCTGACTTCCAAAGTCCCTTTCCACCAGCACAGCCGGTCGCAATCTCGCCTAGCCAGCCTTCCACCTCGCGCCGAGATGCACCTGTGACCGGCGGCCGTTCGCAGGGGCTCGATTTGCCTCTGCAAACTATTTCACACTGGACGGTCGCC
The DNA here is from genome assembly GCF_963921795.1 of Nannobrachium achirus. Classification (NCBI taxonomy): domain Eukaryota; kingdom Metazoa; phylum Chordata; class Actinopteri; order Myctophiformes; family Myctophidae; genus Nannobrachium; species Nannobrachium achirus. Next base: position 53,885,857 of record NC_137813.1, read on the forward strand.
GGTCTGCAGGATGTTCTAACAGCGGCCGGCATTCCATTCTCGCGAACGGACCGCAAAGCTTATTTGTTTAGAGCGGTCATGGCCCATTACCGTGGCACTGACCACCGCCGTGCCGGCTCAGCTCCCGCCACCGCTCCCGCCCCCGCTCGCCCAGCTCCGCCTCCCGGAGCCCTACGTTCCAGCTCTACAACTAGGCTATCCTCCTCCGCTCCGACTCCTGCAGCTCCACCAGCTCTTCGTCGACAGGTAAGTATGCATCCCCCCTCCCCCCCGCTAGGCCGGGACCTAGCCGCCCCCCTCCCCCCCGCTAGGCCGAGACCTAGTCCCCCTCCCCCCGCTAGGCCGAGACATAGTCCCCCTCCCCCCGCTAGGCCGAGACATAGTCCCGCTAGGCCGAGACCTAGTCCCCCTCCCCCCGCTAGGCCGAGACCTAGTCCCGCTAGGCCGAGACCTAGTCCCCCTCCCCCCGCTAGGCCGAGACCTAGTCCCGCTAGGCCGAGACCTAGTCCCCCTCCCCCTGCTAGGCCGAGACCTAGTCCCCTTCCCCCCGCTAGGCCGGGTCCTAGTGGGCAGGCGTCCCAGCACACCTCCCCCCCCCCCGCAAACGTACTGCTAAAAAGCGGCACATTTTGCCTTCTCCCTCCTCCTCTTCCTCGCACTCCCACCGGCAGCCACACTCCCGCAGGCAGGCGCGTAATCGCTCCTCGCCTCTCTCTAATCACCCCCCTCCTCTCCCCACTAGGCCGAGACCTAGTCCACCTCCTCTCCCCGCTAGGCCGAGACCTAGTCCGCCTCCTCCCCCCGCTAGGCCGAGACCTAGTCCGCCTCCTCCCCCCGCTAGGCCGAGACCTAGTCCGCCTCCTCCCCCCGCTAGGCCGAGACCTAGTCCTCCTCCTCCCCCCACTAGGCCGAGACCTAGCACCCCTCCCCCAACTAGGCCGAGACCTAGTCCTCCCCCTCACTCGAATTCCTAGGCATCACCCTCGACACCGTAGCCTTCTAAGCTTCCCTTCCCCTAGAGAAGCTTAACCGCATCACCCTCCTATTGCACAATTACATTCTCACTCCCCACTGCACCAAGCGCCTCCTCCCCCCGCTAGGCCGAGACCTAGTCCGCCTCCTCCCCCCGCTAGGCCGAGACCTAGTCCGCCTCCTCCCCCCGCTAGGCCGAGACCTAGTCCGCCTCCCCCCACTAGGCCGAGACCTAGTCCCGCTAGGCCGAGACCTAGTCCACCTCCTCTCCCCGCTAGGCTGAGACCTAGTCCGCCTCCTCCCCCCGCTAGGCCGAGACCTAGTCCGCCTCCTCCCCCCGCTAGGCCGAGACCTAGTCCGCAGTCCGCCTCCTCCCCCCGCTAGGCCGAGACCTAGTCCGCCTCCCCCCACTAGGCCGAGACCTAGCACCCCTCCCCCCGCTAGGCCGAGACCTAGTCCCACTCCCCCCGCTAGGCCGAGACCTAGTCCGCCTCCCCCCACTAGGCCGAGACCTAGCACCCCTCCCCCTGCCTGCCACCACCGTCAACATACCCCCCCTGTTACCCCGCACACGCTCCGCAGCCCCCCACCTCCATTAGTGCCCAGGCCAGCACCCACTTCATCTGCCTCTCGCCCCTCCCCCCAGTCCAATGCCAAGCAGGAGAGGCCCATCCTCGTTCAGGCTGGTAGAACAATCTGCAACAACTTCAACGACAGGGGCTGTTTCATGTCCAGCTGCCGCTATCTCCATATTTGCTCATTCTGCGGAGGAGCGCATTCCCGGTCCACCTGCCCCCATAACCTGACGAGCGCATGACTAGGCCATTACCTCAGCACCCCCATCAATATCCCAGCCCTCGCCACTGCTCTCCGTTCCCACCCAGACCGGCCATTTGTCTCATTCCTAATCAACGGCTTCACTAATGGCTTCCACCCCGGTACAATAATCAACCTAGTCCTCCTCCTCCCCCCGCTAGGCCGAGACCTAGTCCTCCGCATTATTCCCCAAGGCCGTCCATTCATTTCCCACCTCCTCGCCACAGCCACATCCGTCCCCAACCTGCACGACCCTGTCCCTATCACCGACTCCTGCCGCACTGACCTCCGCCTCTGGTGTCACCTGCTCGAGCAATGGAACGGAATCACCCTATTCTACCAAACCATCATTTCCAACCCAGACGACATCCAATTGTACACAGACGCCGCCCCCTCCATCGGCTACGGTGGCTATTATCAGGGCCGTTGGTTTTCTGCTCCATGGTCACCAGAGTTTCACGCCATCACCCCCCCCCCCATCCACTCATCCCATTGTCACAAGTGCAATTCTTTGGGGATCTGAGTGGTCACAAAGGCGCATACTCATTCACTCCGACAACCAAGCCACCGTCGACATCATAAATAAAGGCCGTTCCAATGCCCCCAATATCATGCCATTCCTCCGCCGCCTAATTTGGACCTCCGTAACTCACCAATTCATTATCCGAGCCGCTCACGTCCCTGGTCATTCTAACCAAATTGCTGATGCTCTGTCCCGCCTTTCCCTCCAGAGGTTTCGGCAGTTGGCGCCCGACGCGGACCTCCATCCCACTCCCATTCCTCCGTTTTCCACAACCACGTTCACCTGAACCCCCAGCTCCAACACCTCATCATCCAGGCCCGTCACCACATCATAAACGGCTTTTCCCCCAGGACACTCTCCAGCTACCTTACCGCGTGGAACTCCTACAAGAGGTTCCACACCACCACCGGCGTCCCGTTCCCGTCCTCCGACATCTCCATCATCGCCGCCTACCTCTCCTACGCTCACTCACACCTCCATCTCCGTACCTCCACCCTGCACGTCTACCTCAGCGGCATCAACTTCTTCTTCCGCCTGATCGATGGACATCCAAGCCCGGCCATCTCTCACCCCCACATCACCATGCTGCTCCGTGGTCTCCAGCGCAGTGAAGTCCAGGTTCCCCCCAGTCGTCACCCACTCACCGCTGACCTACTGCTCCGCTGCCTTCTCACACTCCGAGCTGGATACCTCACACCCTATATCGCCTCAACCCTGGAGAGGATGTTCCTGCTGGCCTTCTTCGGCTTCCTGCGGTGCTCCGAACCGACGTCCTCCTCCTCCCGTTACGACCCTTCAATCCACCCGAGCCTGGCTGACATCGTTTTCCACTCCTCCGAATCATTCACATTCAAACTCAAACACAGTAAAACTGACCAGCTGGGGCGCTCATCCACCATCCACCTATTCAGGTTAGACTCACCCCTCAGCCCTTACGAACGATCCCTCAATGCCACTCCTCACGACCCCCTATTCATTACCGAGACCGGTTCCATCGCCACCCGATTCTGGTTCCACCATCACCTCCGCCAGATACTGTCCCTCACCGGCCTTCCTCCACAACTCTACTCCGGCCACTCTTTCCGAATCGGTGCCGCCTCCACCGCAGCCAGTCAAGGTCTGTCAGATCATCTGATCCGCATCCTCGGACGATGGTCTTCCCACGCCTACCACTCATATATCCGCACCAACATTCACGACGTACGCAACGCTCACTACCACCTAGGCCGTCCGTAGTACCCAGTCTTTTTGTCAGGTGAGCCAGGCTTCTTTTGGGGAGTAACGGAGCCGAGGCCTGAGATAGCTCCCGGGCTGAGCATCCTCGCCATCACTCCGGAGACGACCCCCACACTGCGTCTCACCATACCCTGGGCTCCTTCACCTTCGCACTACACTCACACACTCAACATTCACCTTCACTTCAATCAATAAACATGTTCAACTTGAGCAGAGGTGTGGTTTCTTACTAGTGAAATGTAGTTGCTTGCAACGTAGGTTCAGGAGTGGAGACCCACCTCTGCTCATCCATGCCACTTCCCTGTCACAATCACCTCATCACATACACCTGCCTCACTATCTCCTGGCCAATCCAGTCGCAATCACCACAGTATAAAAGCACCTGTGTTTGCCTCCCCTACCTGTTTGTATCTGCAAAAGTAGAAACCAAACGCCCTCCCTCCCTCCCCAAACACCTAATCATTTTACAGTCCTTGCTCCCCTCAGATCAACTGTATCGACAAATCGAATCTTTGTCCTTGAGTGACATTCTGACAAGGCTGAGATCAAATTCACCAGTTCAAAAGTCAATTTATCTCATTGTTGTTTCATTGTGTTCTCAATCTAGCCCGTTTCTGGTGCCAAACAATTTTTTCACTTGAATGTGGTATGCAACAGGTCCGCTAAACGTAAATACCAAGTAGAATGTAATGTTTTCATTACCAGAAGGCACTGTTCAGATAATAAAACCCACAAAATAGAACCGAGAACCAGCAGGAATGACTATGCATTTATATTATACATTTAAGATTACGAAACATTTGTCTATACTCCCAAGTTTGCACTGACTGAACACTTCAATTCTAAAAAATAAAACATTTGTAGTGTAGACTTAAGGTCTTTATGTATTAGGGTGATAGAAATGGCACAAGTAAGGGTCGTTTCACACTCTAATAAAGAGCCTAACTAATTTCGGTTCGGGAGGGCTCCCCGACCCGAAATTGTTTAGGTTCGGGGGGAGTTCATCCATACTTTCTTAACGGCTAGTGCCGAAGTCGCATGTAAATATTGGAGGTCTGTGGCATGAAAACGTTTGTGGCCGAGAAATGAGTGTTGCAGGGCGGATACATACAGTATCTGACTGGCCCTCGCGCTAGCCCTGAACTTGAAGCCGGGCTGAATGAATGAGAAGACACCGCTTAGTACCGAAATTAAGTCGGGAGGTCACAACATTTTGGCAGCACCGTGGAGCCGAGTTTAGTCGGTTGACGCCCCCCCGAACCGGGGACGACGACCCATATTTGGGTTTGGACAGTGCCGAACCGAAATTAGTTAGGCTCCTTATAACGGTGTGAATCGACCCTAACTCAGCACAGATTTGGTAGATTCTCTCGGTTTTAGATATACAATAAATTAAGAGATTTCAAATGTATCTGAGTAGCAAAGCAAAGGTGAACCAACCACTGACATACAACTTTGAATACATGAAAAAGTATAATAAATACTTCTTCTGTTAAAACGCACACAGCATCATGGATGCGTCTCATCTGATTTGATATCACCTAAGACTGTCCAGGAAATTCAACTGGTTTTGAGAACAAGTAAAATCCAAATTATTACAAAAATTTAAAAATTTAAAATTGAAACAAGACACAAATGTCATTCATACCTTTTATGTGATGTTTTTTTTATTTTCAAACATCGGTTATGGTAGCGACAAGAGGACCAAACAACTGCTGTTTCAACAATAAAACTTCAAAGCTGCTTCAATAATAAAAATTAAATATAGCTGCAAGCAGCGATAAAGTGGCCAAGCCAGAAAAAGCAGGAAAGCAAAAAAGCAAGGGAAAAGTGGGAAAAGAAACCAAAGAAAAAACTAGAAGCAGTGCTCTTCTGAGCACTATAATATGCAATTTAAATAGTCTGTATGAGGTGAGACTTGAACCGGTGACCATCGGTGTGTGTGTGTGCGTGCGTGCGTGCGTGCGTGCGTGCGTGTGTAGGCCTATTTGAAACGGATGGATTCACACCAACAGTGAAGCGTATGCTGTAGCGAATCGAAACCGTCTTTTTTTTAAATGCCGCCCCTAGACTCTGCCGTTAAACATTGCTCCATGGATCTGCAACCACGACCATCAGACGAGTGTCTACTATAGGGCCTAGTATAAAGGATAACGCACATAACATTCACTGCTCCTCCTCGCCCTCTTTTGCAACCAATTATGGATGTATCACTTGTTTATTATGGGCTTGTGGGTCTATTATAAAAAATTATGTACAAGATACTGAAAAGGCGCTGGCGCATGCATCTAGACTAGGATACTGCTGGCAGTTGTTATAATTCCAATTCTTCTACCTGGCTGTGCTGCTGAATGTGTGCATAATAGACTTTTAAGTCTATGTCTCTGTTTTTTCACATAGCATTTTACACAATAGAATAACGGAACCAGGTGTAAACCAGCTTTATTTTAAAAATCACACCCGTGTGAACTGAGCGGTGGTTTACCCCCCCTTCCCCCCTGTGTGTGTGTGTGTGTGTGTGCGTGTGTGTGTGTGTGCCTGGTCTGGCCTGGCCTGAACAACAGCGCCCCTCCCTTAACATGTGTGGTCATAAAAGGTACTGCAGGCTACATACAGACACACACACACGGACGGACGCATACACACACGGCCACGTATAGGAGACGGTGTAACCACCGCTCAAAAACTATTCTATTATAATGTAGCCTAAAACATTACAACAGAACAGCAAGAGCCGTTGGCCGCCGCGTCCACGTCCATGGACGCGGCCGTGGACGCGTCCATGGACGCGGACGCGAAAAAAACGTCCGTGGACGCGAGGCCGCGTCCACGGACGCAAACGGCCGGCCGTCCCGGCCGTGGACGCGGCCGTGGACGAGGCCGTGGACGCAGACGGCCGGGGACGCGGCCGTGGACGAGGCCGCGGACGTGGACGCAAACGGCCGGCCGTGGACGAGTCCATGGACGAGGCCGCGAAAAAAAGGCAGCGAAAAAAAAAAAAAAAGTGTCTATTGTATGTATTTTTTGATGGAGAATTCAAATATGACCTTCTTTTTTGCATAGGACAACTCTAACCTGCATCAATTGGTATTTTATAATTGCCAATTGTACCCTATCCATCTGAAAAACAAATTGGATGTCTATTGTATGTATTTTTTGATGGAGAATTCAAATATTACCTTCTTTTTGGGATAGGACAACTCTAACCTGCATCAATTGGTATTTTATAATTGCCAATTGTACCCTATCCATCTCAAAAACAAAGTGGATGTCTATTGTATGTATTTTTTGATGGGGAATTCAAATGTTACCTTCTTTTTTAGATAGGACAACTCTAACCTGCATCAATTGGTGCATCAACCTACTATCTATCTATCTATCTATCTATCTATCCATCTATCCATCTATCCATCTATCTATCCATCTATTTATGTATACACCTATTCACCTTTAGTCCAGAAGAGAGTTCAGCATCAGGAACTTGCACACATGTAACTGTGTCATGACTGTGTCATGGAGCTAAAACAGGGCTATGTTAAATACTCAAAATGACTCTGATGGACCAATCAGGGTGGTGGTGGGGGGAGGGATCAACAATAGACAGAAACTGGATAATGCTTTGTTAACTGTCCCACCTAAGTCCCTGCTAGTCTGAACAAACATCACCTTCCCTCTCATAACACTACTACTACTACATTTATATAAAGCTGCTCTTGCATTTGAATTCAAGTCTGACACAAGTTAAGGTTAACTTAGGTAGTATTTCATTTTGCTGGCTTTTAGGGTCTGTGTGTGAGTGTGTAGGCTCACAAATTATTATAATTGTCATTAAGTGACTATCTATCTATCTATCTATCTATCTATCTATCTATCCATCTATCTATCTATCCATCTATCCATCTATTTATTTATACTTACTGTTTACATTTTCTATAAATATTTATTTCTATATAAAACTCAGTTGTGTGGAGTTATTGTGTGCCTTTTCTTGTAGCTAAAGAGTCCATTTGTTCACTAGACATTAAGTCAAGGTTACTATTTTGAGTTGAAGCTAAGTGTTTTATTGCTTTGTGGTTTAACATGATTTAAAAGGCAAATTCATTGTTATGGTTACTTTAGAAGACTGCTTTTGCATTCATGAGTTAAAAAGAGAGCCAAGCTAATTCAAAGAGTTAAAGCCATACTGTGTAAGATGCCCAACTAGTGGTCATTAGCCCTATAGCAAACCGCGGTCGCGTCCGCGTCTTTCGGACGTTTTTCGTACCTTCAGACCCCCGCGTCTGCCTCCACCTCGCTGAGATCTATCTTTTAAGGGGTCCCTTGTTCCTGTGCGTTCAGTAATTCCAGAGATACGGACTCCTTCACCCTGCCTGGTAGGCGAAATTACCTAGAGAAGGGATGGTACAAACGGGCGACAACAAATATGGCTGCCATAGCGACCCCACTTCAAGATGCGCTGTGATTGGCCGGCAGTTGTATAACCCTCGCTGTGATTGGCCGGTAGTGTGATGACGCAATTTTGGCGCGAGATCCGGTCCACGGCAAGGATCTCAGTTTACATACAGAGAAGGCTTTACAGGCTGAAATTCACGGCGCGGATCTTCTAAAACTTTTGTGATTTAATAGTTAGGAGAATTTTAAGATTTGTTTTATAAAAAAAGTTACATAGTACAACTTTAAGTTAAAGGAACACAAAACATGACCTAACTCGCTGCCATTGGACAGACAGTTACAACATAGGCCTACTCTTATCTTTCACAGAACAGACAATTATCATTTGTTTTATCTATTTGAGACTATGTAGCTGCTCTATGGGAAATAGAGCATTATATCAGCCTATTCAATTGATAATGACCAATGGGTGCCAGTTTCTAAGTAGTTAACCATATTAACATAACAATATATGTGGCCTAGACATGGATATTGCCCAATCAACTCGTAATCTACAGAAATGTCCACCACATCACACAGTATAAAACTTAGTAGGCTCAGTGGATTCACCTATGTTAAATCATGTCAGGTTAGTTTGGTTCAAGGTTCAAGTATAATAATTTATGAGACAAAAATGTAAACAGCACAAATGTACAATCACATCTCGGCTAGAATGATAACATAAAGTCCTGACTACTCCTTGTTATTGTGGTCCTAAATACTACAATGATTAGTTTGGATGCATTGCTTCTATCATGTCCAATTAAAAATAAATACATTACATACATACAGAAATCTGCCTTCTCCTGTATTGTATTAGTGACATTCATTATAAATAGTAAAATAACAGGACAGAGCAAAAAAGGCCTCTGTTGTGTCTTTATCTGATCACATGCAATCAGACACTCACACTGCACAGCAATATATAAACTTTATTACAGGCTCAAGGCCCACAGGGTAAGAAGACAATACATTACAAAGATAATAATTTAAAAAAACAACAACAGAGAGTACATTCACAAAGCCCCACCGGCTAAAGAGGCACTCATGCCAGTGTCCTCTAACGGTAGACGTGTACCTGACAGAGCTTTCCCCACATTGGTTACAGATATAAGGTTTCTCTCCAGTGTGAATTTGTTGGTGTATTTTGATATGTTCCAGTCTAGGAAAGCTCTTTCCACACTGGTCACAGCAATAAGGTTTCTTTCCAGTGTGATTTTTCTGGTGTGCTTTGAGATGATGCATATCACTGAACCTTTTCTCACACTGGACACAGCAGTATATGGCTTCTCACCAGTGTGGATTTTCAGGTGTCTTTTCAGAGCCGTCTTCAGAGTGAACCTTTTCCCACATTGGTGACAGCAGTAAGGTCTCTCTCAAGTGTGAATCTTCTTGTGTTGTACGAGGCTAGATTTTACAGTGAAACGTTTGCCACAGTGTTCACAGCAGTAAGGCTTTTCTTCGGTGTGAAATCTCTGGTGTACTTTCAGAGCAGCCATTAAACTGAACTTTTCCCCACATTGGACACAGCTGTATGGTTTCTCTCCTGTGTGAATTCTTTCATGTATTTTGAGATAAGACAATCGAGTAAAGCTTTTCCCACACTGGTCACAGCAATAGGGCTTCTCTCTAGTGTGAATTCTCTGGTGTTCTTTTAAAATCCCCTTTTGAACAAATCTTTTCCCACACTGGTCACAACAATAAGGTTTCTCTCCAGTATGTGAACGCTTATGATCTTTTAATTGTCCAGACCGAGCAAAATACTTCCCACATTGTTCACAGCTGAATGGCTTCACTCCGGTATGAATTCTCTGGTCTACTTTGAGATAATAAATTGAGCTGAAGGCTTTTTCCACATTGGTCACAACAGCACTGTCTTGGTTTAACTGAGGACAGCACAGGACAGGGAGAGAAAACACACACCTGATAAGAGCCAGATTCACACATTGATCAGCATTTAAGTAACATCATCATTATTATTGTTGAGTCTGAAAAGAACAATACAATGTGATAGATCTTTACACATCTGACCCATAACATTATTAGCAATTCACATGGTTACTATAATAGGTGAGTCTTCTAGCTTTTTAAAAATGTAATATTTCATTAATTCTTTCTCTTACTAAGTGTAACATCCCACTTCTTAATTGTATATTATTTGGAAAGGGTTAGCAAAATGTTTGCCATAAATTCAATGCTGAGTTGCATTTGTTTTCCTACATTTTCCCCTTCAATGTATTATTACAATGTATTTACTATTTCTTACTTAGGTCTACTTAACTTTGTATTTTTACATTATTATATTGATCAACATTAACACATAGTGTGTGTTAGGTTAGGTTAGTTGCAGAGTGTCCACAACTGTCCAGAATACACTGTACATAATAGACTCCAGACTTCAAGTGAAGATGAAATCTCTAGACGGCACCAGCGGCAATTCTGATGAACGGGTGGAACCCAAAGACCATCAAGATCTCTGTAAGTCACAGACTGAGTAAGTCTCCAGATAAACTCACACACATCAAAGTGTTTAAACATTACTTTTATCATTCATGACATAATATCATGTTACTGTTACCTACATGCCTTTATATGGGGAGAACCAAGCAGACCCAGTTATGATTTTGCTTTTAATAGAAAGGAATCCCTTACATTGTTGTATGTTAAATTACTTTCTGATCTGTTTGTGTTCATTATAACAGCCACAGGAAAGATACATTGTTTCAGATTTTTCCAGAGACTGATGACAGACCCTGGATGTAGCTCTGTCAGGTACACGTCTACCATTAGTGGACACTGGCATGAGTGGCATGAGTGCCTCTTTAGCTCCGGTGGGGCTTTGTGAATGTACTCTCTGTTGTTGTTTTTTTAAATTATTATCTTTGTAATGTATTGTCTTCTTACCCTGTGGGCCTTGAGCCTGTAATAAAGTTTATATATTGCTGTGCAGTGTGAGTGTCTGATTGCATGTGATCAGATAAAGACACAACAGAGGCCTTTTTTGCTCTGTCCTGTTATTTTACTATTTATAATGAATGTCACTAATACAATACAGGAGAAGGCAGATTTCTGTATGTATGTAATGTATTTATTTTTAATTGGACATGATAGAAGCAATGCATCCAAACTAATCATTGTAGTATTTAGGACCACAATAACAAGGAGTAGTCAGGACTTTATGTTATCATTCTAGCCGAGATGTGATTGTACATTTGTGCTGTTTACATTTTTGTCTCATAAATTATTATATTTGAACCTTGAACCAAACTAACCTGACATGATTTAACATAGGTGAATCCACTGAGCCTACTAAGTTTTATACTGTGTGATGTGGTGGACATTTCTGTAGATTACGAGTTGATTGGGCAATATCCATGTCTAGGCCACATATATTGTTATGTTAATATGGTTAACTACTTAGAAACTGGCACCCATTGGTCATTATCAATTGAATAGGCTGATATAATGCTCTATTTCCCATAGAGCAGCTACATAGTCTCAAATAGATAAAACAAATGATAATTGTCTGTTCTGTGAAAGATAAGAGTAGGCCTATGTTGTAACTGTCTGTCCAATGGCAGCGAGTTAGGTCATGTTTTGTGTTCCTTTAACTTAACTCTTTAAATTAGCTTGGCTCTCTTTTTAACTCATGAATGCAAAAGCAGTCTTCTAAAGTAACCATAACAATGAATTTGCCTTTTAAATCATGTTAAACCACAAAGCAATAAAACACTTAGCTTCAACTCAAAATAGTAACCTTGACTTAATGTCTAGTGAACAAATGGACTCTTTAGCTACAAGAAAAGGCACACAATAACTCCACACAACTGAGTTTTATATAGAAATAAATATTTATAGAAAATGTAAACAGTAAGTATAAATAAATAGATGGATAGATGGATAGATAGATAGATAGATAGATAGATAGATAGATAGTCACTTAATGACAATTATAATAATTTGTGAGCCTACACACTCACACACAGACCCTAAAAGCCAGCAAAATGAAATACTACCTAAGTTAACCTTAACTTGTGTCAGACTTGAATTCAAATGCAAGAGCAGCTTTATATAAATGTAGTAGTAGTAGTGTTATGAGAGGGAAGGTGATGTTTGTTCAGACTAGCAGGGACTTAGGTGGGACAGTTAACAAAGCATTATCCAGTTTCTGTCTATTGTTGATCCCTCCCCCCACCACCACCCTGATTGGTCCATCAGAGTCATTTTGAGTATTTAACATAGCCCTGTTTTAGCTCCATGACACAGTCATGACACAGTTCCATGTGTGCAAGTTCCTGATGCTGAACTCTCTTCTGGACTAAAGGTGAAGTATAAATAAATAGATGGATAGATAGATAGATGGATAGATGGATAGATAGATAGATAGATAGATAGATAGATAGATAGATAGATAGTAGGTTGATGCACCAATTGATGCAGGTTAGAGTTGTCCTATCTAGAAAAGAAGGTAACGTTTGAATTCCCCATCAAAAAATACATACAATAGACATCCAATTTGTTTTTGAGATGGATAGGGTACAATTGGCAATTATAAAATACCAATTGATGCAGGTTAGAGTTGTCCTATTCCAAAAAGAAGGTAATATTTGAATTCTCCATCAAAAAATACATACAATAGACATCCAATTTGTTTTTGAGATGGATAGGGTACAATTGGCAATTATAAAATAAATACCAATTGATGCAGGTTAGAGTTGTCCTATTCCAAAAAGAAGGTAATATTTGAATTCTCCATCAAAAAATACATACAATAGACATCCAATTTGTTTTTCAGATGGATAGGGTACAATTGGCAATTATAAAATACCAATTGATGCAGGTTAGAGTTGTCCTATGCAAAAAAGAAGGTCATATTTGAATTCTCCATCAAAAAATACATACAATAGACACCTTTTTTTTCTTTTTTCGCTGCCTTTTTTTCGCGGCCTCGTCCATGGACTCGTCCACGGCCGGCCGTTTGCGTCCACGTCCGCGGCCTCGTCCACGGCCGCGTCCCCGGCCGTCTGCGTCCACGGCCGCGTCCACGGCCGCGTCCACGGCCGCGTCCACGGCCGGGACGGCCGGCCGTTTGCGTCCGTGGACGCGGCCTCGCGTCCACGGACGTTTTTTTCGCGTCCGCGTCCATGGACGCGTCCACGGCCGCGTCCATGGACGTGGACGCGGCGGCCAGCGGCTGTCTCTCCAACAGAAATGTAATGTAACCTGTCTACTTTAATTTAACCTAAAGCAAAACCTATAGCCTTTACTAATTGTAATGTGTTAGGACTCAACATTTGTGACTTCAACCCATTCAAAGGGGAAACACATTTCCCCATTAACCCCACTTCAGAACCATTTGCACATTTGGAGAAAGTGTGTTTAACAAAAGTATCAATACTGCAATGAAGAAATACTCTATTACAATTAAGTCCAGTAATAAAACAATTTACTTGAAAAGAACATTTGGTAACACAATGGAGAAGAGTGGCGTATAACGGGGAAGCATGGGTCAATGTCCGGGGGAGGCAGTCCGCGTGGCATCTTGTTGAGAGTGGATACACTAGCCGTAGTCGTGGTTAAGGGAGAAGCATGGTTCAAAGTCCGGGAGATGCTGTCAGCGTGGCGTCTTGATTGAGAGGGAGTAAACTAGCCGTAGTCCGTTGTCCAAATCCGGGTCAGATACACATGAGGGTCTGTCCAAAAGAAGTAAAGGTACAAAGGCATTAGGCAGTGGGTATAGGCAATGATCCAAAACAGTCAAAAAATATCAGGGTTCAAAATGCAGATTGGATATATCAGAGAGTGCTAAGTCTCCACGTTCTGCTATTAAGCACTTTGTCTCCTCCACCCTCTGCTCATCCTTCAGGCATCTGACGAACACCCAGATGGAGGGGTGGCGTCTGTCGACCCTGTAGTTCCATCTTTGATGGAAACCTGAAATTATAGATTTACGTTAGCCTACTCAGATATTGAAGCCAATATATTTTGAAATAGAAATTATTATTATTATTACCCTTACCATTATTATTAATATTAATTATTAGTATTTATTATTATAATACATCTAAGTTGTTACCTTCAACCCAGTTGTTGCTCCGATTGTCCAAGCGGCGGCCGTAAACGCACCAGAACCGAGGCGGGAACAGCACGCGCGCCCCCCCCCCCCCCCCCCCCCCCACCCCACATATGTTTCTTCCATATACTGGATGAAATCATCCAATGCAGGGGAAGCGTCGGCCCAGCTGGCAGGAGTCAGGATTGGCGACGAACCTCCTGAAATTCCGCTTCAGGAGGTAAACGGGGAGATGGCCTGTCGCCATCACCTTCCTGATCCACTGCTGCAGGGCGTCGTCATGCATATATGGAGCTGCAAAAGTTGAGTGAAAAAGTAGGCCTACAAGTTATCTAACTAATACAAACTTCATACAAGCACTCAGCACTCTTTTTTTTAAATAAAAGAAAAATAAGGTTTCTGCCCAATGAATGCTAATATTAAAATAAAAAAATACAGTTATAATTGGCTAAATGAACATACATTTAATAGGTACTATACTTTAAATCCTGTAGAAATCACACAAAATGAGTATTTGTTGTGTTCTGTTAATCACTGACCTGCCAGGCCAAGGCTCTGCACCTTCCGCCAAAGACTTTGGCAAAAGTGAAAATAACAGGCCGTGGTCCGGGTCTGGGGCAGCTCCACCTGGAAAGCGTTTATGAGCGCCAGCTCAAAGTCCGTTAGGACTCTCGCTGGGCTCCATCTGGATGGATAGATGGACGAACGCAAGGACATACAGATGGATGGATGGATGCATGGATGGATGGATGGATGATGAGGAAAAAAAATTGCTTCCACAAATATATATTAAAAAGCCAAGTGCAGTGAGATACAATGACTGACACACAAACACACACACACACGCACTTACGACTCTCCTGTGACGCGCTCCACTTTCCTCTTGACGTGATGGAGGACAGCGCGGTACATGTCCTCCGTCTTGGACATGTGGAGGGCTGGAAGTGCGGGGGATGGGGACGAGAAGGGAGAGGCGGGCCCGCGGGAGGACATGTACCGCGTAAAGATCCTCATGCCGATTTCGTTTTTTGCCCATGTAAGACCGCCATGCTTTTATGATGGTAATGAGCATCAATCCCAAAAGTCCTCCTGTTGTTTGCCCTCCTCCCTTCGGGCAGGAGGCTGGGTAGTATAATGGCCTGTACCACCCGGCTAAAGAATAGTTTCTTCCCTGTAGCTGTGAGAATGATGAACTCTGGACTTTGAAAACTGTGATCTTGCACTGGGAGATTACTCATGAACTCTGCACTATGAACTATGCTGTTTTTAATGCTGCTGTTTTAATGCTGCTGCTCTTAGTATTGTCTTTTTAGTGGGCAAGTGTTTTTAGGTATTATGTAGTTTTCTATAGGGTATTTTTATATTTATTTCGCCATGTCCAGGACCTGGGTAACAAATTTCGTTTTGTACCTGTACTGAATGACAAATAAACTCCTTGACCTTGAAGAGGGTGTTTTTGCCCATGTAAGACCGCTATGCTTTTATGATGGTAATGAGCATTGAGCATCAATCCCAAAAGTCCAGAAAAGAGGGTGTAACTCAGGATCCTCATGCCTGCCATGCTGCTGTTTTCTGTCCGGCACCGTTCTGCTGTCGGTAGGCGGTATATATATATATATCATACTGGGGCAGGCTGGGCTGGTACTGGCAACGCCATGCTTTGATAATGGTTATCAAAGCCCACCTCCCCAGCAGGGGAGGGGGGGGGGGGGTACCCCAGCGGGGAGGTGGGGTACTGGGGCAGGCTGGGCTGGTACTAAGGATCCTGAGGCTGAGGCTGCTGCCCTTCAGGGCCTTGCCCCCCCCCCGGGAACTCGGGGGGGGGGGGGGGGGGGGGGGGGGGTACTGGGGCACTGGGTACTGGGTATTGGGGTACCCCAGCGGGGAGGTGGGGTACTGGGGCAGGCTGGGCTGGTACTAAGGATCCTGAGGCTGATGCTCTTCGGGGGCTTGCCCCCCCGGGAACTCCAAATGTAATTGACCAAAACAATATTTGACTTTAAAATAAAAGATCCTCTCTCTCACACTTCTGCCTGTGTGCCAGTGATCACCCTCCACTGTGGACCCGTCCGACCCCACCCTGACAAGTACTTGGAATTGTAGGAGTTGAGGCATTACCTTTAGTTTGACTCGGTTCCACAGATAACTAATGAGAAAATAGCAGATCTACAAGCTCATAAAACCTCATAATGCTCATAACGGTTGTGACCCACAGGTTCTTCATACAAGATGTCATGGAGTAACTACAAAGACGCTGAAAATCAACTAGAAATGTACACTAAAATGAACATTAAAGTGAAAAGAAACAGAGGAGACAGGATTAACAATGAAGCCAGTTTTAATGGGCCACTTAAAAGAGCTCTAACAGAATCCACACTCACTTTGAAGTGAAACTTTGACCTACCAACCCCACTGACCCACCCCATGTTGTATGTGGAAGGGGCTAACCCGTAATCCCTATCCCAGTTTGTACACACCTGATCTGCACCACTAAACAATAGTTATCAAGTTGCTGTTTTTATGCAGAGTTAATGTTTATAAAATAATAATGATATCAATATAACTAACATGTATAATATTATTGTTTGTATCTGCAAGAATTATTAATAGCAATACATGTTTCCTTCAGACATTTTACATACGTACATATACATCTATATTTACGCTGCCTCTTTTTCTGTGTAGGTGTTTTAACAGCAGTACCATGTGGGGGGGGGGGGGTACCCCAGCGGGGAGGTGGGGGGTACTGGGGCAGGCTGGGCTGGCAGGCTGGGCTGGTACTAAGGATCCTGAGGCTGAGGCTGCTGCTCTTCGGGGCTGCTCTTCGGGGGGGGGGGGGGAAGTTGAGAAATCTTCTCAATTCCGTCTAAAGCGAGTGGCTGGCCAGTCAATTTCCTCCCACTCAGCATAGGCACGTTTTGCACCGTGTGCTCCAATTTTAAAGACCACCCTGCCGGCTTGCAGCAGATCCAACATGTGGTATCCCCACATACCCTGCCCTGGATTGGGCGAGCCAGAGCGGCGCGCGACTCCCCCAGGCTGATTGTAGCCCGGCTGAGCCAGCGGATCTTGCCCCTCTAGGCGCTTCTGGATTGTAGACCATTTAGTCCACACGTTGGGCTTCATAACAGCGGCGATATCGTCCATGGCTGCTGCTCGATGGCGACGACGGTGCCCGTTACGGACAGCGGGCTCCTTTTTATATCATGGGCTCAGAATCGCCGCCTTTTTCTGATTGGTCTGTGGTCATGAGCACGTTCGCGCCACTACTTGTTATTGGTGGGGAACCCATCCACAGAGGAACCTCCTTCTTTGGGGAGGAACCCACAGCTTTTAGACAGGGGGCAGGGCTCTGGGCGGAACCATCTGACGTCGATGATGCTGACAGACTTTACTTTAGAGGAAGGAAGGACAAACTACTAGCTGAAAAAGAACTATGGCAGAAGCCATAGTTCTAGTTCATAGTTAAAATTGTGGCAAGCTTGTAATTGCTATGCATACACTCCGTGTGAAGGTTAATCTGACAAGGTACTGTACAAGGTAAGCAGGATCATATAGGCAACTACCCTGTCGGTTACCGTTACTCGTGTCCTTGGAATTACACAGAATACAAGCATCTGGAGGACGAAAGGTTTTCTAAATGTCACTTGAAACGACCAACGCCGTCGCTGACTCACCTTTTTCACCTTTTTCCTACCTGCCGGGCAGGTAGTGGCGACTTGCTTTTATAAAAACGCCATGTTTTTGCCCATGTAAGACCGCTATGCTTTTATGATGGTGGGGGGGGGGGGGGGGGTACTGGGGCAGGGTGGGCATAAAAACGTCATGTTTTTGCCTATGTAAGACCGCTATGCTTTTATGATGGTGGGGGGGGGGGGGGGGGGGGGACTGGGGCAGGGTGGGCAGGTAGTGGCGACTTGCTCTTATAAAAACGCCATGTTTTTGCCCATGTAAGACCGCTATGCTTTATCAATTTTAAAGACCACCCTGCCGGCTTGCAGCATAGACGGATTATGAAAAAATGGGCCCCTGGGCACCAAAATGCAAAGGGCCCCCCCTTCTTACGACCACGCGGCGACGCATCAACGGTGTGTGTTCTGTGTGCGCGGCACAGCCGCGCCAGAAAAAAAATCACGATTCAAAGAGGAAACATTTTAAAAGGAATAAAAAATAAAATGTATAAAATATGGTGCTGACTTATTTATTTAATATATATTATTATCTATATTTTAATAATACATTATTCATTATACTTCTTGCAAGAGTTTGGCCCCTATCAAAGAATCCCACTTGTCCCAGGCAGCCAGGTAAGGCTGGTGGTATCACATACTTAAAGGACCAGTCAAGTGTTACATGATGCTATGGTATGAATGAGGGGGCCCATTTAGATTAATAAGGGTAGATAACATATATAATATATAAATAATATAACATCTACCCCGGTTTATCTACTGTAAATGGGCCCCTTCATTGTTATTATGCGTGGACATTAGAACATCTAATGTTGTTGTTGTTTTGCACTTGCTTTTTGGATCCCTCACTCTGAAAACTTATAGATAAACTGAGGAGTTACACTTACAGTAACATGTATCTTGATGGATTAGGAATATTTGGGGTTATATTAGTGACATGTCAATGTCAATGTTAATAACAGGGACGCGGTCACACGGTGGCTCAAGCTCAGGGGCCCCCCTAGCTCAGGGGCCCCTGGGCCTGGGCCCATTGTGCCCGTTGGGTAATCCATCCCTGGCTTGCAGCAGATCCAACATGTGGTATCCCCACATACCCTGCCCTGGATTGGGCGAGCCAGAGCGGCGCGCAACTCCCCCAGGCTGATTGTAGCCCGGCTGAGCCAGCGGATCTTGCCCCTCTAGGCGCTTCTGGATTGTAGTCCATTTAGTCCACACGTTGGGCTTCATAACAGCGGCGATATCGTCCATGGCTGCTACTCGATGGCGACGACGGTGCCCGTTACGGACAGCGGGCTCCTTTTTATATCATGGGCTCAGAATCGCCGCCTTTTTCTGATTGGTCTGTGGTCATGAGCACGTTCGCGCCACTACTTGTTATTGGTGGGGAACCCATCCACAGAGGAACCTCCTTCTTTGTGGAGGAACCCACAGCTTTTAGACAGGGGGCAGGGGGCAGGGCTCTGGGCGGAACCATCTGACGTCGATGATGCTGACAGACTTTACTTTAGAGGAAGGAAGGACGAACTACTAGCTGAAAAAGAACTACGGCAGAAGCCGCACCAGCTCCGGCCAAGGCGACTTGCTTTTATAAAAACGCCATGTTTTTGCCCATGTAAGACCACTATGCTTTTATGATGGGGGGGGGGGGGGGGGGGGGGGTACTGGGGCAGGGTGGGCAGGTAGTGGCGACTTGCTTTTATAAAAACGCCATGTTTTTGCCCATGTAAGATGGGATCCCTTCCTGGGAACAACAGACCTCTAATGGATGGTCCCTTCTTAATCGTGCTTCTCTTCACGATTTTTTGCCCATGTAAGACCGCTATGCTTTTATGATGGTGGGGGGGGGGGGGTACTGGGGCACTGGATACTGGGATCCTGAGGCTGCTGCTCTTCGGGGCCTTGCCCCCCCGGGAACTCGGGGGGGTACTGGGGCAGGGTGGGCAGGTAGTGGCGACTTGCTTTTATAAAAACACCATGTTTTTGCCCATGTAAGACCGCTATGCTTTTATGATGGTGGGGGGGGGGGGGGGTACTGGGGCAGGGTGGGCAGGTAGTGGCGACTTGCTTTTATAAAAACACCATGTTTTTGCCCATGTAAGACCGCTATGCTTTTATGATGGTGGTGGGGGGGGTACTGGGGCAGGGTGGGCAGGTAGTGGCGACTTGCTTTTATAAAAACGCCATGTTTTTGCCCATGTAAGACCGCTATGCTTTTATGATGGTGGGGGGGGGGGGGGGGTACTGGGGCAGGGTGGGCAGGTAGTGGCGACTTGCTTTTATAAAAACGCCATGTTTTTGCCCATGTAAGACCGCGATGCTTTTATGATGTTATGATGGTGGGGGGGGGCACTGGGTACTGGGATCCTGAGGCTGCTGCTCTTCGGGGCCTTGCCCCCCCTGGAACTCGGGGGGGGGGGTACTGGGGCAGGGTGGGCAGGT
Organism: Nannobrachium achirus; assembly: GCF_963921795.1. NCBI lineage: Eukaryota > Metazoa > Chordata > Actinopteri > Myctophiformes > Myctophidae > Nannobrachium > Nannobrachium achirus. Next base: position 53,906,039 of record NC_137813.1, read on the forward strand.
AGTGGCGACTTGCTTTTATAAAAACGCCATGCTTTAATAAGTGTTAAGACAGACAAAACAGAAAGTCCCATATAACAAATATAAGACGCAGCAGCAAATCTGCTGTTCTTTTCATTTTGAATTATGGTCAAAAAAACACCAAAAAGACCATTAAAAAAAAAATAAGGGATCCCAAGGTAGGCGGTCCAGCCAGCAGCGGTGTTGCAAACCCCTTCTGTATGACTCTATCTACTGCACGTTTATGTTGTTGCATATTCATGAGCCATTGGGATTGATTGTTGCAACTTGTCACACTCTAGTAGTCTATTCAGCCAAGGCAACAAAGAACATTCCATCGAATTATAACGTAGAGTAAAGTAGGATACGGCCACCCATGGTGTCCATCAGTGCTTAATTTGTCAATGAAAAGGTGGGGGATCCTAGGTTTCGCGTGCACACGCGCACATGCACACACGTGCACACGCGCGCACACCCGGTGTACATTTTCATTAACACATTAACTATATATATATTATATATATACAGTATATATCACTGTCAACAATAAAGCATCACAGAAGCCAAAAAAGTCTCTATTTGGAAGGACGAAAACATAGATGACCATATATAAACAGCACTACTGCACAGTGCAATAGAATAATTATCTTATCTGTTTCAACAGAGGTGTGGTGTATCAAAATAGTAAAGTGAAAATGTATTTGTAAGAACACTGCACACACAGCCAAAGTGCCAAACTCACTGTTGCTAACCAAAATATCAGTGTACAACAGTAATATCACTAATGTCCAGTCCAACAAAAGCAGATTCAGATTCAATCTGATTAATTGTCCTGTGTAACAAGGATGCATTTCCTTTTCTTGTTCACGTGTGTTTTGTCCATGACTAACTGAATCCTCTTTATATGCTTGCAAATTCAGACACATGACATCTTTTTCCAGAGATGTTGCAATCAGTTCTATGAGTTCTTCATCGTCACAAAGGTCTCCCCCCTCCTGTCTCACAGTACTCTCACTGGCTCTCCTGTCCTCCAGTCTTCATTTAATGTAGTTTCCCTTCAATGGATATATAATTAGGACTGGAAGTTTTATTTTAAAAAAGCAAGCCTAAACTGGGTGACACGTTCTCTCACTTCTCTGTCCATTCACTGTCCATCAGCGCACGCACGCACGCACGCACGCACCCACGCACACACAAACACACACACACACACACACACACACACACACACACACACACACACACACACACACACACACACACACACACACAAAACAGCGCTGTCCCTGAGCAACAGAGCAAGCAATGTCACGACTCACGCTAATCATACCCACGCAGCGATGGGACATTTTTACACTCATTCACAACATTTACTCATGGCTCTAAATCAATAACAATGCACAAGATAAATGCAAGTTAACAACGTGTGCTTAAAAGCCTTTTATGGCATTGAACTGAGCCTCGGTCCAAATCCCCCCTGCAGTACTAAGGAGCCCCCTTTCACCTGTCGCTGCTGTCCTGTCCTCCTCACCACCTCCTTCGTCCTCACTCTCTGATTTATCCTCCTCATCCTCCTCCTCTCGTTCCCCGTGCTGGTCATCGGGTGTCATCATGCCAGTGGCTGCCCCCTCCTCCTCCTCATCTGTGCCGCTGTTTACAGCACAGAGCCCCGCTGCTGCTGTGCTGTCGGCCTGTCGCTATCTGCCGAAATAACTTTGGCCTGTTTGGGGTCTGGCTGACCGACTGGTTTGAAGAACGTTAAAGTTTAGTCTGTCGCTTTGACATTTTAGCAGCCGCTTGCTTGTGTATTGTTTTGTTGCCCGGTAAACTCCATGGTAAACTCCCTGTGCAGTGTGCAGTGCAGCGTGCGACCGAGGCGGAAACAAAACAACTAGTTGCGTGAACCTGTGTCATCACGTGATTGATGTTTGTCAAACCCCTATTTTATTTTTCAGATTAAAACGCATACAAATATTTAAAAAAAATATCAAACAAGGGTCACACCAGAACAACATAAAACAGAGAGAACATAGATTAAAAAAACAGTTTATTTATAGATTTTTATTGACAGGGAAGGTCCCGGATCCTTGATTCAAAATCAAATAGGTGGCGGATCCAATGAAATAGGTGCCGGTCAGAAAAAGTGAGGTACCGGAACAAGATCCGGCTTGATCCGGCACAAATTAAGCACTGTGTGTGTGTGTGTGTTCATCAACACAAGCAGAGCCTGAGGAGGTGGCAGCCGTTGCCGTGCCGGGTTCGGCCCAGTGTAAAAGGGCCTTAAATTTACTTAAACTGACTCCCCCCTCCCCAGCTCCCCTCCACCCCTCGTAGTCGGGCTAAACCCGGGGGGAAGGGGGGGGGGCGGGTGGGGAGAAGCTGGATTCCTTCCCCTTCCCTCTCTTGGGGGGGGTGCATCATGGATCGATATATTTTTGTAACTGTGAATGTCCCAATAAGGAAAAGACCCACAATGGAAACGAAGAAATTAATTCCCCATATAATGTTAAACCAAAGGTTTGACTTTAATTCGTCAGCAAAGATTTGCCCAAGAGCAATAATGCCAACAAAAGCAGTACCAATTATGCCTGCCATAATGCTTATCGCTGCCCAAGGCGTTGAGTCCGCGCAATTGCGGCCCTCAACTCGCTCCGTCGGCACGGGGGGGGGGGGGTACTGGGGCAGGGTGGGCAGGTAGTGGCGACTTGCTTTTATAAAAACGCCATGTTTTTGCCCATGTAAGACCGCTATGCTTTTATGATGGTGGTGGGGGGGGTACTGGGGCAGGGTGGGCAGGTAGTGGCGACTTGCTTTTATAAAAACGCCATGTTTTTGCCCATGTAAGACCGCTATGCTTTTATGATGGTGGGGGGGGGGGGTACTGGGGCAGAGTGGGCAGGTAGTGGCGACTTGCTTTTATAAAAACGCCATGTTTTTGCCCATGTAAGACCGCTATGCTTTTATGATGGTGGGGGGGGGGGGGGGGGGGGCACTGGGTACTGGGATCCTGAGGCTGCTGCTCTTCGGGGCCTTGCCCCCCCCGGAACTCGGGGGGGGGGGGGGGGGGGGGGGGGGGGGGGTACTGGGGCAGGGTGGGCAGGTAGTGGGCAGGTAACTGTGAATGTCCCAATAAGGAAAAGACCCTGGAAACGAAGAAATTAATTCCCCATATAATGTTAAACCAAAGGTTTGACTTTAATTCGTCAGCAAAGATTTGCCCAAGAGCAATAATGCCAACAAAAGCAGTACCAATTATGCCTGCCATAATGCTTATCGCTGCCCAAGGCGTTGAGTCCGCGCAATTGCGGCCCTCAACTCGCTCCGTCGGCACGGGGGGGGGGGGGTACTGGGGCAGGGTGGGCAGGTAGTGGGCAGGTAGTGGCGACTTGCTTTTATAAAAACGCCATGTTTTTGCCCATGTAAGACCGCTATGCTTTTATGATGGTGGGGGGGGGGGGGTACTGGGGCAGAGTGGGCAGGTAGTGGCGACTTGCTTTTATAAAAACGCCATGTTTTTGCCCATGTAAGACCGCTATGCTTTTATGATGGTGGGGGGGGGGGGGGGGGGGGGGGGGCACTGGGTACTGGGATCCTGAGGCTGCTGCTCTTCGGGGCCTTGCCCCCCCTGGAACTCGGGGGGGGGGGGGGGGGGGGGTACTGGGGCAGGGTGGGCAGGTAGTGGGCAGGTAACTGTGAATGTCCCAATAAGGAAAAGACCCACAATGGAAACGAAGAAATTAATTCCCCATATAATGTTAAACCAAAGGTTTAACATTAGTGGGCAGGTAGTGTGGGCAGGTAGTGGCGACTTGCTTTTATAAAAACGCCATGTTTTTGCCCATGTAAGACCGCTATGCTTTTATGATGGTGGGGGGGGGGGGGGGGGGGGGGGGGGCACTGGGTACTGGGATCCTGAGGCTGCTGCTCTTCGGGGCCTTGCCCCCCCTGGAACTCGGGGGGGGGGGGGGGGGGGGGGGGTACTGGGGCAGGGTGGGCAGGTAGTGGGCAGGTAACTGTGAATGTCCCAATAAGGAAAAGACCCACAATGGAAACGAAGAAATTAATTCCCCATATAATGTTAAACCAAAGGTTTGACTTTAATTCGTCAGCAAAGATTTGCCCAAGAGCAATAATGCCAACAAAAGCAGTACCAATTATGCCTGCCATAATGCTTATCGCTGCCCAAGGCGTTGAGTCCGCGCAATTGCGGCCCTCAACTCGCTCCGTCGGCACGGGGGGGGGGGGTACTGGGGCAGGGTGGGCAGGTAGTGGGCAGGTAGTGGCGACTTGCTTTTATAAAAACGCCATGTTTTTGCCCATGTAAGACCGCTATGCTTTTATGATGGTGGGGGGGGGGGTACTGGGGCAGAGTGGGCAGGTAGTGGCGACTTGCTTTTATAAAAACGCCATGTTTTTGCCCATGTAAGACCGCTATGCTTTTATGATGGTGGGGGGGGGGGGGGGGCACTGGGTACTGGGATCCTGAGGCTGCTGCTCTTCGGGGCCTTGCCCCCCCTGGAACTCGGGGGGGGGGGGGGGGGGGGGGGGGTACTGGGGCAGGGTGGGCAGGTAGTGGGCAGGTAACTGTGAATGTCCCAATAAGGAAAAGACCCACAATGGAAACGAAGAAATTAATTCCCCATATAATGTTAAACCAAAGGTTTGACTTTAATTCGTCAGCAAAGATTTGCCCAAGAGCAATAATGCCAACAAAAGCAGTACCAATTATGCCTGCCATAATGCTTATCGCTGCCCAAGGCGTTGAGTCCGCGCAATTGCGGCCCTCAACTCGCTCCGTCGGCACGGGGGGGGGGGGGGGGGGTACTGGGGCAGGGTGGGCAGGTAGTGGCGACTTGCTTTTATAAAAACGCCATGTTTTTGCCCATGTAAGACCGCTATGCTTTTATGATGGTGGTGGGGGGGGTACTGGGGCAGGGTGGGCAGGTAGTGGCGACTTGCTTTTATAAAAACGCCATGTTTTTGCCCATGTAAGACCGCTATGCTTTTATGATGGTGGGGGGGGGGGGGTACTGGGGCAGAGTGGGCAGGTAGTGGCGACTTGCTTTTATAAAAACGCCATGTTTTTGCCCATGTAAGACCGCTATGCTTTTATGATGGTGGGGGGGGGGGGGGGGGGGGGCACTGGGTACTGGGATCCTGAGGCTGCTGCTCTTCGGGGCCTTGCCCCCCCTGGAACTCGGGGGGGGGGGGGGGGGGGGGGGGGTACTGGGGCAGGGTGGGCAGGTAGTGGCGACTTGCTTTTATAAAAACGCCATGCTTTAATAAGTGTTAAGACAGACAAAACAGAAAGTCCCATATAACAAATATAAGACGCAGCAGCAAATCTGCTGTTCTTTTCATTTTGAATTATGGTCAAAAAAACACCAAAAAGACCATTAAAAAAAAAAATAAGGGATCCCAAGGTAGGCGGTCCAGCCAGCAGCGGTGTTGCAAACCCCTTCTGTATGACTCTATCTACTGCACGTTTATGTTGTTGCATATTCATGAGCCATTGGGATTGATTGTTGCAACTTGTCACACTCTAGTAGTCTATTCAGCCAAGGCAACAAAGAACATTCCATCGAATTATAACGTAGAGTAAAGTAGGATACGGCCACCCATGGTGTCCATCAGTGCTTAATTTGTCAATGAAAAGGTGGGGGATCCTAGGTTTCGCGTGCACACGCGCACATGCACACACGTGCACACGCGCGCACACCCGGTGTACATTTTCATTAACACATTAACTATATATATATTATATATATACAGTATATATCACTGTCAACAATAAAGCATCACAGAAGCCAAAAAAGTCTCTATTTGGAAGGACGAAAACATAGATGACCATATATAAACAGCACTACTGCACAGTGCAATAGAATAATTATCTTATCTGTTTCAACAGAGGTGTGGTGTATCAAAATAGTAAAGTGAAAATGTATTTGTAAGAACACTGCACACACAGCCAAAGTGCCAAACTCACTGTTGCTAACCAAAATATCAGTGTACAACAGTAATATCACTAATGTCCAGTCCAACAAAAGCAGATTCAGATTCAATCTGATTAATTGTCCTGTGTAACAAGGATGCATTTCCTTTTCTTGTTCACGTGTGTTTTGTCCATGACTAACTGAATCCTCTTTATATGCTTGCAAATTCAGACACATGACATCTTTTTCCAGAGATGTTGCAATCAGTTCTATGAGTTCTTCATCGTCACAAAGGTCTCCCCCCTCCTGTCTCACAGTACTCTCACTGGCTCTCCTGTCCTCCAGTCTTCATTTAATGTAGTTTCCCTTCAATGGATATATAATTAGGACTGGAAGTTTTATTTTAAAAAAGCAAGCCTAAACTGGGTGACACGTTCTCTCACTTCTCTGTCCATTCACTGTCCATCAGCGCACGCACGCACGCACGCACGCACCCACGCACACACACACACACACACACACACACACACACACACACACACACACACACACACACACACACACACACACACACACACACACAAAACAGCGCTGTCCCTGAGCAACAGAGCAAGCAATGTCACGACTCACGCTAATCATACCCACGCAGCGATGGGACATTTTTACACTCATTCACAACATTTACTCATGGCTCTAAATCAATAACAATGCACAAGATAAATGCAAGTTAACAACGTGTGCTTAAAAGCCTTTTATGGCATTGAACTGAGCCTCGGTCCAAATCCCCCCTGCAGTACTAAGGAGCCCCCTTTCACCTGTCGCTGCTGTCCTGTCCTCCTCACCACCTCCTTCGTCCTCACTCTCTGATTTATCCTCCTCATCCTCCTCCTCTCGTTCCCCGTGCTGGTCATCGGGTGTCATCATGCCAGTGGCTGCCCCCTCCTCCTCCTCATCTGTGCCGCTGTTTACAGCACAGAGCCCCGCTGCTGCTGTGCTGTCGGCCTGTCGCTATCTGCCGAAATAACTTTGGCCTGTTTGGGGTCTGGCTGACCGACTGGTTTGAAGAACGTTAAAGTTTAGTCTGTCGCTTTGACATTTTAGCAGCCGCTTGCTTGTGTATTGTTTTGTTGCCCGGTAAACTCCATGGTAAACTCCCTGTGCAGTGTGCAGTGCAGCGTGCGACCGAGGCGGAAACAAAACAACTAGTTGCGTGAACCTGTGTCATCACGTGATTGATGTTTGTCAAACCCCTATTTTATTTTTCAGATTAAAACGCATACAAATATTTAAAAAAAATATCAAACAAGGGTCACACCAGAACAACATAAAACAGAGAGAACATAGATTAAAAAAACAGTTTATTTATAGATTTTTATTGACAGGGAAGGTCCCGGATCCTTGATTCAAAATCAAATAGGTGGCGGATCCAATGAAATAGGTGCCGGTCAGAAAAAGTGAGGTACCGGAACAAGATCCGGCTTGATCCGGCACAAATTAAGCACTGTGTGTGTGTGTGTGTTCATCAACACAAGCAGAGCCTGAGGAGGTGGCAGCCGTTGCCGTGCCGGGTTCGGCCCAGTGTAAAAGGGCCTTAAATTTACTTAAACTGACTCCCCCCTCCCCAGCTCCCCTCCACCCCTCGTAGTCGGGCTAAACCCGGGGGGAAGGGGGGGGGGCGGGTGGGGAGAAGCTGGATTCCTTCCCCTTCCCTCTCTTGGGGGGGGTGCATCATGGATCGATATATTTTTGTAACTGTGAATGTCCCAATAAGGAAAAGACCCACAATGGAAACGAAGAAATTAATTCCCCATATAATGTTAAACCAAAGGTTTGACTTTAATTCGTCAGCAAAGATTTGCCCAAGAGCAATAATGCCAACAAAAGCAGTACCAATTATGCCTGCCATAATGCTTATCGCTGCCCAAGGCGTTGAGTCCGCGCAATTGCGGCCCTCAACTCGCTCCGTCGGCACGGGGGGGGGGGGTACTGGGGCAGGGTGGGCAGGTAGTGGCGACTTGCTTTTATAAAAACGCCATGTTTTTGCCCATGTAAGACCGCTATGCTTTTATGATGGTGGGGGGGGGGGGGTACTGGGGCAGAGTGGGCAGGTAGTGGCGACTTGCTTTTATAAAAACGCCATGTTTTTGCCCATGTAAGACCGCTATGCTTTTATGATGGTGGGGGGGGGGGGGGGGGGGGGCACTGGGTACTGGGATCCTGAGGCTGCTGCTCTTCGGGGCCTTGCCCCCCCTGGAACTCGGGGGGGGGGGGGGGGGGGGGGGGGGGGTACTGGGGCAGGGTGGGCAGGTAGTGGGCAGGTAACTGTGAATGTCCCAATAAGGAAAAGACCCACAATGGAAACGAAGAAATTAATTCCCCATATAATGTTAAACCAAAGGTTTAACATTAGTGGGCAGGTAGTGTGGGCAGGTAGTGGCGACTTGCTTTTATAAAAACGCCATGTTTTTGCCCATGTAAGACCGCTATGCTTTTATGATGGTGGGGGGGGGGGGGGGGGGGGGGGGGGCACTGGGTACTGGGATCCTGAGGCTGCTGCTCTTCGGGGCCTTGCCCCCCCTGGAACTCGGGGGGGGGGGGGGGGGGGGGGGGTACTGGGGCAGGGTGGGCAGGTAGTGGGCAGGTAACTGTGAATGTCCCAATAAGGAAAAGACCCACAATGGAAACGAAGAAATTAATTCCCCATATAATGTTAAACCAAAGGTTTGACTTTAATTCGTCAGCAAAGATTTGCCCAAGAGCAATAATGCCAACAAAAGCAGTACCAATTATGCCTGCCATAATGCTTATCGCTGCCCAAGGCGTTGAGTCCGCGCAATTGCGGCCCTCAACTCGCTCCGTCGGCACGGGGGGGGGGGGGTACTGGGGCAGGGTGGGCAGGTAGTGGGCAGGTAGTGGCGACTTGCTTTTATAAAAACGCCATGTTTTTGCCCATGTAAGACCGCTATGCTTTTATGATGGTGGGGGGGGGGGGGTACTGGGGCAGAGTGGGCAGGTAGTGGCGACTTGCTTTTATAAAAACGCCATGTTTTTGCCCATGTAAGACCGCTATGCTTTTATGATGGTGGGGGGGGGGGGGGGGGGGGCACTGGGTACTGGGATCCTGAGGCTGCTGCTCTTCGGGGCCTTGCCCCCCCTGGAACTCGGGGGGGGGGGGGGGGGGGGGGGGGGTACTGGGGCAGGGTGGGCAGGTAGTGGGCAGGTAACTGTGAATGTCCCAATAAGGAAAAGACCCACAATGGAAACGAAGAAATTAATTCCCCATATAATGTTAAACCAAAGGTTTGACTTTAATTCGTCAGCAAAGATTTGCCCAAGAGCAATAATGCCAACAAAAGCAGTACCAATTATGCCTGCCATAATGCTTATCGCTGCCCAAGGCGTTGAGTCCGCGCAATTGCGGCCCTCAACTCGCTCCGTCGGCACGGGGGGGGGGGGGGGTACTGGGGCAGGGTGGGCAGGTAGTGGCGACTTGCTTTTATAAAAACGCCATGTTTTTGCCCATGTAAGACCGCTATGCTTTTATGATGGTGGTGGGGGGGGGTACTGGGGCAGGGTGGGCAGGTAGTGGCGACTTGCTTTTATAAAAACGCCATGTTTTTTGCCCATGTAAGACCGCTATGCTGTTATGATGGTGGGGGGGGGGGGTACTGGGGCAGAGTGGGCAGGTAGTGGCGACTTGCTTTTATAAAAACGCCATGTTTTTGCCCATGTAAGACCGCTATGCTTTTATGATGGTGGGGGGGGGGGGGGGGGGGGGGCACTGGGTACTGGGATCCTGAGGCTGCTGCTCTTCGGGGCCTTGCCCCCCCTGGAACTCGGGGGGGGGGGGGGGGGGGGGGGTACTGGGGCAGGGTGGGCAGGTAGTGGCGACTTGCTTTTATAAAAACGCCATGCTTTAATAAGTGTTAAGACAGACAAAACAGAAAGTCCCATATAACAAATATAAGACGCAGCAGCAAATCTGCTGTTCTTTTCATTTTGAATTATGGTAAAAAAAACACCAAAAAGACCATAAAAAAAAAAAATAAGGGATCCCAAGGTAGGCGGTCCAGCCAGCAGCAGTGGTCATCTGATGAGAGAGAGAGATGGGGAGAGAATTTTTAAAATATATTTACAGTCATATTTAGTCATATTAGAGAGACAGATAGTAATGTAAGACCGCTATGCTTTTATGATGGTGGGGGGGGGGGCACTGGGTACTGGGATCCTGAGGCTGCTGCTCTTCGGGGCCTTGCCCCCCCTGGAACTCGGGGGGGGGGGGGGGGGGGGGGGTACTGGGGCAGGGTGGGCAGGTAGTGGGCAGGTAACTGTGAATGTCCCAATAAGGAAAAGACCCACAATGGAAACGAAGAAATTAATTCCCCATATAATGTTAAACCAAAGGTTTGACTTTAATTCGTCAGCAAAGATTTGCCCAAGAGCAATAATGCCAACAAAAGCAGTACCAATTATGCCTGCCATAATGCTTATCGCTGCCCAAGGCGTTGAGTCCGCGCAATTGCGGCCCTCAACTCGCTCCGTCGGCACGGGGGGGGGGGGGTACTGGGGCAGGGTGGGCAGGTAGTGGGCAGGTAGTGGCGACTTGCTTTTATAAAAACGCCATGTTTTTGCCCATGTAAGACCGCTATGCTTTTATGATGGGGGGGGGGGGGGGGGGGGGGGGCAGAGTGGGCAGGTAGTGGCGACTTGCTTTTATAAAAACGCCATGTTTTTGCCCATGTAAGACCGCTATGCTTTTATGATGGTGGGGGGGGGGGGGGGGGGCACTGGGTACTGGGATCCTGAGGCTGCTGCTCTTCGGGGCCTTGCCCCCCCTGGAACTCGGGGGGGGGGGGGGGGGGGGGGGTACTGGGGCAGGGTGGGCAGGTAGTGGCGACTTGCTTTTATAAAAACGCCATGCTTTAATAAGTGTTAAGACAGACAAAACAGAAAGTCCCATATAACAAATATAAGACGCAGCAGCAAATCTGCTGTTCTTTTCATTTTGAATTATGGTAAAAAAGACCAAAAAGACCATTAAAAAAAAAAATAAGGGATCCCAAGGTAGGCGGTCCAGCCAGCAGCAGTGGTCATCTGATGAGAGAGAGAGATGGGGAGAGAATTTTTAAAATATATTTACAGTCATATTTAGTCATATTAGAGAGACAGATAGTAAATGAATATCATTGAGTGTTTACTACTGTAAATACCAGGGTTGGGTGGTGGTGTGGATTGGGTGGTGTTGGTGAATTGGGAGGGACCACCACATACTTTGGATGGTGGTGGTGGATTTGGAGGGTTGGGTGGTGGATTCGGGTGGTGGTGGTGAATTGGGAGGGACCACCACATACTTTGGCACCTGGAACACACACACACACACACACACACACACACACACACACACACACACACAGTGATTGTGTGTGTGTGTGTGTGTGTGTGTGTGTGTGTGTGTGTGTGTGTGTGTGTGTGTGTGTGTGTACTGCAATGACACATCATACGCCCATGTCCTCACCAGGATCTTGGTGGTGTAAGCAGAGTTGATGGAGATGCTGTTGACCAGGACCTCCAGTGTTTCTGGCTTAATGGCGTCTGGCTCGGGCACCTTTCTGTAGTGCGTGTCCCCTATGTAGGCCTGCACCACGGTCATACGGTTCATTGTCAGAGTGCCCGTCTTGTCAGAGCAGATGGCCGTGGCATTGCCCATGGTCTCACAGGCGTCCAGGTGACGCACCAGGTTGTTATCTTTCATCATTTTCTACACAGAGATAGAGGGAGGGGGGGGGGGGGTCTTAGTGGGCCTCTTTTACGCATTATTTGATTTGGCCATAAGAAGGTATCCATATGTGTCATTTTAAGCCGAATACTTAAAGGAGGATGTTGCCACTTTTCAACCTATCTTCATATACTGTAATAGGTCCTCACTAATGTTCATAATAAAATAGCACCATTTTTTTCTACTCTGTCCAAGTCTCTTAGGAGAGCTGTGGGAAGTTCACAAATCCATAGTCTTGTGACATCATCATTTTCCCAAAAAATAAAATGTATCAATATTTTTAAAAATAATATTTAGATTTCTATTATCGCGAGAACAATGGCTTCCACTTTAACATTGCAACTTTTCAGGAATAGAAAGCCTGCATTTTCTATTAGCTTGGATTCCCAATCGATGATGTCACAAGACGATGGGTTTCTGACCTGCCCACAACCCTCCTCTGAGAAAAAAAATATATTTTATTATTATTTTTATCATGAACATTTAGTGAGGACCAATTATATGAAGGTTGAAAAGTGGTGAAGTCCTCCTTTAAGAAGCAATACCATTAAAAACAGTAGAGATTGGAGAGACATGTTAAAGGAGAAGACCGTTCATAAAGGGTTAACTACTTTTTAGGCGTCTTACCTCATCTAATGACTAGTGGTCGTCTGGTCGAGGTCTTGCTGTTATCTCCCAAAGCATTGTTGTGATTTTCGTCCAAACCGGAAAGCCGAGTTCCTTCTCACAACGGCGGTTATGGGCCAAACCAAAATCCAGGTATTTAAACATGTTAAAACAACAAAATAACGCCTCAGGTTTCCTTCATGGACTCACAGCAGTGAATGGATGTCAACAAACTTCACGTGATCGCAGCACTGTTGTGAAACAGCCGTAAAGCGAATGCTGTCTCCAGCAGAAGAATGTTTTTTATTCTACCAGCAGGGGCGTAGTTTTGCAATCTTTTGTTGCTTCTCCCTGCTAAATGTATGGAAAAAGCGATCTATGCAGTTCTATAATGTTGCAAACCCCTTCTGTATGACTCTATCTACTGCACGTTTATGTTGTTGCATATTCATGAGCCATTGGGATTGATTGTTGCAACTTGTCACACTCTAGTAGTCTATTCAGCCAAGGCAACAAAGAACATTCCATCGAATTATAACGTAGAGTAAAGTAGGATACGGCCACCCATGGTGTCCATCAGTGCTTAATTTGTCAATGAAAAGGTGGGGGATCCTAGGTTTCGCGTGCACACGCGCACATGCACACACGTGCACACGCGCGCACACCCGGTGTACATTTTCATTAACACATTAACTATATATATATATATATATATACAGTATATATCACTGTCAACAATAAAGCATCACAGAAGCCAAAAAAGTCTCTATTTGGAAGGACGAAAACATAGATGACCATATATAAACAGCACTACTGCACAGTGCAATAGAATAATTATCTTATCTGTTTCAACAGAGGTGTGGTGTATCAAAATAGTAAAGTGAAAATGTATTTGTAAGAACATAGCACACAGCCAAAGTGCCAAACTCACTGTTGCTAACCAAAATATCAGTGTACAACAGTAATATCACTAATGTCCAGTCCAACAAAAGCAGATTCAGATTCAATCTGATTAATTGTCCTGTGTAACAAGGATGCATTTCCTTTTCTTGTTCACGTGTGTTTTGTCCATGACTAACTGAATCCTCTTTATATGCTTGCAAATTCAGACACATGACATCTTTTTCCAGAGATGTTGCAATCAGTTCTATGAGTTCTTCATCATCACAAAGGTCTCCCCCCTCCTGTCTCACAGTACTCTCACTGGCTCTCCTGTCCTCCAGTCTTCATTTAATGTAGTTTCCCTTCAATGGATATATAATTAGGACTGGAAGTTTTATTTTAAAAAAGCAAGCCTAAACTGGGTGACACGTTCTCTCACTTCTCTGTCCATTCACTGTCCATCAGCGCACGCACGCACGCACGCACGCACCCACGCACACACACACACACACACACACACACACACACACACACACACACACACACACACACACACACACACACACACACACACACACACACACACACAAAACAGCGCTGTCCCTGAGCAACAGAGCAAGCAATGTCACGACTCACGCTAATCATACCCACGCAGCGATGGGACATTTTTACACTCATTCACAACATTTACTCATGGCTCTAAATCAATAACAATGCACAAGATAAATGCAAGTTAACAACGTGTGCTTAAAAGCCTTTTATGGCATTGAACTGAGCCTCGGTCCAAATCCCCCCTGCAGTACTAAGGAGCCCCCTTTCACCTGTCGCTGCTGTCCTGTCCTCCTCACCACCTCCTTCGTCCTCACTCTCTGATTTATCCTCCTCATCCTCCTCCTCTCGTTCCCCGTGCTGGTCATCGGGTGTCATCATGCCAGTGGCTGCCCCCTCCTCCTCCTCATCTGTGCCGCTGTTTACAGCACAGAGCCCCGCTGCTGCTGTGCTGTCGGCCTGTCGCTATCTGCCGAAATAACTTTGGCCTGTTTGGGGTCTGGCTGACCGACTGGTTTGAAGAACGTTAAAGTTTAGTCTGTCGCTTTGACATTTTAGCAGCCGCTTGCTTGTGTATTGTTTTGTTGCCCGGTAAACTCCATGGTAAACTCCCTGTGCAGTGTGCAGTGCAGCGTGCGACCGAGGCGGAAACAAAACAACTAGTTGCGTGAACCTGTGTCATCACGTGATTGATGTTTGTCAAACCCCTATTTTATTTTTCAGATTAAAACGCATACAAATATTTAAAAAAAATATCAAACAAGGGTCACACCAGAACAACATAAAACAGAGAGAACATAGATTAAAAAAACAGTTTATTTATAGATTTTTATTGACAGGGAAGGTCCCGGATCCTTGATTCAAAATCAAATAGGTGGCGGATCCAATGAAATAGGTGCCGGTCAGAAAAAGTGAGGTACCGGAACAAGATCCGGCTTGATCCGGCACAAATTAAGCACTGTGTGTGTGTGTGTGTTCATCAACACAAGCAGAGCCTGAGGAGGTGGCAGCCGTTGCCGTGCCGGGTTCGGCCCAGTGTAAAAGGGCCTTAAATTTACTTAAACTGACTCCCCCCTCCCCAGCTCCCCTCCACCCCTCGTAGTCGGGCTAAACCCGGGGGGAAGGGGGGGGGGGCGGGTGGGGAGAAGCTGGATTCCTTCCCCTTCCCTCTCTTGGGGGGGGTGCATCATGGATCGATATATTTTTGTAACTGTGAATGTCCCAATAAGGAAAAGACCCACAATGGAAACGAAGAAATTAATTCCCCATATAATGTTAAACCAAAGGTTTGACTTTAATTCGTCAGCAAAGATTTGCCCAAGAGCAATAATGCCAACAAAAGCAGTACCAATTATGCCTGCCATAATGCTTATCGCTGCCCAAGGCGTTGAGTCCGCGCAATTGCGGCCCTCAACTCGCTCCGTCGGCACGGGGGGGGGGGGGGTACTGGGGCAGGGTGGGCAGGTAGTGGCGACTTGCTTTTATAAAAACGCCATGTTTTTGCCCATGTAAGACCGCTATGCTTTTATGATGGTGGTGGGGGGGGTACTGGGGCAGGGTGGGCAGGTAGTGGCGACTTGCTTTTATAAAAACGCCATGTTTTTGCCCATGTAAGACCGCTATGCTTTTATGATGGTGGGGGGGGGGGGGTACTGGGGCAGAGTGGGCAGGTAGTGGCGACTTGCTTTTATAAAAACGCCATGTTTTTGCCCATGTAAGACCGCTATGCTTTTATGATGGTGGGGGGGGGGGGGGGGGGGCACTGGGTACTGGGATCCTGAGGCTGCTGCTCTTCGGGGCCTTGCCCCCCCTGGAACTCGGGGGGGGGGGGGGGGGGGGGGGGGGTACTGGGGCAGGGTGGGCAGGTAGTGGGCAGGTAACTGTGAATGTCCCAATAAGGAAAAGACCCACAATGGAAACGAAGAAATTAATTCCCCATATAATGTTAAACCAAAGGTTTGACTTTAATTCGTCAGCAAAGATTTGCCCAAGAGCAATAATGCCAACAAAAGCAGTACCAATTATGCCTGCCATAATGCTTATCGCTGCCCAAGGCGTTGAGTCCGCGCAATTGCGGCCCTCAACTCGCTCCGTCGGCACGGGGGGGGGGGTACTGGGGCAGGGTGGGCAGGTAGTGGGCAGGTAGTGGCGACTTGCTTTTATAAAAACGCCATGTTTTTGCCCATGTAAGACCGCTATGCTTTTATGATGGTGGGGGGGGGGGGTACTGGGGCAGAGTGGGCAGGTAGTGGCGACTTGCTTTTATAAAAACGCCATGTTTTTGCCCATGTAAGACCGCTATGCTTTTATGATGGTGGGGGGGGGGGGGGGGGGGGGGGGCACTGGGTACTGGGATCCTGAGGCTGCTGCTCTTCGGGGCCTTGCCCCCCCTGGAACTCGGGGGGGGGGGGGGGGGGGGGGGGGGGGTACTGGGGCAGGGTGGGCAGGTAGTGGGCAGGTAACTGTGAATGTCCCAATAAGGAAAAGACCCACAATGGAAACGAAGAAATTAATTCCCCATATAATGTTAAACCAAAGGTTTAACATTAGTGGGCAGGTAGTGTGGGCAGGTAGTGGCGACTTGCTTTTATAAAAACGCCATGTTTTTGCCCATGTAAGACCGCTATGCTTTTATGATGGTGGGGGGGGGGGGGGGGGGGGGGGCACTGGGTACTGGGATCCTGAGGCTGCTGCTCTTCGGGGCCTTGCCCCCCCTGGAACTCGGGGGGGGGGGGGGGGGGGGGGTACTGGGGCAGGGTGGGCAGGTAGTGGGCAGGTAACTGTGAATGTCCCAATAAGGAAAAGACCCACAATGGAAACGAAGAAATTAATTCCCCATATAATGTTAAACCAAAGGTTTGACTTTAATTCGTCAGCAAAGATTTGCCCAAGAGCAATAATGCCAACAAAAGCAGTACCAATTATGCCTGCCATAATGCTTATCGCTGCCCAAGGCGTTGAGTCCGCGCAATTGCGGCCCTCAACTCGCTCCGTCGGCACGGGGGGGGGGGGGTACTGGGGCAGGGTGGGCAGGTAGTGGGCAGGTAGTGGCGACTTGCTTTTATAAAAACGCCATGTTTTTGCCCATGTAAGACCGCTATGCTTTTATGATGGTGGGGGGGGGGGGTACTGGGGCAGAGTGGGCAGGTAGTGGCGACTTGCTTTTATAAAAACGCCATGTTTTTGCCCATGTAAGACCGCTATGCTTTTATGATGGTGGGGGGGGGGGGGGGGGGGGGGCACTGGGTACTGGGATCCTGAGGCTGCTGCTCTTCGGGGCCTTGCCCCCCCTGGAACTCGGGGGGGGGGGGGGGGGGGGGGGGGTACTGGGGCAGGGTGGGCAGGTAGTGGGCAGGTAACTGTGAATGTCCCAATAAGGAAAAGACCCACAATGGAAACGAAGAAATTAATTCCCCATATAATGTTAAACCAAAGGTTTGACTTTAATTCGTCAGCAAAGATTTGCCCAAGAGCAATAATGCCAACAAAAGCAGTACCAATTATGCCTGCCATAATGCTTATCGCTGCCCAAGGCGTTGAGTCCGCGCAATTAGCCCTTCGCTATGCCCCTCCTAAACCCGTGCTTGCCCAATGCCACGTTTAGCGACAGGTTACTAAGGCGGGTGCCTTGGCAAGCTGCCATGGCGGCGTGCAGCAATAGCACCCAGCTGCAGACTAAGTAACCTGCCTCAAACGCACGTCTAGGAAGAAAACAATAGCCTATACTAAAGTCAGATTAACATACAGTACACAAGTGTTACCAGTTATATTTTCTCATGAAGTGCTCCTAAATTATTCCAGTGGGTTTGTGTAGGTCAGTGCAATCCGTTCTGTTTTTGTTTCAGTGTTTGTGACACGGAAGCGAGTGGGTGGGACGTTCGCGAACGAATCGAGTCTTTTGAACGGCTCTTTGAAATGAACGATATAATTCGGTTCACAGTAGGGAGCCGTTCCTTTCTAATGAACAGTGTTGGGAAAAGTACTAAATATATTTACTTAGGTAAACATATCAATACTGCAATCAAGTTTGGAATGTTATTAATGTACTTAATATTTTGTGTTTTATTAATGAGTAAAAGTAAAATAGTATTGGTATCAAAATGTACTTAAATTAGCCTACCAATATTAGAACGTAGCCTACTCATTATGCAGAATGTCCTGTTTCACAGGTTTTCCAATGAGTAAAATGTAGAAAAATCATTTGCAAATAGCTGATCTACAAGCTCACAATGCATTGCAACGTGACACATTGTGAGCTTGTAGATCACCTATTTTCAAATGCCAGAAATGTATCCAATGGCAAAAAATGTATAGGCCTATTTGGGTGGAAGTGATTTACAATCATAATCAAAATCTACAAAGTAACCAGTAACTAAAATGAGGCAGTCTTTTGAACGGCTCTTTGAAAGGAACGGATCTCAGAGATCCGGTTCACTTCAGAGAACCATAAATCCCATCTCTATCTAGCAGCCAGACTCGCGGTACAGCGATGCGCGCCGCCATGGCAGCTTGCCAAGTCAGCTGCGTTAGTAACCTGTTGCTAACTTGGCATTGGACAAGGACGGCTTTAGGAGGGGCATAGCGAAGGGCTAATTGCGGCCCTCAACTCGCTCCGTCGGCACGGGGGGGGGGGGGGTACTGGGGCAGGGTGGGCAGGTAGTGGCGACTTGCTTTTATAAAAACGCCATGTTTTTGCCCATGTAAGACCGCTATGCTTTTATGATGGTGGTGGGGGGGGTACTGGGGCAGGGTGGGCAGGTAGTGGCGACTTGCTTTTATAAAAACGCCATGTTTTTGCCCATGTAAGACCGCTATGCTTTTATGATGGTGGGGGGGGGGGGTACTGGGGCAGAGTGGGCAGGTAGTGGCGACTTGCTTTTATAAAAACGCCATGTTTTTGCCCATGTAAGACCGCTATGCTTTTATGATGGTGGGGGGGGGGGGGGGGGGGGGCACTGGGTACTGGGATCCTGAGGCTGCTGCTCTTCGGGGCCTTGCCCCCCCTGGAACTCGGGGGGGGGGGGGGGGGGGGGGGGGGGGTACTGGGGCAGGGTGGGCAGGTAGTGGCGACTTGCTTTTATAAAAACGCCATGCTTTAATAAGTGTTAAGACAGACAAAACAGAAAGTCCCATATAACAAATATAAGACGCAGCAGCAAATCTGCTGTTCTTTTCATTTTGAATTATGGTAAAAAAAACACCAAAAAGACCATTAAAAAAAAAAATAAGGGATCCCAAGGTAGGCGGTCCAGCCAGCAGCAGTGGTCATCTGATGAGAGAGAGAGATGGGGAGAGAATTTTTAAAATATATTTACAGTCATATTTAGTCATATTAGAGAGACAGATAGTAATGTAAGACCGCTATGCTTTTATGATGGTGGGGGGGGGGGGCACTGGGTACTGGGATCCTGAGGCTGCTGCTCTTCGGGGCCTTGCCCCCCCTGGAACTCGGGGGGGGGGGGGGGGGTACTGGGGCAGGGTGGGCAGGTAGTGGGCAGGTAACTGTGAATGTCCCAATAAGGAAAAGACCCACAATGGAAACGAAGAAATTAATTCCCCATATAATGTTAAACCAAAGGTTTGACTTTAATTCGTCAGCAAAGATTTGCCCAAGAGCAATAATGCCAACAAAAGCAGTACCAATTATGCCTGCCATAATGCTTATCGCTGCCCAAGGCGTTGAGTCCGCGCAATTGCGGCCCTCAACTCGCTCCGTCGGCACGGGGGGGGGGGGGGTACTGGGGCAGGGTGGGCAGGTAGTGGGCAGGTAGTGGCGACTTGCTTTTATAAAAACGCCATGTTTTTGCCCATGTAAGACCGCTATGCTTTTATGATGGTGGGGGGGGGGGGGGGGGGGGGCAGAGTGGGCAGGTAGTGGCGACTTGCTTTTATAAAAACGCCATGTTTTTGCCCATGTAAGACCGCTATGCTTTTATGATGGTGGGGGGGGGGGGGGGGGGGCACTGGGTACTGGGATCCTGAGGCTGCTGCTCTTCGGGGCCTTGCCCCCCCTGGAACTCGGGGGGGGGGGGGGGGGGGGGGGGGGTACTGGGGCAGGGTGGGCAGGTAGTGGCGACTTGCTTTTATAAAAACGCCATGCTTTAATAAGTGTTAAGACAGACAAAACAGAAAGTCCCATATAACAAATATAAGACGCAGCAGCAAATCTGCTGTTCTTTTCATTTTGAATTATGGTAAAAAAAACACCAAAAAGACCATTAAAAAAAAAAATAAGGGATCCCAAGGTAGGCGGTCCAGCCAGCAGCAGTGGTCATCTGATGAGAGAGAGAGATGGGGAGAGAATTTTTAAAATATATTTACAGTCATATTTAGTCATATTAGAGAGACAGATAGTAAATGAATATCATTGAGTGTTTACTACTGTAAATACCAGGGTTGGGTGGTGGTGTGGATTGGGTGGTGTTGGTGAATTGGGAGGGACCACCACATACTTTGGATGGTGGTGGTGGATTTGGAGGGTTGGGTGGTGGATTCGGGTGGTGGTGGTGAATTGGGAGGGACCACCACATACTTTGGCACCTGGAACACACACACACACACACACACACACACACACACACACACACACACACACACACACACAGTGATTGTGTGTGTGTGTGTGTGTGTGTGTGTGTGTGTGTGTGTGTGTGTGTGTGTGTGTGTGTGTGTGTACTGCAATGACACATCATACGCCCATGTCCTCACCAGGATCTTGGTGGTGTAAGCAGAGTTGATGGAGATGCTGTTGACCAGGACCTCCAGTGTTTCTGGCTTAATGGCGTCTGGCTCGGGCACCTTTCTGTAGTGCGTGTCCCCTATGTAGGCCTGCACCACGGTCATACGGTTCATTGTCAGAGTGCCCGTCTTGTCAGAGCAGATGGCCGTGGCATTGCCCATGGTCTCACAGGCGTCCAGGTGACGCACCAGGTTGTTATCTTTCATCATTTTCTACACAGAGATAGAGGGAGGGGGGGGGGGGTCTTAGTGGGCCTCTTTTACGCATTATTTGATTTGGCCATAAGAAGGTATCCATATGTGTCATTTTAAGCCGAATACTTAAAGGAGGATGTTGCCACTTTTCAACCTATCTTCATATACTGTAATAGGTCCTCACTAATGTTCATAATAAAATAGCACCATTTTTTTCTACTCTGTCCAAGTCTCTTAGGAGAGCTGTGGGAAGTTCACAAATCCATAGTCTTGTGACATCATCATTTTCCCAAAAAATAAAATGTATCAATATTTTTAAAAATAATATTTAGATTTCTATTATCGCGAGAACAATGGCTTCCACTTTAACATTGCAACTTTTCAGGAATAGAAAGCCTGCATTTTCTATTAGCTTGGATTCCCAATCGATGATGTCACAAGACGATGGGTTTCTGACCTGCCCACAACCCTCCTCTGAGAAAAAAAATATATTTTATTATTATTTTTATCATGAACATTTAGTGAGGACCAATTATATGAAGGTTGAAAAGTGGTGAAGTCCTCCTTTAAGAAGCAATACCATTAAAAACAGTAGAGATTGGAGAGACATGTTAAAGGAGAAGACCGTTCATAAAGGGTTAACTACTTTTTAGGCGTCTTACCTCATCTAATGACTAGTGGTCGTCTGGTCGAGGTCTTGCTGTTATCTCCCAAAGCATTGTTGTGATTTTCGTCCAAACCGGAAAGCCGAGTTCCTTCTCACAACGGCGGTTATGGGCCAAACCAAAATCCAGGTATTTAAACATGTTAAAACAACAAAATAACGCCTCAGGTTTCCTTCATGGACTCACAGCAGTGAATGGATGTCAACAAACTTCACGTGATCGCAGCACTGTTGTGAAACAGCCGTAAAGCGAATGCTGTCTCCAGCAGAAGAATGTTTTTTATTCTACCAGCAGGGGCGTAGTTTTGCAATCTTTTGTTGCTTCTCCCTGCTAAATGTATGGAAAAAGCGATCTATGCAGTTCTATAATGTTGCAAACCCCTTCTGTATGACTCTATCTACTGCACGTTTATGTTGTTGCATATTCATGAGCCATTGGGATTGATTGTTGCAACTTGTCACACTCTAGTAGTCTATTCAGCCAAGGCAACAAAGAACATTCCATCGAATTATAACGTAGAGTAAAGTAGGATACGGCCACCCATGGTGTCCATCAGTGCTTAATTTGTCAATGAAAAGGTGGGGGATCCTAGGTTTCGCGTGCACACGCGCACATGCACACACGTGCACACGCGCGCACACCCGGTGTACATTTTCATTAACACATTAACTATATATATATATATATATATATATACAGTATATATCACTGTCAACAATAAAGCATCACAGAAGCCAAAAAAGTCTCTATTTGGAAGGACGAAAACATAGATGACCATATATAAACAGCACTACTGCACAGTGCAATAGAATAATTATCTTATCTGTTTCAACAGAGGTGTGGTGTATCAAAATAGTAAAGTGAAAATGTATTTGTAAGAACACTGCACACACAGCCAAAGTGCCAAACTCACTGTTGCTAACCAAAATATCAGTGTACAACAGTAATATCACTAATGTCCAGTCCAACAAAAGCAGATTCAGATTCAATCTGATTAATTGTCCTGTGTAACAAGGATGCATTTCCTTTTCTTGTTCACGTGTGTTTTGTCCATGACTAACTGAATCCTCTTTATATGCTTGCAAATTCAGACACATGACATCTTTTTCCAGAGATGTTGCAATCAGTTCTATGAGTTCTTCATCGTCACAAAGGTCTCCCCCCTCCTGTCTCACAGTACTCTAACTGGCTCTCCTGTCCTCCAGTCTTCATTTAATGTAGTTTCCCTTCAATGGATATATAATTAGGACTGGAAGTTTTATTTTAAAAAAGCAAGCCTAAACTGGGTGACACGTTCTCTCACTTCTCTGTCCATTCACTGTCCATCAGCGCGCACGCACGCACGCACGCACACACACACACACACACACACACACACACACACACACACACACACACACACACACACACACACACACACACACACACACACACACACACACACACACACACACACACACACACACACACAAAACAGCGCTGTCCCTGAGCAACAGAGCAAGCAATGTCACGACTCACGCTAATCATACCCACGCAGCGATGGGACATTTTTACACTCATTCACAGCATTTACTCATGGCTCTAAATCAATAACAATGCACAAGATAAATGCAAGTTAACAACGTGTGCTTAAAAGCCTTTTATGGCATTGAACTGAGCCTCGGTACAAATCCCCCCTGCAGTACTAAGGAGCCCCCTTTCACCTGTCGCTGCTGTCCTGTCCTCCTCACCACCTCCTTCGTCCTCACTCTCTGATTTATCCTCCTCATCCTCCTCCTCTCGTTCCCCGTGCTGGTCATCGGGTGTCATCATGCCAGTGGCTGCCCCCTCCTCCTCCTCATCTGTGCCGCTGTTTACAGCACAGAGCCCCGCTGCTGCTGTGCTGTCGGCCTGTCGCTATCTGCCGAAATAACTTTGGCCTGTTTAGGGTCTGGCTGACCGACTGGTTTGAAGAACGTTAAAGTTTAGTCTGTCGCTTTGACATTTTAGCAGCCGCTTGCTTGCGTATTGTTTTGTTGCCCGGTAAACTCCATGGTAAACTCCCTGTGCAGTGTGCAGTGCAGCGTGCGACCGAGGCGGAAACAAAACAACTAGTTGCGTGAACCTGTGTCATCACGTGATTGATGTTTGTCAAACCCCTATTTTGTTTTTCAGATTAAAACGCATACAAATATTTAAAAAAAATATCAAACAAGGGTCACACCAGAACAACATAAAACAGAGAGAACATAGATTAAAAAAACAGTTTATTTATAGATTTTTATTGACAGGGAAGGTCCCGGATCCTTGATTCAAAATCAAATAGGTGGCGGATCCAATGAAATAGGTGCCGGTCAGAAAAAGTGAGGTACCGGAACAAGATCCGGCTTGATCCGGCACAAATTAAGCACTGTGTGTGTGTGTGTGTTCATCAACACAAGCAGAGCCTGAGGAGGTGGCAGCCGTTGCCGTGCCGGGTTCGGCCCAGTGTAAAAGGGCCTTAAATTTACTTAAACTGACTCCCCCCTCCCCAGCTCCCCTCCACCCCTCGTAGTCGGGCTAAACCCGGGGGGAAGGGGGGGGGCGGGTGGGGAGAAGCTGGATTCCTTCCCCTTCCCTCTCTTGGGGGGGGTGCATCATGGATCGATATATTTTTGTAACTGTGAATGTCCCAATAAGGAAAAGACCCACAATGGAAACGAAGAAATTAATTCCCCATATAATGTTAAACCAAAGGTTTGACTTTAATTCGTCAGCAAAGATTTGCCCAAGAGCAATAATGCCAACAAAAGCAGTACCAATTATGCCTGCCATAATGCTTATCGCTGCCCAAGGCGTTGAGTCCGCGCAATTGCGGCCCTCAACTCGCTCCGTCGGCACGGCTGTGTCCATGGACTTTTGAAATGTTTGTTTTTACCGCAAACGTGGTGTGTGTGTGTGTGTGTGTGTGTGTGTGTGTGTGTGTGTGTGTGTGTGTGTGTGTGTGTGTGCGCGCGCGTGCATGTGTGTGGTAAAAGTCGCGCATGCGCAGATCCCGTTCTGACCAAGACAATTTTTCCCACTAGACTGGACACACAAACCCATGTACTGGGAGCTCACCGCTCCAAAAAAAACTGCTTGTGTGTGTGTGTGTGTGTGTATGTGTGTGTGTGTGTGTGTGTGTGTGTGTGTGTGTAGAAGGGCTGATGCAGCCATGTGTGACAGTGACGTCTGTTGCATGTCTCTGCCATTTTCAGAAATGCCAGGATGTGGACGTGTGTGTGTGTTGACACATGTAAATGTTGACTAATGCATTTCAATCTGCTCGAGTCATTCTACTAAGTGGTTCTATTCATCTGAATCGAATAAACTACAAATATGATTTTATAATCATTAAGAGCCATTGATCTCATTCAGTTGATTAGCATCGTCTCTCCCTCTCTCTCTTCTCTTAAGTGGCGCATTCATCCCTTGCAGAATGAATGCCTCAGGAAATCAAAACCTGAAGCCAAAATGTCTTGCAAAACACAAACAAAACAAATCAACAGAAATTTACAGTTAGAAAAAGGTGTTAGTATGGAACACAAGTAAACCGAAAGCAAGAGAGATCCATTGCAGATGCACGATATTGTTCTTTTGGGCTGATGGACTAGTAAAGCTTGGTTCTCATTAAGTTAATTCGTAGTTCACCACAGAAAAGTGAAGGGTAAAATCATTTAGACGAGAGCGGTCTGCAGCACCCATATAGAAAATACAGTACTGTAATACCAGAACTAATAAAAGCAAACTAATAAAAGCAACAGCAGCAGCATCAGTATCTCCAAGCTGTATTAATGCACTGGTTTTCAACGTGGAGTGAAGGGACACCCAAGGGTCCTTGAGGGGGTTCCAGGGGGGCACCAGCTAAAATGATAGTTGGGAACCAAATGAAACCTTATGGGTATGTAAGTCAGAGATAGTACAAATGAAAACAACTTTGCATTTAATGAGCATTTTGAACTGAGGATTCGAATGAGTAGATTGGAGTCCTAGACTCCAAACAGTATCAAAAAAGGTGTCGGTGGCCTAACACATATCAAACTGGGGGGTCCTTGAGATTAAAATGATCGATTATCACTGGACTAACGTATTTGGGTATCTACATCATCGCCAATGTGACTTTACCTGAACTTTATGGCACCTCCTGAAACCACTTTCCCTAAACAATCGATGTTGAAAATTAAACAAAATGGAGGAAAAAAAAGAGAAAGAAAAAGAGCAAAGGGCCAGAAAGAGTGAAAGTGAAAGCGAGTTGGAGAAAGGCCAACATGTCAACATGAGCCTCTTCCGTCGGAGGAGCAGCTGAGACAAGGCATTTAGTTGGCATACATGCCCGTTTGGTCAGCCTTACTTTTTTTGCTGGACTGCTTCTGCTTCTCTTCTTCCATCTCGCCGGCGCCCAAGAGGGTAAAAATGATGCCTGTCTGCGAGTTGAGTCCGACAGCTGACACCAGCATTCTGCCTGATCCCTCCATCACATGGGTTCCTGTAGGGAGGAAGAAAGAGAGAGACAATGTGCACACTAAGTCAAAAGTGTCAGTCGTGGCAAACCTGTACATTTTTAATGAAGGGATAATAATTCAAGTTACATTATACAGTACAAGCTACAGTACAGGAAGAAATAATGGCCTAAGACGCATCATTACACAGCATTGAACGTGTATTGAATGTACAACTTCTCATGAAAATGATGCATTTCACATCTTCGTTCCGCAACAAGCAATGCAGATTGTTCATAGCAGCCATGCACACACACACACACACACACATTGTGTTTGCCTTCATTACTGTGAAACTATAAGCAAGCAGTCTTACCGGACAGGAGCATGGGGTCCTTCTCCAGAGACTTCCTGACCTGGTCTGATTCCCCAGTCAGAGAGCTCTCGTCTATCTTCAGGTCGTTGCCTTGGATCAGGATGCCGTCGGCAGGAAGCAGGTCACCTACAGGATCACCATGGAGAGGAAAACTTTGATCACTGTTTCCCAAAGAGTTGGTTCGGGACCCAGGCCATCTCTGGGTCACGGACCAATCTTTATGGGTCGCGAGTGAATATCTGCTTGAAAAAAGTGTGTTGTTTCCAAAGATTTTCTGTTTCAAAACTTTTTTCAAAAATATATCATTCATAAAATAAAATAAAATCTAATAATTTCCATGAATAAATCAAAAGGTTTTAGAAGTAGTGAAAATAGCATATGTACAGGCTCACAATGCGGCTCAAAGCGACGTGCTATGAGCTTAGATCTGCTATTTTCAATGTTTGAACATGTTTGGACATTATTAGTGACATGACACCACGGGAGGAGGAAGAGATGCCAATGTTATAGCTAGTACAGTATGTGTCCTTTACTGGTTAATCTACATAAGTAGTGACAAAATTGACTGGCCAATTTCCTTCTGTCTGAGATTCTCTTCACCATAACTGTGTGGGCTATTAATTAGAGTTTACTAACAGAATGAATGACAATCACAGCATCACATAAACTTAATTGTGATGCATAGTTGGCTTCAAAGTTTGTTATCAATTGTGTGAGCGACACATTGCGTGCCAAGGTATAGATAGATTACTCTTAACTGTCATCCTATCCCGAGCAGGGACGTGCAGAGAATGTTAGAGAGGCAGGGGCTGAAATTTCTAAAAGCCTTTTGGTGAAAATACCGAAAATAGCAGACCTGCGACAAGTGAGTTTGGAGGTCGGCTATTTGGAGATGTGGCGTAACAGCATGGATTTCCACACAGACAGGGCAATTCTTTCAACATAAGATGCTGCATTCAAGTTCAGGAGAGTTTGGACAAGGCAATTCTCTTGAATGCTGCCTTCAGGTCCATACCTGAAGGCAGCATTCAAGAGAATTACCATGGAAAGAGGGCATTTATGTTTCTTTTGCCATAGTAAAAACTGCACTGCATGGTCTGGAGAGGGCACTTTTTACAAACGGATAAAAGGGCAGGGGCTCAAGCCCCCTTTGATGTCTATGTGTGCACGTGCCTGATCCCGAGCAGTGGTACAGAGGAGAGAAAGTTAAATTCTATGCCGCGCGCGTCATATTGCCCTCACCATGGTGTGAGCCTGTGGAATACATTCAATCATGACACAACATCAAAGGCAGCGAACGTTCTCGCGCCGTTGAACTTGGCATTTTAATTGGATATTAATTCACATGTTCCTACATTAACCGATGACACGCGGCTGCCCTATGAGTATGACACTTGGAAACAAGCCGCCAGAGCAATGAATTATTGAAATAATTTCCCCATATGACATTTATTTCAGCAACAGAGGATCAGATGGTGGTTCTCCATGTTGATGTGTTTTTTTAACCACCTTTGCAAGTACAAATGCCTACAAAATTATACCAGTGTTAAAGTTCTATTATGTATTTGAGTGTGAATACATTTTTATTAGGGATGCACCGATATATCGGCCAATGCTGTGATTGGTCAATATAAAGCTGATATTAACCGATGGCAGTAGCCGATATTTGTTCTTTAAAAAGCATACATTTTGCGCGGTATCTGCCAAAATATTTTTTATTTTGTCCAATCTGTAATATAACCTATGCAATTGGGGTGGTTGTATTTGGTCGCCCTGCTCTTCTATTGAGACATTTAGATCTTATGGTGGACATGACCTTTGATACGATCCCGTTTCTGGTTCTTGTTTTATGACCCTTACATCAGCAAGGTGGCTTGCTTTTTAACCTTTATGTTCATGGTGCTGATTATCTCAACAAAACATGACGTTATGTTCGTCTACTCTAATCAACTTCATCACAACCAGCCGTGCAAGCTGGCATTCATTTCACAGAGTTCCCGTGCTGTGTGGTGGCTTATTTTCTACAGTAATCGCCTCTTATTTAACATGCCTTTTTGGCCTACACTACCCTCACTTAGACCAAAGTGTGTGTGTGTGTCACACACACACACACACACACACACACACACACACACACACACACACACACACACACACACACACACACACACACACACACACACACACACACACACACACACACACACACACACACACACACACACACACACACACACACACACACACACACACACACACACACACACACACACACACACACACACACACACTTTGGTCTAAGTGAGGGTAGTGTAGGCCAAAAAGGCACTTGAATGAACCTCAAAAATACCCAAATGGAAAAATATTCAAAAATAGCAAGTCAAAGTCTTGGATGCAAACACTTGTGATCTATTCACCTTCTTGAAAGTTCAGTCGATAGTGGTCAAACATACAAAAGCTATTTACATCTCACTGGCCAGAAATTGGTAACCAGTCTGCTCCCTTCCACAGTTCTACATTAACTGCTGAGAAAATGGCAGGTCTCCCTTTTAAAGGCTAAGCCCCTCCCACTGGACCGTACCAATTCTGAACTCGATTCCACGATAATATATACCAGACTCGTTCATGTCCAGAGACATTACAATTCAGAAACACATTTAAAGTCACATTACTTAAAAAGTTAATCAAATATCTATAATTACATGCACACATCTTAGAAGCCCCAATTTCCCAACCTCCAAAGTTGGTCTGGTTATCAGGTCTGATTGAGCTCAGGTGTGTTCAACAGGCTCCCTACCATGGAGTCAATCCCATCATTAACCAATCAATATATAGACAACATGCCTGGCCACGCCCCCTACTTCCGACCGGAAGCCCTTTTTTGGGCTTGATCGTAGCGCGATTTCCTGTTTACGTTCATCTGATCTGATTCTCCTCTTAACTAATGAGACGGGATTGTTTTACTTTGTAATTTTACTTTGTAACTTATGTTAACAATGTCACTTAATGGCAACACTCATCCACTCTGCTGATAAATAAATGAGTTGTGACGATACACACCTGTTCTGCCATCATTCAATGTTATGAGTTGGAGGGAAAAAAAAAGAGATCTCAATTGAAACAATTGCCATAGGCTTTCTTGGGCGTATGCTTTTAGTTGACCTTGTACTAGTGTACTGTCATGAAACTACCTTTTTTCATATGCAAACTTCTTAAAAAATAACGCTATTTAAATTGTTTCAAAAGCTTTATACCCTGTATATATATATATAAAATGTCACAATGCGACATAGCTTTTTACACAATGCTGTACTCCCTCCAACTGCATGTCATATTATATGTTCGCCATTTTAAACTGTTTTTATTTTATTTGACACTTGCTTTGGCAATATAAACATGTCTTCTCATGCCAATAAAGCTCCTTTGAATTGAATTGATATAGGCCTACAAATAAACAGATTTGTGTATTTGAAAGCAAGCATTGAACCTAATCAGTATTTCATGGAAGCGAATGTTGTATGATTTCTAGCTAGCAAACCTTTTCCCTTCAGAACGCTGGTTGATCATGTCAAACGTTGTCATCTCCATTCTCCTCTGTTCTGGGATGAAGTCACAGTTGGCTTGTGTTGTGTGATATGCATTAATGTTTTTACAAATAGGCCTGTCAACAACTCAACCCACTCCAGAATAGACATAATACACATTAGCCCACCTATTATGTGCATCCTATGCTGTGTTCATTTCACTATATCACTGTAAATCATCGATTTAATCCTAATCAAGGCAATATAAATATCCATTCATATTTAATGCTCATTTAATCATTAAATCCTAAACTGTCACGTCAAAACAATGAATACATTTGGCTTTAATAGATACAAAAACAAACTGGATTAATTGAAAATGACAAGTGTTTAAAAGCATTCCTTCAAAGCATC
Organism: Nannobrachium achirus; assembly: GCF_963921795.1. Classification (NCBI taxonomy): domain Eukaryota; kingdom Metazoa; phylum Chordata; class Actinopteri; order Myctophiformes; family Myctophidae; genus Nannobrachium; species Nannobrachium achirus. The sequence continues at coordinate 53,936,130 of NC_137813.1, forward strand.
ATTGGGAACATTCCTTATCTCAATAACACAATATACAGTACAACATTTGAAACCCTCAACAGTAAAAAAAAAAAAGGCATGGACAAGTCAAAGAAAAGTGTGTATAAATATTTTATTGCAATAAATATGATGAGGAGACCCTCACATCTGGCTTCATTGGTCCTGGACGTACAGTACAGGTCTGAAAGACAGAAAACAATTGCATTCACAGATACAACACAACAGCGAAGAGCTTGTATTTCAATTATAATCAATGTTGTGTTGTCACAAGTGAAAATAACTTGTACTTAGTTGTAACAAGAGTAGTCCCCATACAGTAAAAGATCGTAGCTAACAAGGCTAATTAGCTAGCATGAGAGTTTTACCTTGTTGTTGTTGTTGTTGTTGTTGTTGTGAGTCGTGCTGCTTCTCTGGGGAGTTTGCTGAGTTTAGGATATGTTAAGGATGTCATCAATACTATTAACTGGTGTAGATAGAATAAAAACATCGAAGATAGCGGTGCGCTTGCATATCAAGAGACCATGACCGCAGTCACCGCACCATCTGACAGCTGGAAAAAAAACCTCCGTTGGTTTAACCCTTTCAGTTCATTGTCATAATCTTTTACTGCAGCGCTGGGCAGTGTTGCCAAAATTTGTGAGAGAAATAAGCCAAACAAGCCAACTCTTGCAATATAAATAAGCAAAAAAAACAAGATAGTTTAGGTAAATAAATTGACTTGGCAACACGTTTATATGCATGCCTGACAGAGAGAACCCGGAAGTTCCCTTTCGACTTGGGGGCGGGGCGTCCCTCCTGCAATCGGCCAGGAATGTTGTCTATATGTTACAGTACGTTTGGGTAACTCAGTACGTTCATGGTAAGAGCGCTTGTTTTGTCGTTCACCACACACCAATCACCACCAGATGGCGACGACAGCCATTCACTAGTATAGGCGCTGACGTCACTCGTTTGCGACTCTCTTTCTTTATTTACTAGCCTAGCTCGGCAGTGTTTAGCCATTAGCTTACTATGCCTTAATCTAACCCTAACCCTAACCTCAGTAAAACTATGCCTAACCCTAACCCTAACCCGAACCTCCGTGGGGTGAGGAGTTGTCATTCCTGCCGACGCTACGTTGTTGTGGATCAAAGCGACCGCTTGTTCCGCCCCGTGCCGCACGACGAGTGCTCCGTTTCTCGATCGTACTGTTTCTCAAACAAACCGTGACATATATACACACACACACACACACACACACACGCACATTCTTAAACTATAAAGTACAACTCAAACTTGTAACCCAGTATACTGAAATAATGTCAGTTAAAAAATTATGGGGGGAAAACAACGGAAATATACTTAAGTCTGTTAAAAGTATATCAGTGGCAGGGTGAACTGCCACATTTCCTCCCCCCTCTCCTGGCGCAGCAATGGTGGTGAACAGCTCCTTGTGGGGCCCATAGCAGTCTCAGCAGGCCATCTGAGGCCTTATGGACAGACGGCTAGCCTGCTAACCACATCAGCCATTCTTGTTTGTTGACTGTCACCCTGGCCTTGGTTGGGGTGACGCCGCTGGGGTCACCATGTGGTCCTGGTGGTCGCTGCTGAGGTGCCGATGCTGGGGGTCCCTGCTGTGGGGCTGGTGGTTGCTGCTGCTGGGGACGCTGGTTGGCGCTGCTGTGGGGCTGGGGAGGCCGGTTGACTGGCAGCTTGGGCAGCTGCCCGTAGGCCCCGCATTTCCCTCACCAGTAGCTTGTCTGTCCCGCTGGGCAACCATAAAGCGACGTAGCAGCTCCACCATCCCCTGCTGGGGTGGTATGGTATGGCAATGCTGAGAAGACGGCTCTTCCTCCACGCCATCCTCCCAGTGCTGATCCTCGACCTCCGTTGCTGGTTCAGGTTGAATTTTCACCATCTTGCTTTTTGTTTGACTTTTCTTCCCCACCATGGGGACCTTCTGGGTGGCGTTCCCACCACTGCCTCCAAAGGTCACACTTTGGTCTAAGTGAGGGTAGTGTAGGCCAAAAACAGGACCAAGGACCACAATGGAAATAAGTCTTTGACTGTGGTGCAGGGGTGGAGTTGCCTTCTTTATGTGGCCACAACCAAAAAAATAAAGAAATTCGGTTCATTCGGTATGGGCTGTTCGGTTCGGTATACCGGTTCGGTTCAGTATTGTAGCACCCCTAAAAACGATTATGCAAAAATAATTGCAATTACCTCAAATAATTGCGGTTAGACGATTTGTAATAATTGTGACAGCCCTACCTAGCGGAAACCGGATACGATGTTCAGAGGTGGGACAATAGCGAAGACTCGATTAAGCAACGATAAAACAATAATCTGTCAGAACTCGTCAATGGTAGTGAATAAGTTAACGTTTTACAGAGAAGCGGTTGAAGATGATGGATGGCAGGATCTCCCTATGTGCCTTGCTCCTCTCCTGAATTTCCTTCATCTCCTCCATGACCTCAATCATACTCGGGGTACGGTTGACCATCGGAAACACTCTAAACGGTTGACCATCGGAAACACTCTTCCCCGGGGCGATCAAATACTTGTCCAACTCATAGCTGGCCCTCTGAGCTTCCTCCCTGTGAAACAGTGTTAATTTTGTTGACAAAGACTAAGACTAAAAATATAAGTCGACTAAGATTTTGATATTTAGTCGACTAAGACTAGACTAGACTAAAACTATTTCAGAAGACTAAGACTAAGACTAAATGTTGTTATTAAAAAGTCTTAAGACTAAGACTACCGGTAAGTCTAAAGTACCATGCACACACACACACACACACACACACACACACACACACACACACACACACACACACACACACACACACACACACTCAGTGGTGTAAAGTACCTGTGTTACTTTGAATATTGTTATAGTTGATTTTGTCGATATCGCCCAGGCCCTACAGATTACATAACAAGGTCTCTGTCTCTCTCTCTCACACACACACCACTCCCTTACTTGGTGGTTAACTTGGTGGTTAAGTGATATACGCGTGGTCCTTGATCACTCCGCAGTATTGCGTCATTAGCTTGTCCTCATTTGTGTCCCTCGGAATCTTCCCCACGAACACCTTGCAGTCTTCCTTAGGAGGACCCCCCTCCCAGCCTGGAGGTAGAGCCAAACCATTAACCTAAGACCATAAGACCCCTGTCTTCAATTGACTAGCGAAGTGTGATGTCACTTCGGTGAAATGGCGTGAAATGTCGCCCTCTAGGGGGTTCATGCTGGTATTGTTTTGTATTCAAATCGCCATTGGGGAATTTGCGATCACCGCATATAAGAACTGTGTTAAAAATATAAACACACCATGCTCTCGGATTGACCCAAATGGATATGAAGCATCGACTAAGGTGGAAATGTACAGATTTACCCAAAGAGTAACACAATAAACGCTAGAAACGAGTTACAACAGGCTATATCAGATATGAATGAATATCATAAACTATGCAGAACCCCCCCGCTGACAGAAACGCGCACATGGTGTGTTTATTTTTTTAACACAGTCCTTATATGCGGCGATCGCAGATTCCCCAATGGCGATTTCAATACAAAACAATACCAGCATGAACCCCCTAGAGGGCGACATTACGCACAAATGACGACATGGCTTCGCTTCTCAATAGGGGGTCCGGGACCCCAAGGGGGTCCTCTGAGTTACAACAGGGGAGCCGCAAAATCATTGTGTGATAAGATTATAAGCTCACAATGAATTGATTGATTGATTGATTGAAGACTTTATTAGAAGGTTCACACTAACCACTTAAACCCTATAGGATCCCTATGCTGAAGAGAACTTTAGCCAAAAATAGCAGATCTGTAAGCTCAAAACGAAGCTACACATTAACATGAACACAACGTGATAATGCTGTCAAGTCGCCATGTGTACCGTCTGGGTCTGCATCGACAAGAATGAATGATGGGATGCTTAGTGTGTCCACAAGCCTTCAACCAGGTTCTTACAGCTATGAACAGAGAACGGAGTGGCTGAGCCAATGAAGAATGCATCTTTGTGTATGTGTGTTCCTTTCAACCAGTCAGTAATATAGTGATATATTTCTAGATGTTTTGACATCAAATCATGATCATGCTGTCATTTGCATGTCTTAAACTGTCCTGTAGTAATTGCCATGGGGTGTTATGGTGACATTTCAACTAACTACATTAGTTCTAAATATTTCCTTGCAAAATACCATCAAGAACAACTGAAGGTCATCATTACCAGACTTTGTGAGTAACAAATAATATTATGATTCAGCAGATGTTTTACCTGTACTCGCAGTATTCAAGTAGATCAATCTGGTTGAGCCTAATAATAACAAGCCTTATTATTATTATTATTATTATTAAATCTGGATAGCCTCTGCCCTGCAAAACACACACACCGCACATGTGCAAGGTCGTTAGGAAACGGTGCCAAGGTTTTGTACTTTTTCTGGTTTTCATGTATCTAGGAGGTTGACAGCACTTGATCTTCAATGATTCGACCCCTGGTGTGGTTCTTATGAGCAAATATGTATTGCCTTTGTATTTGGGGCTTAACGACAGTATAAAGTGAAAATATATACTCACCGTTTTCAGGATACAGGGACCAAAGTTTGCGCAGAGGTCTTCCTGATTTATCCTGTCAAAGGTGGCATGGCTCTTGATTATGAACAGAAAACGAGCAGACGATTGAATATCTGTTATAGGTCAAGTTGAAATTGTTCACTGCATACACACACACCCCTCCATACTGAAACAAGTCTGTCATGGCTAAGATATTATATTTCTGTATAGAAGAAACATACTGTAAGTCCTGAGCAAACATAATAAAAGGATACTGTTTATATCACAAACTCTGCTTGAAACACTCAAAAAAAAAAAGACATGAAACATTAAGTACTTTTACTTAAGTACCATACAGTTTTGAGATATTTGTACTTTACAATATTATTATCGACATTGAGGTATTTGTTAAAAAATATTGAAATTATGTCACACAAGGGCGGCATATCCAAAACGTACCACGTGGAGCTGCCTTCTGGGGATCTTGAACATAAGTGCCAAGGCATCGAGTATGTCATCAACACATGTGGGAGAGGAAAAGAGGGCTTTGTCCTTATAGAACAGTTCCCTGTAGAAACATGGCAAAAATCATCCCGTCGAGGGCTAATTTAGCAAATGTTACACTGTTTAGTATGTGTCAATTATAAATGAATTGACTATACACAAAGTCAATAAACTGCTCATTCAATATGGTTTGGCTTAACCACTTGAGCCAACTGGTCCAGATTTAATTTGTCTGAGATTTAATTGACCCTAACCCTAAAAATTATGTTTTGAGGTGAGTAATTAAAATAACATTTCCAAAAAGTATTGTTTTACATTTTTGAACCAATACTAGACTCTAGAACACGCTGCCATCAGACTATGCCAACACAAGATTATATTGTCTAGCATTGTGTTACTTAATATTAGCTAAGAAGCCAACTGGGCAATTTAAAATGTTGTACATTTAGGCAAAGTCTAAAATGTATAAGATTTATATATATATATAACATTAATGTTAGTCTTTTACTGAAACTAACAAGGTAGCATTAATTAATTCTATTCATATCATCAACCACAATTTTGTATTTCTCTTGAAACCCAAACTAGACATTTATATCAATTTAGTTACCAACTCCTTTTTTATTTTGCCTAAAAGCAAAACTACTATTCATTTTGAAGTAGATGCACCTACTGAAACAAACTAACTTGCACTAGATAATTATAATAGTTGCAAGACAGTCACTGTTATTTCTTCCAGAAATTCAAACTAGTGTTTTAGATTAATTTAGTTGCCACTGTCATTTTCTTCCCCAAACCAAAACTAAATAATAATAGTTAAGATATATAATTATTGATTGATTGATTGAAGGCTTTATTAGAAGTTTGCATAGGAAAATGTACAGATTCATGACGGTACAGTTCACTGGTACAAGGTCTACTAAAAGGAGATCCGTGAAAAGACTAAGCTTATTTCAACAGGAAACCATTTAAGTATCTCATATAACATTGAATGACAGACAAATAGAACACAGTACTATGCAGTAGACATGTAAAGAAAAAAAGAAAGAAAAAGAAAATAGTAGGTCTATACAATCAGTAAGTAACAGTATATACAATATATACAAGGAAGGGGCAGGTAACAGTAAGTCTAAACAATCAGTATGTACAGTATATACAAGGAAGGGGCAGGGAGGGTAGGGTTGGGCTAGGTTTTTACCAGTTGTGAACGGCTGCTGCCTGTAAGTGGTTTTTTAGGGCAATTTTAAAGGATGCTAGTGATCCACACTCCTTTATGGCCTTCGGTAAGGCATTCCACATTTTTGTGGTATTATATAGATGTGTTTCTGATTTGGTCCTGATAGTTCAGTATCGGGATAAGGATTTTGCAGTAACACAGCTATGCTGTGTGTATGTTAGCAAGGAGAAGTGGAGAAATGGAGAAGTGTCGAATATGTAATGAGTCACTCACTGATGAAAATCCATCTGTTGTTCTACGAGCAAAAGGCAGCGATGGTGTTAATCGTGCAAGCGCTCAACGTCAAAGTGACTTAGTGACAATTCCAGGAGAAAGAGTGCATGTTGGATGCCGCCGCACCTACTGTAAAACAGAAAATATTATATGTGATAATGTACCATCCTCGCGACAACCATTATCAGAAATCCAACGTTATCTCCGCTCAGAACAAAAAAGAACAAGAAGCAGCGAGAGAGATTTGATGTCTACCCAGTAAGAACAGCAGACTTTCAGGAAAGCATTGTTCAGGTTTGACACGAGATGACGAGTGGTCTGATACAGTTTTAGGGAGAATCGCATCCGTCAATGACCTTCATGCAGCAAATGCAAATTACCGCCATCAATGCAGCATTAACTTTCGAAATCTGAAGAATATTTCAAGTCAATTATCTGCAAACTCTGACATCAATCCAAAAAGATTCAACGTTGGAAGACCTGAGGTTGATGAAAAAAATGCTGCTTTCCTAAAGGTGGCATCGTTTTTAGAAGAACACGATGATGAGCAAATGACCATTCAAGACCTTGTGCTGAAAATGAGTTCTTGCAAAACACAGATTATGAACCATATGGGGCACTGTGGATGAAAAAGAAAATAAAGGAACATTTAGATAGAGTAGTAATGACTGACCTGGAAAAGCAATGTGTGGTCACTTTGCGAGACACTGCCAGCTCAATTCTTCATAAATTCTCAAAACAACGAAAACCTGAGAATACTGAAGATGAGAAGCTGAATATCATAAAAACTGCTGCAAAATTAATTGCAAGTGATGTAAAGTCCATGGAAATCCAAAATAATAACTACCCAGATGCAAGTGATATTGCGGGTGCTGTAAGTTATGCTCCAGAGACACTACAAGTGCTGCTGAGGACTATGTTTTCTGGGAAAGATATTGAAACAAAGCTTGCATCAATCGGGCAGTCTATCATGCAATCAATAAGACCAAGGACTATGTATGATAGCGCCTCTTCAGCTTGGGCTAGGGATACAGATGCACCACCATTTTGCGTCACGCTTTTTGATAGACACACTCCATGTGCATGGTTTCACCTGCTCATATGCAGATGTGATGAAATATGAACGCAGCAGTGGCACAAGGGACCAAGATCCCTGGATTTACCCAAGAGCATCATATGCAATATGTTGCAGACAACATCGACCATAATATAGCAACCATCAATGGTACAGGGAATTTCCATGGAATGGGTATAACAGCTGTTGTTACACCAGAAACACAACAAAGCAAACCTGTTCCCAACATGCAAGTGACTGCTGCAGATATTGCTGTGGTTGGTCGCATAAACATCCAGTACTTTAAGATTCCTCCACTAAATGAACCCATTGTGTATCAGCCACTGGCTCGCATGACAGCAGATGATACAACATCACAGCTGGATGTGATGTGGAAGACGTCCCTACTCCTTCACTGTCAAAGGCCGTCATGGTCTGGTATGATGCAGCTGCTACATCGTGGTGAACACCCTGGGAGAGCTTCAGTAACATTCCTTCCAATGATTGACCTTGATCCCAGTGATGCATCCTGCATATACTCAACATTAAAGGAGTAGTTCACCCCCAAAATGACTTTTTTCCTATTGATTACTCATGCCATGGAGAGTAGAGTTCAATAATATTTTTTGGTTTTTGTCACATTCCTAAGACAAAAATTTGATTTGAGTAAATTTATCCCCATTGATTCCGGATGGTGACCCGTTTCGAAACGGGTCACCATCCGGAATGAATGGGGGTAAATTTATTGTTATCACATTTTTGTCTTAGGAATGCGACAAAAAACTAAAAATATTGTTGAACTCTACTCTCGATGGCATGAGTAATCAATAGAAAAAAAGTCATTTTGGGGGTGAACTACTCCTTTAAGGTTTGTGGCAAGTTCTGGCAACTCAAGCTCTGCAATATGACGTGACCCCTGTTTTGACGTTTGACCAACCCCTATTCTGGAAAGCCTTGACCATTATACAGTCTCAGCCAGGTGACAATGAACTCAAGAGAATAGTCCTCAGGCTTGGGGGATTTCACATGCAAATGAGCTTCTTGGGTACCATTGGACACCTAATGGGAGGGTCTGGTCTGCAGGAGTTACTAGAAGTGGTGTATGCTGGTAACACAGTTTGCCACATGATGACTGGCAAGGCTTTCTCCAGAGCAGTTTGTGGCCACATGCTTGTTGATGCAGCACTGAACACCATGTTGCTGGCTGATGCATACAATGTGCCAGTAGCAACCAAAGATACAGTAGAGGCACCTCCAATTGAGATGGAGGCTGCCACTGACTGTGAGCCAAATGGTGATGGAGTGCCCAATACTTTGCAAGATAGTCAAAACTGACTTGAACATAGCCAGTGAACTATATGAAAAAGTCATGTCCTCTTCTTTGCCCATGGAAGAAGTGTGTTCCGCAGAGGTCCAAAGAATCCAGAGAGAACTTGACAAGAAGAAGGAAACAATGATTGAGGACAACACAGCTTTGGGTGCAATATATGAATATGATAGATATTCTGTGAAACTTCATCAAAGCTGAGAGGACAGGCAACTGGCGATTACACCTTCAATGTGTTTACGATATGTTGCCATACTTCGCAGCATCGGGACACCGACAATATGCAAAATCAGCCTATGTGTACCTGCAAATGATGACACTTAGATCAGCCAACACAGGGATGCTGACAGAACCCTCGCTAAAAACCCCAGGGCAAAAATCCACTCGTCCGAGACGGTTTGCCCTCCTGGCCCCAAAGTTGTGGAATAAACTCCCTGTCGCACTTAGAACAACGGACTCACTCGCTAGCTTTCGCCGTGGACTGAAGACTCACCTGTTCAGACGCCACCTAAACCCATAGCACTACTGAAACACTCAATGACCATACATGAAGCTAGTTAGCATTTGTTTTTAGTTTTTTTTAGTACTTTTATTTCCTTGACTGATTATATTGTTTCCTAGATAGATATGCATTTGCATTTGTTATATTGCTGTAGATGTACTGACATATTATCTTGTTTATTATTGTGATGTTTTATCTGCTTATTGTAAGTCGCTTTGGATTAAAAGCGTCTGCTAAATACCTAAATTGTAAACTGTAAACTATGACAGCCCTACCTGAAACACACCCAGATGTCCATAAGAAATTTGAGGAGGGGTTCCATCGAACAGGTGCTCATGAGAAGCGTGAAAACACATGGAGGCTTAACGCGAGGGAAAGGATTTACAGAGACTCAGCGCTTAGTGTGGGTCCTTTCAATGCCCGCATGTGCAAACATCAACAATGCAATGCAGTCATTAACGGGTGTCTCCTATGAGACCAGCGACCAGCACAAAGACCTGTCTAAGGCCAGGCAGTCTAGAGATGTCAGTGACACTCTATCCCTGATCAACTATCTCAAAGAGAAAGACCCATTCACTGAGAACCCTTCCCTGCACAACATTGCTAATTAGTTAGGTAAAATTAGCCGAAAGTTAAACCAATCTGGGAACTAAATCAAAATCAATATCTTTCTTCACAGATGTGTTCATAAAGGCGTCAACTATCACCTCTGAACTTTCTCAATCACAACTCCCTTGGGGAACTTTGTGGGAACCAATCAAAGTTGGGGGTATCGGGATACCTGGGCCTGGGATTAAAGGGGATAAAATGAAAAAAATGCCAATATGAGCATATGGGGTGTGTAATTAGGGTATTGTTGGGCTGCTGAATCCATTCCAACCATTAGTTTTCAGTTTAAATGACTCCTTGGCCATAAAATAGGCCTAATTGGCTAAGGCTTAGCCTATCATGTCATTCGAGTTCACCTGTGTCCTGTTAGTCCCTGTGCTTAAACCCTTTTGAGTGTTCCTTGTCAGATTTTATCATTTTATCATGTGTGTCATGATGTGCGCTTACCCACCTGATCTTGAATAGTTTTCATGAATTCAAACCCTACTCCAACCATTTTTTTTATTGCCAATATTATGTCTCGTGGACACAAAAAGGTAGTTTGTTGTGGCCTATTTTATGGCCAAGGAGTCATTTTTACTGATAACTAATGGTTGGAATGGATTCAGCAGCCCCAACATACCCTAATTACACACCTCATACGCTCATATTGGCCATTTTACATTTTTACCCCCTTTAATCCCAGGCCCACGGGATACCCCTAACTTTGATTGGCTCCCACAAAGTTCCCCAAGGGAGTTGTGATTGAGAAAGTTCAGAGGTGATAGTTGACATGTTTATGAACACATTTGTGAAGAAAGATATTGATTTTGATTTAGTTCCCAGATTGGTTTAACTTTTGGCTAATTTGACCTAACTAAATGGTATGACAGCCCAGCAGGGAGTCAATGTTGAGAAATTAAGGGAAATTGGGTGCAAGATTTTGGAGTCTATGGTAGGGAAACCAGTGGAAGAATTCACCTTCAAGAAAGCTAACCAAGCAGTGACACTTGCATCAAGATCAACTGTCAAGGTCAAAGGAGAAACAATGGTAGTGGATCCACAGCTGTTATTCCAGCGGTTTGTGGCAGTGAGACCGTTGTACAAAAACAAAAAAATATATACTAAAGAAAAACAACAACATACCAAACCGTAAGGGTCGTTTCACACTCTAATAAGGAACCTAACTAATTTCGGTTCGGGAGGGCTCCCCGACCCGAAATTATTTAGGTTCGGGGGGAGTTCATCCATACTTTCTTAACGGCTAGTGCCGAAGTCGCTTGTAAATATTGGAGGTCCGTGGCATGACAGCGTTTGTGGCCGATGAATGAGCATTGCAGGGCGGATACATATTTGACTTGCCCTCGCGCTGCACGCTGAATGACTGGAGGTCCAGTGAGTTGCAGCTCCAGTAGGCAGCAGCACCAGCGGGGTCTCTTCTCTCTCTCTCTCACTCACAAACACTCGATCGAGCTCTGTCAAAAACATTTAATTTACAAGCTCACATTATAGACGTGCCGCCTCCCTTGCTGCATGCATGTCATCACACAGTCACAACTCGTCGTGGAAAACAACATGGAACACTAGCAATTAGCAAAGATGTGTTTAAGCACTTATTTTGTCTTTAAAATGGTCGGCGACGCGTGTCGCGCGCGCGCCTCCCAGCGAGAACCTGACAATGTATCCGCTCTGCGACGATCAATACACGGCCAGACAAGCATTGGAAGTCGGCGTGCCTCCCTCCCAAACGACCGCTGTTTCATTGGCTTCACAGCCGAGCATATGAACTTGGAGCCGGGATGAATGAATGAGAAGACACCACTGAGTACCGAAATTAAGTCGGGAGGTCACAACATTTCTCCAGCACCGTGGAGCCGAATTTAGTCGGTTGACGCCCCCCCCCCCGAACCGGGGGATGCAAACCATATTTGGGTTCGCCTAGTGCCGAACCGAAATTAGTTAGGCTCCTTATAACGGTATGAATCGACCCTAACCCAAAAACCAACTATAATTTGACAACAACACCATGACAACAAACATGGGGAGCCATGTATTCTAATGTGCATATGCATCACAAATAGACTGTATAAAATTGGCACTTATGGGAAATATAAATCAATCCAATCAAAATGTATCCGTTTCTTTAACATTTTTGTATTTTATGTTAACTACTCTGTCCAAAAATTACATTTCAGAACTTAAAATCCATCAAATATCCCTATGGTGAGCAAAAATATGTCATTTTACAATTAATTGGCCGCCATTTTGGAATAATGCCTATTTAACATATTTCCGCAACTGGATTTCTTAGGACTTTTAGTATGTTGTTCTAGACACCTCAAGGAAATGATGTGTGGTGAAAAAAAAATCTGTTACAATTACTTTGTCGTAAAACGCTAGATTGCCTGGACTATGAGATAGTGATTTATTCTAGTTTTTAGTTCAGAACTATGATGCACACATATTAGGCTATTCATTGATCGATATCATCTATTAATATCCATAGTATTCTTTACAGATCAAACCTAAAATAAAACCCTACTTATTTTTTCATTATCATCAGGTAACATGCTGATTTCTACAGCAACACCACTGAGGTAGAACACAACACGACGTATGCTATTTGAACTAACCTGACTTGCCAAAGTTGCCAACGATAGCGAGATAGCAGCCACGTTCTCCCAAGCCTGTTCCTTCTAGGTCCTGTCTCTGTAGTCGACGAGACTTTTATCGTACAGAACAGCTTTCTGGCTGACAGCAAATATCAGTTTGCCTTCCCACTGTTCCCCCTTCTGCTTGGCTTTCCCGGTCCTCTTGTTTTGGTCCGCCATGGTGATACCGTGTTGTCAGGGAGTTCAGTTCAAACAGCCAACATACATGTGTGACAGTCAGACAGAGTCAGAGAGTTGAAAAGTCAAGAGAAGTTAGGCCTAAATATAGAGTCCAAATGTAACTGCGTCACTGCGTGTCTTCTTCAAACCGAGTTTATCTACAGGTGAGTTAGCTACAGCTGTTTAGCATTAATATAGACGACTCTGGTCCAAGCACAAGCTAGTCTGCGTTCGCTTCCAATAGGCCCGCCAGGCACCGTCCTGAACAGTGAACACGCCCTTCTTTGAGGAAACAGGAAAAGTTTTGCAAGAAAACAAGACGGCGTGCAAGCAACTTTTTTACAGCTATGCTGCAACTCTAACAGAAAAGAGGCGCTCCTTCAAACACCGTCTCCTACACTTGGAATAATAGCGTGAGGCGATCAGGGGCGGGAAAACGAAACCCTTCTGTTTCCCACTCCCTCTTAACAACACTAGAGGGTTTTTTTAAATAACCGCGCGCGCGTGTGCGTGTCTCATTGGTCCTAGCCAGAGCCTTCTTGTAGGCGGTGCAGCCATTCTAGCTAAGGTCTGGCTAAGCCTTGGACTAATAATACGGAGAATAAGGAGACAAACGCTCTGCTTGGGGTTCACATCCCAACTGGCGTTACCACACAGTGGCCCAGCTGTGGACACTTTATAGCCTAGTTCCAGACCCTGAATCGCTAGCCACACCCCTTTACATTTTTTGTTTTGGCGAACGAAATGTCAATTCAGGCTGAGTGTCAGGCTAGACACTTTATTGAATCAACAGCATTGTTACACACACCCACAATGATTGAGATTGACAGGCAATAAGATGACGTCATTAAGTTAAGTGCATTCAAGATACACCAGTGTTCACAATAGTTCAACACCCCCACTTGCTCTTATACTGGCAAGACCTTTGACATACACATTTTTTTTCTTTACTTTTTAACCTTCAACACCAAAAATAAAATACAGAAACTTTTCAAGTGTGACCTTTGATACAAGTTTAAGTTTTGAATCACTTCTCTTGTAACAACTCCTGTTCTACAGTTCCTTTTAAGTATCTTAACACATGTTTAGCAGTTACCATATGTTGTTCTTTTGGGTCGGATAAGTGTTGAGACAACTTACTGACAATATAACTTAGATCAAGTCTAGTACATGTCATTACGTAGATCAAGCTGCCTACAACTTCACGATACCTCTTTTGATCAACAAGTTCACCTTCATTGTCAAATTGAAGTTTATACACGCATGGAGTGGATCTTGCCTTGCAGTTAGACATGTCAAACCGTTGCAAAATTTTCATGATGTACCTTTTCTGGTTCATCTACTTGGCCCCCGTCCAGACGACAACAGATTATTTTTCACCGGGGAGGTAAAGCCACGAACACCCATGGGTGTCCAGTGCTGTCCACATGCAGACGCATGCAAACGGAGGACTAGAGAGACGAATAGTTTCCAAAACTCCGGCTGCAGAGCATTTTTGTTACCCGGGCGTATTTCTTTTGCCTTGTGGACACCGTAAACGGAGAAGTTCTTTGCTTGCATGCTTACGTCACCTTGTGCTCCTCGCCTCCTCCTCCTTGCTATGAGAGAATCCCGTGGCGTGGTGGTCTCTGTAGATTATCCATATTTATGAGCGCATTCACGACATGTTAACATTAGAGAGCTCAGCTGTCTTGTTTAGGGATGGAGCCCTAATGAATGATTGTTTTAATGATATTTGTTACTCTTGTCAAATGTCATCTTCATAGATGGTGATCACTGGTCAGCCACGAACTCACAGTTGCAAAAGATACCAGTTATGTTCTGAATTTGTTGTCTCACATAGCTTTCAACCGGCTCAATAAGCTGGATCGATAAGGTGCTCATTATCAATAACGAGATGCAGCCCTCGTCTTGTTAACGGAGCATATCTGACGCGACGCGCCTGCCTCTTCACTTTGTCAAAGTTTGGATTTCAAATGCCAATATCAAATGATTTCAAGCATAATGGAGACATACGCATGACTGCAGGCATTATTCCAGCCCATTCTCACCTGCCTTTTAAATTATTTCCACGATCAGCACAAGCACAAAAAAGAGTCTGTCTGTAGTTGCTTCTTGTGGTGAAGTGGTGTGTAGGCTGACTAGGCCGTGTAGCCTACATTATCTTCCATCTCTTTCCTATCTCTAATTTGTGATCTCCTGTCACTCTAATTTAGTAATAGATGCTCTTTGTCGGTGCTTTAACAAGTGCACTGAAGCATTCGTATGATTATGTTCTCATTTCCAACTTGAGGCAACTTACTTAGAGATCATGTTCAAATAGGCTAAACATTTTCCAGGGACTATCACAAATTAATTTAAAAAAGAGTCCCCATTATGCAAGTAAAGAACATTCGATTGTGGTTTAATAAATAGCTAGGCTTAGGCCTAAAGAGATTATATTTTAATCGGCAATGCAAAGTTCTCCTCTGCTGCACCGTTAAACGGTCCCGTCTTACAAAGCTCTCTCTCTCTCTCGCCCTCTCTCTCTCTCTTTGATTGATAGTTACATTCGTTTAATGCTGAGAGAGAGAGAGCGCACCACACTCTCGACGATTCCTCTCCCCTCTCCTGCTCTAGAAATAGTTCGCGAATTTATATTAAATTAATGTTTAAATAGCAATTGTGCATGAGTGTGAAGATTGTGAAACTTGGACTATGCATAGCAGCCTATAGATAGATAGCTGCTGCAATGATTGCATGAGAGCAGGGGGACGCGGCTACCCGCTTCGGTGACGCGCAGACAGGGATTTATAGCGTTTTGATAATACCGTGTGGACACACACATAACCTACGCCTCCGTGTGGAGGCGTAGGTTTCAAAACGAAGTCAGAAACGCCCGGGGATCTTTTAGGTATAGTCAGGGGCCAGGGCCTCATCTGTCTGTGTGAAATCAATACAGAGAAAGTTCTCAAGTTTGCCAAGATCTTTCATCTTAAATTTGGCTCTCAACATTTCTTTCACATTTCGAATGGTTTGACTGTTGCTTCCTGCAATGATAAGATCATCAACCCAGATTATCAAAATAATCTTTTCACCTTTAGATGTTTCTCTGTTGTATACACAGTGGTCAGCCGGATTCTGAATAAAACCATTTTAACTAAGAAAATCATAGATCATTTTATTCCAATTCCGTCCTGACTGTTTTAAACCATAGAGTGATTTGTTAAGTTTACAGACTAGTTTCTCCCCCTTCTCTGACTTAACCTCAAATCCCTCAGTCTGGTTGTTCCATATACAATTCACGGTCCCATCCTCTTTTACAGTACACTTTAAGACATAATAAGACAGAATAAAGCCATAATAAGAAATAATGTGTTGGTAATTAGAGCTAATATATTTTATTAGACAGAAACAAAGACAGAATAGTAGAAAGAGCGAATACATTCTCTGGCACCGTCACCTGCCGCGGAACTGCAGCGGCAGACACTGCCGTGCGACCGCTCCATGCGGTGGTGGCTGCCGCGGCAGTTACCAGCGATGCCGGTGCCAGATAATGTATTCGCTTTCTGCTATTCTGTCTCAGCCACTACCGCACGGACGGGCAGTTTACCGCTACGGGACCTGCCGGTCCGTGCGGCGGCCGCTGGTCCTACTGGCGGGACTGCTGGTCCTATCGCCGGCGATGCAGTGCGACTGCTGGTCGAACTAGCAGTCGTGCGGCAGTGTCTGCTGCTGCAGTTCAGCGGCAGGTGACGGTGCCAGAGAATGTATTCGCTCTTTCTACTATTCTGTCTTTGTTTCTGTCTAATACAATATATTAGCTCTAATTACCAACACATTATTTCTTATTATGGCTTTATTCTGTCTTATTCTGTCTTAAAGTGTACTGTAAAAGAGGATGGGACCCAATTCACAATCTATAGGAGCATGCAAATATGCTGTTTTGACATCCATTTGATGCACCTCTAAATTGTGTTGTACTGCAATTTGCATTAGACTACATACCGATGTCATATTTGCGGTTGGAGAAAAGGTTTCTTTATAATCAATCCCAGACACTTGACTATAACCTTTAGCTACATACCTTGCTTTGTAAGTTTTTACAGGGTTGTCTTTAATTGTGTAAACCCATCTGCCCCCCACTGCATGTTTACCTTTTGGCAGTGTGGTCAGGGTAAATGTGTCATTTTCTCTCAAAGAATCAATTTCCTCCTCCATAGCTTTAAACCATAAGTCTGAATTTGGTGATGTCATAGCCTCCTTCACTGTGCAAGGAACATCACAAATGACTCTATAACAATAATCAAGGCTTAGTTCTTCTTGGTCAACAATTTTTACTTGACACTCATAATCCTTTAAATATTCTGGAGCTCTCCTTTCCCTTTTTGGATAGGAAGTGCTCTGGCTACTTTGGCCTTCACTGGTCTCAATGTTACCCATATCAGACTCTGTGTCTTGTTCCTGAGAATCTTTTGGAATTACTTTTACCTTTTCAACTTTTGGTTTTTTAAAACTCTTGATACTGAAATTGTCATCACAAATTTCCTGCTCGGTTTGAGTCTGACTCTCAATGACACTCTTTGTAATACATTTTACCTGTCTATTTTTGATTACTTTACCTGTGTTAGGAAAGAACACCAGATAAGCTGGGCTGTTTTTGTCATAGCCTACAAAAATGCCCTTTTCACACCTTGAATCCAACTTTTTCTTGTCTTGCTTGTAAGCATAGCATGGTGACCCAAATGTTCTCATATTAGAAAGGTTAGGCTTCTTTCCTGTCAACATTTGATATGGAGTCTGACCTGCACGTCTGTTGTAACACCTATTACGAATAACAGCAGCAGTCATGACTGCATTATGTCCACAACTCTTTTGGTAGGTTACTCTCAATGAGCATGCATCTTGCCATTTCAAACAATGTTCTCCAATTTCTTTCAGCTGTCCCATTCTGATGGGGCGAATAAGGAGCTGAGGTCTCATGCCTGATAGCATTTGTTCTTAGCAGTGTTTGAAATTGGCCAGAAGTATACTCGGTACCATTATCTGATCGCATGCATTTAATTTTCCCATAAGGTGAAACATCGGCAATAAACTTCTCAGTAGCCTTGACTGTGTCACTCTTAGCTTTTAAGAAATAGACAAAAAATGCTCCTGAATAGTCATCAGTAAATGCTAAAGTGTACCTGAAACCATCTTTAGCAGTAGGATCAATAGGTCCTGACAAATCTGTGTGTACAAGGTCAAGTGCAACTTTTGCCTTTGCATCTGGCTCTCTGCTTCTGCTCTGAGCAAATTTACCTTCAGTGCACATTTCACGTGAGAAATTAGATGTATCAATTTTGCCTTTAATTGCCATAGCCTCTGTGACATTTTGCAATTTCAACACATCTTCATAGTTTTAATATCAAAACACCCATGACATTCATCAACATCAATATTTGCTTCATTAACGGTGTTTAAATAAAACAACCTATCATAAACCTTGATGTCAAATGTCGTACTGTTCTTGTGGATGAGCTTGTTCTATCCCTCTTTGAACACGACTGTGGCTCCGTTGGATGTTGCTGCCTTGACTGAGAAAATGTCTTGGGGAAAGGATGGAACGTAGAGCGCCCCCGTCAGCATCGTCTCCACCTCTCGACCCATGTCATCTTTCAGCCAAACGTTTGCAGCACCTCTCTTCAGCGCAATGCCAGAGGCCCTCACTCCATCAGCCAACTCAAGAACATGCTTTCTTGGCTCAAAGCTGTCGTCAAAACTGTTGAATTTGCCCTCGTCGGTCACGATGTGCGACGTAGCACCGGTGTCGACCATAAGCCTCCTCTGCTTCAGTCTGCCGCCCGGTCGCTGTTGCCCACCTTGAAGGCAAACGTGTGGTGGTCCTGGTCCTCTTCATCCACGGCCTGCTTCGCGTTGTCGCACCGTCCTCTCCGCCTGCAGTTGGCATCGTTTGCTTGCACTAAACTTCTCAGTGCTCTCGTAGCTCCGCAACTTTGTCTTGAACTCGGCGAAGGTGATCTTCTCGTCACTTTGTGTAGTGTGGATGGAAAACGGTTTAAATGACTCTGGCAGCCCCTTCAGAATCATAGCGATTAATAAACCGTCACTCAAAGTCTCTTCTGCATTCCTCAGTGCAGTGATGGCTGTCTCTGCTCGTATAATGTAATCGGTGATGCTCTCATTAGCAGCTTTCTGGAGAGACGTGAGCTCTGTGTACAAGGCGATCACTCGTGGTTTCCCCTTACCAGCATAGTGATCCCGCAGAATCTTCAACGCTTTTCTCCCATCGTCTGCTGCATCCCTCATGACCAGAGACAAACTTTTGTCGTCCAACAGCTGAATGATTCAGCGTACACTTCTTCATTTCTATTGGCGTCTTCTGTGACTGACGACGCATGAGTCCAGTAGCCAATGAACTGCGCGTTTGAGACTCATTATGCAGAAACCGGCACAAACACACAGATAGCAGGAAAACCACTGCATGTCAAAAGTTGCGTTTTTTTTGGTGTAATTGAGGCCAGGAAACATTAAAAAAAGCAAAAAAAAACTCAAAATTTATTTTTTGATGTCATGTCCACTTTAAGTCTTTATTTGGTCCCCAAAATGATGGTCCAGGAGTTGTTTTTCAAAAGAAGCAATATATTCCAGGGATTGACACTAAGGCTTGCCCACCTGCCCCCGGCAGGTAAATAAAATCTTAGAGCAGGTGAAGTTTGCTTTCAGGTTGCCCGACCAGGCGAGAGCTTGTTTGAGAGGGGACGGAACCGTCTATAAACACAACACAACAGACAATTTTCGGGCAAGTGGGCATGACCTTTGGGCAAGTGGAACATGACCTGTACTTGCCCAACGGGCAAGTGCCTCTGAGACCTTAGTGTCAACCCCTTTTGGGTTGCTATGTCTTACCCGACAAGGGCTTCCCCAAATACTGTTAAAGTAACCCAACCAAGCGATAACATCACCATAGCACTGCCATTGTTGTTGTTAAAATGCTGAACTTTGAGCTCCCGTTGGAAATCTTGTCTCTTGCCAAGTCTTGCTGTACTTCTGGGTTCCCATTTAATTGCATTGAACAACAGAAGTAGCACGAGACTCGGCGAGAGGCGGGATTTTCCACTTATTTTTTTTTTTATGTTTTTTTTTTAATGTTTTGAAATGATAATAATTAAAAACCAACTGTAGGAAACAAAAGATTAACCCAGTGGCCCAGTGCTTAGGAACCAGTGCCCTAAAACAGGGGTCGGCAATTAGATTTGGACGAGGCCAATTTATTTCTAAGGCATTAGATGGCGGGACAGAACATAATGAAAGGCAAGAAATTCATATTTAAACAATGTTACTGGAACTCCAAGACAGACTGCCTTACAAGACAGAGGCATCTCTCTCTCTCTCTCTCTCTCTCAGATGTGGTTGAACCTCAGAAGCGTGGCCGTGGCCGTCCCAGAAAGTACCCTGTCTGTCAGCCCTCCCCTGCGGTACACTGTGCGGTGATCCAACCTAAGAAGCGTAAACCTGGCCGTCCGAGAAAGCATAAATGTGGTGGTCCAGTCTCCTCCCCTCTGCCAGAGGAGGAGAGAGAAGGAAGAGGAGAAGAAAGAGAGGATGAGATGGCAGGAGAGGATGAAGAGAGGATAGGAAGACGGTATGGTGGCGATCCAACACGGCATCCAGGTGACAATGGAACACTTTACTTTAGAATTTGAGCAACTTTGTATTCAACCATATTAAAGGGAACATCCACACCAAAACATATCCCCAGATGAAATTGCATGTTTCTTTGGTTTGTCTTTTGCTGCTATCTTTTATGTATTTATACCACGATGCCTTGTTGTGTACATACTGGCTGGACAGAGGACAGAGCCTTCTTTGCGCTACATAAGTTACGTTAGAAGTGGCATTGTTTTCAGCTCGTTTCTCTTCCGGGTCTTTACGTGGTGGAATAACGACACTTCGGGTGGTCTGTTGGAACTATAAATAGACAATTCATGAAGAGAAAAATAACTTTGGACCGGCCAAAATTAGCGGACGAGACCGCTACGGTGCCGCTCGGGTTTGATTTTGTAATTTCATTATTATTTCGGAACAGGTCCGAATCGGACGATATATGACGGTCCATTTCAATTTCGATTCTTTTTTTGGACCTGTGAAGAACTCTACTGTGTAGCATTATGATATTTAAACGTTCAACTTCCTGTAAATTAGTACAGTATGTCAGACTGCGTCTTTATACATTTCTATTATAATGGATTAAAGATGTGACACTGTCTCTGTCTGTCTGTCTCTGTCTCTGTCTGTCTCTCTCTCTCTCTCTCTCTCTCTGTCTCTCTCTCTCTCTCTCTCAGATGTGGTTGAACCTCAGAAGCGTGGCCGTGGCCGTCCGAGAAAGTACCCCTCCCCTGCGGTACGCTGTGCGCCGGTGATCCAACATAAGAAACCTGGCCGTCCGAGAAAGCATAAATGCGGCGGTCATGTCCCCTCCCCTCTGCCAGAGGAGGAGAGAGAAGGAAGAGGCGAAGAAAGAGAGGATGAGAATGATGGCAGTAGAGGATGAAGAGAGGATAGGAAGACGGTTCCCCAAAGCACAAGCAAAACGTAAGTCAACCGTATACATCGCATCGGACCCACACAGCTATAACACAGAGGAAAATTTGCATGCAACATTTTAAAGATCTAACATAAAATGTGTTTTGTTCCTAGACTTCCTGCACCTCCCTGTGTGTAAAGAGGTGGTTGCCGATGAACAACGGGTGAGGAGCCAGGAAGAATCAGCCCCTCCACTGAGTAAAGAAGAACAGGAGGAGCTACTTCAAAGACCAGAGGAGGCCGATGCACAATCAACTGCTGATGACCAGCTCTCTTCACGCTGTTCTGAATTTGACTCTGAAGCTATTGATGAGGATTGGGAGGAGACCAGCGAAGGCCATTTAGCTTTAAACACACTGAAATCACAAAAGACACACAACGTGGAAGGACAAAGATTGTCTTTGAGCAAGAAACTGTGTCAGGACCTAAATTCACAGAAACAAACTCACTCGATGTGGAGTCACACAGGGGGGAAGAAGACCTTTATTTGTGAGGTTTGTGGAAAGGAATTTAGTCTGAAGTGTAGTCTACAAATACACATGAGGGTTCATACAGGGGAAAAGCCCTTTACTTGTACGGTTTGTGGCCAGTGTTGGGAAAGTTCACTTTAAAAACGAACTAGTTCAAGTTCAAGTTCAGAACTTCTAAAATGAACTAGTTCATTTCATAGTTCATAATTCTATATTTTGAACTAAATTCATGGTTCCCCAAAATGAACTAACTTAGTTCTTTTTTGTTCTTTTTTTAAGCATAATTTTTTTAATACTTTTCGCTATTCAAAAAAAAAAAAAAAAAAGAAGAAGAAAAAAAAAATATAGGTCTATATAGACCGGTTTCTTGTTTACAAACATTGAGACTAAATGCACAGCTGAATGTATCATGTAATCAATTCCCACCAATCCCCAAACCTGTTGTTTTGGGGAGCGCTGCCCGAGCGCTGCATGGTTTCTATTTATTGGCTAATTTTGTTACCGACCCATCAGTGTGACGTGGACCAGAAACCCGTCTATATATATATTATATAAATGTTTAGACGTTGCTGCATGCTATTATTTGTCAAAACTATTGACACAGCCCATATAGAACCACACACAACAATAATTTCATCCAACTTAACATTGAGGTGCCCACAATATTTATGTGCCCACTGCCTAGTTCCCAGTCTTCCTGCACCCTTATTGTGAAGGGCTGAATGTAATAACCATGTTATTGTCTCATTGTGTGAAATATCATAATATTCAAAACAAATATTTGACTCCAATTGATTCCCCACACAGTATTGACTTGATATAGCAATAAAAAATATATATATTACACAGCAGTTGTGGGAAAACTAAGACATTGTTCAAAAAACACAATTCATAGGGCAAAAAATATATTTTTCTTCAATCCACTGTCTTGACACTCGAACCAAAATTGTTCTATAGACCATAATCTACAAATTGGAAGTGAAAAATAAACTTTAACACACATTTGAAATGAAAACAAAAAATTACATGTACAAGGAACCCCACTAGAAGGCATACGTTTCTAAACCTCGCGCACAGCATGTTTCCGCGTTGGTTAAAATAGCTGATCTACAAGCTCACGTTGTCCCGTGGATGTGACGCGTTGTGAGCTTGCAGATCAGCTATTTTCGCCGTGCAACACACATAGGACAAAGTATAGTCAGGCTTGCGAGACACGTAACGAGGAGGAGATTCACAGTGCAGGTGCAGAGTGCAGACAGCACCGTATATCAACGTTCACGAGGAGCTGCGTGCACAGTGCGTGCTATTGGAGCATGTGAATGAAAAGAGAGACGAGAGGACAGACGACCGCGGAGGCGCGGACCGACCGCCGCATGAATGGCCGACGAACGCCGACGAACTCCGTTCACGGGCGTCAGAATGACCGCGTTCGACAATATCGTTCATCAAGCGAAAACAATTACGTTCAGTTCACGTTCGCCCAAAATATGAGCGTGTTCATGAACGATCGTTCTTTGAACGCGTTCGGGTACAACACTGTTTGTGGCAAAGGCTTTAGTACAAAATGCCATCTACAACTGCACATGAGGGCGCATACAGGGGAAAAGCCATTCACGTGTACAGTTTTGTGGCAAAAGCTGTAATCACATGAGTCATCTAAAAACACACATGACAATGCACTCGGAGAAAAGGCCTTACATTTGTGAAGTTTGTGGCAAAGGTTTCAAAGTGATCGGAACTCTGAAAAAACACCTGAAGACGCATACAGGGGAAAAGCCGTATAATTGTACAGTTTGTGGCAATGGTTTTCGTGACAAGTATTATCTAAAGAAACACATGAGGGTTCATACAGGAGAAAGACCCTATACATGCACATTTTGTGCAAGGCAATTTGGGCAAAAATGGACTCTAGAAAAACATACGAGAAGGAAACATACAGGGGGGAAACACCTTTAGTTGCGGTTTGGCAAACGATGTGTTCCAAATGCCCATCTGAAGATGATGAGCGTTCATACAGAGGAGAGGTTTGAACAGTAAGTCAAGAAATTAAATACATACACACACACACACACACACACACAAACCATTTTAGCTGATACATAATGGGTCGGGACCCCCAGGGGGGTCCCCAAATACATTTCGGGGGTCCCCAGATGATTAGCGTAATGTGCAACATTGTTTTCTCACTCACCTGTAAACAAACCAACACAATGTTTAAGTGTATAGAGGGTATCGGCACATTTGTCAAATTGTCAAATATTAGAGGCAGAAATTGACAAAATAGACGATCTACATGCTCACAACATGCGCATGTAGATCTGCTATTTTCAAAATGTCAAAATGCCTCAACTCTTAGAGCTCGTCAGGGTGGGGGGGGTCCCCAGTTAAAATATGATTATTTTGGGGGTTGCGGCCTGAAAAGGTTGAGAACCTGAAAAGGGTGAGATACTTGTATAGCTTTGACTGTAATGGACTCTTTTTTTTTGTTTGGCACTGCATTGATACGTTGGGCTATAAGCAATGCTATTTGTGACGTGACGTGACACTTATGTAGCGGTAGCCATGTTTCCATAAACGTATTCGAATTAGGGAAGCGAATTATCAGAAATACGCATTAAGACAATGCGAATTTAGCATGTTTCCATTTGCGGGTGTCATTCGAATTAGCGACGGTCCCAAGAGTTGATCGGGCAGATTTTTTTCAGACCGAACCTGAGCACTGCACCGTCTGCACGTCTGACTGCTGTGACTCGGTCGCTGTCTAGTAGTGGAGAAGGGGTTATCAGTCATCATCATGGCCCCAAATAATATATTACAATTGGCGACGAGTTTGGCAAGAGTTCCTCTCAATACATAAAGCTACCGGTTCACCGGGAAAACCGTGGTCGCGTCGCTGCACAGTGCTCATCCTGCAAGTTTCAGCGTCCTCTGGAAGGTCAGGTGGCCGATCTGCAAGCTCACAACGCGGCGCGGAGACGTGGATGCGAGCTGCTGTGAGCTTTTAGATTGGGCACTTCAGGCACGCAACACCGTGTGATGAGGAAGGGTTCGCCACCGATGGCTTGAGGTGAAAACGGGAGGAATTTACACACGGTCCGTGTCACTCCGTATGTCACAACAACAACCGGTTTGCTTTGTGGGCTAACGCTATACCATGGACGTAAAGCGGCAGGGGAAATTGACCTAGAACGTC
Organism: Nannobrachium achirus; assembly: GCF_963921795.1. Classification (NCBI taxonomy): domain Eukaryota; kingdom Metazoa; phylum Chordata; class Actinopteri; order Myctophiformes; family Myctophidae; genus Nannobrachium; species Nannobrachium achirus. Next base: position 53,961,163 of record NC_137813.1, read on the forward strand.
ATAATCTATTCGCATTTATTGTCTGACCTGTTTCCATTCACTTGTGCGCATTTAGTTTATTCGATAAAGGCTCAAAATCCTCCTCCTCCAAGCGGATAACTTTTTTTGCGGATAATGAAAGTTTATTCGCATTCTGAAGTGTTTCCATAAAAACATTTTGCGAATAAGCCGTTAATGCGCAAAAAGTGGCTTTATGGAAACGCCACTATTGACTGTTTTCTACACTTTTCTTTTTGCTGTACACAAGAGTAATTTATTTTTATTTTCATACTTCTGTCATTTCTCTAGTGAGCTTTGTAAATCTGTCAAGTCTGCATCCTGACATTGTAATGTACGGTAAAAACCTAGGTGGCCGTTTGGTTCCTGCTTCCGACAACTGCTTAGCAACCAAGGGGTATTAAAGTCTTTGCATCCTGTTTAAACTGTTCTTGAAGGTCCTTATTCGACTTTTTACTTTTACTTTGAAACTCTCAAGTATTTTATTATCTGAACGTAGAATTGCCTTTAGTGAGTTTTCCACCAGACTTCACTGCAGTTGAGACTCCACACACACACAGCTGTGTCTCCCTCTACCTAGAGTTTAAAAAGATTATTTTGTTTTGTAAGACATGTTACATAACAGTATGCAACTAGAAATGCTACAAGTAAGCTTGTGATCATGCAGAGGTGTCTTATATTCACTTCTGTAATGTAAGTGTCACAACCTGGCTCTTAGGCCATGACAAATCGAGGAGGACACGAGGCAGTGGCTTTTAAAGTATAACAATAATTTATTAACAGATGGTGTAAATGATAATGTACAAGAGTTTGAGGTGTGTTAGTCAGTAATCAGTAGTGTCAGCAATGCATGGATGTGTGGTAGTGTGGGGAGTTGTAAGGTGTGTAAACTAAGCATAAGGAGAAACAATAGGTGCTGTCGTCATGAGAGGGAGAGAGAGATTGAGGGTGCCATGCAGGCTTTTATAGGGCTCCAGGGAGTACTGGCCAGGTGCTCCCAATGCCCCTAATCAGCCACCTCATTGGCCGACACCCGAAGGCTCTGTGGGGAGAAGCAGAAGTACAGCGTACATAGGCTAACACAGGCCCTGCAGGCCAGGCCAAGGGGCCGTGACACCCTCCCCCTTCAAAATGAGGAACCATAAGGGACCGACATTCTAAATAATAACCTAAATAACTAACAAGTAGTACTACTAAATTCAAACTGATCAGTCAAGAGAAAAAACTAATACGTATAATATATTGAATGAAGAAAAAACCCATGTGTTAATTAGTGAATATAAATGCCATTAAATACCATCAAATACTATCTATTACCATTAAATACTATATCAATACCATTTGCCCCCAATAAATTCCAGTCCAACCCGTCCTGTCTAAAACCAGCACACCCGGCCCCCTCCTCAGCAACCAAGATTGACCATGGATTCCTGGAGCATCTGAGAGGAGGAGATCAGGAGGCAGGAGCAGACAGAACAGGCCTAGAGGGACAACAAAAACATATGTCACATTGTTGCCTTCAATTTAAGGCACCCTGGAAAGAACATTTTCAACCCCTTTAATGTATATAATGTCGAGCCACTAAGACTGACACATTAGGGACCAGCGAATTAACCTGATCTAGAACATTTCAATGAATTGAGCAAGGTTAGTAATCAGACTTCTGATGCGTCGTTCTATATCCTAAATAGTCCAGTTATGAGACGTTTACACAGGAGCACAGTTCAGCTATTAAAACTCAGCATAGTTTAATGATTACACAGGGTAGATTCCCCACATGAATATATATAAACATATGAACAGCAAATGCATGAAAGTAAACAGAATACAAGCCTGAAGTTTCACAACGAAGAGTACGTTGCATCCACTGCAAGCAGCAAATCAGTGCCCAACTAAAACAGATGTTTCAGTTGTCCACCGGAGAGATCTCTGAAGGACCCCTTATCTGCAACTCTATATATCATTCTACCAGCAGCGGCCCTCCTTTCTCTGATTGGCCAGCAGTGCTCAAGGAACACTCTAAAGAAAGATAGTTGTTTTAGCTTAAAGGAATAGTTCACACATTTTCACATTAATCCCTCCTTGATCACTCTTTAGTGATCACTCAGTTAAAGAAATGTTGAACACAGTTTTTAATCATTTCATGTAACATGCTGAGTTTTGAACAACAACAAATCAAGGTCCAGTATTTATGAGCTAGGTGAGCAGAGGAAACCATTTTAGGCGAAACTCTTACACTAGGGGTTTTTCGTTTGTTTTTTTCTTTTTCCCCTACCATTCGGACGCTGCTCACATTATTTTGGACCATTATTGACATTCATGGAAATTCATACAACAAGCTTTACTGAATACAATGGCATAAAAATGTGTAACATTGAATATATTTCTTTATTGCAATTCTTCTGAGAGACGGGTCTTTTGCTGCGTCCCAGGAATTGATTCCGTACCCCGACAATCCAAATTTCACCCACTGCCAATTAATAGTTCACATGGCAATGAGATAAAAGGACTATCGGGAGGTTACTCTTCCAAGACACAGCCAGACTCGCCCCTCCTATTTGTATCCTTCACCCTCTATCGGACTTGATGGAGTGGTGATGCATGCGATCTTGAGGTCAAGTTGTGGGTCAAGGAATGCTCTAAAGGGGCCTTCTGTGTATAGCTATTCATTTAATCACATTCTGTGTGCCAAGGGAGTGTTAGGCGTAATGTGCCAAAAAAATGTCTAAGGAGATAAGGATATCCCTGGGAAAATATCAGTTGTTTCTTGACATACATCTATCCCATAAAAATGTTGCATCTGTTTATTATACATAATTGTGTTATGCCCCTCCTAGATAAAAATAAACATGTGTAGAATTGTAAAGAGTGTTCGATCCCAAGTTTTGTTCAGTGAAATCTGGACTAAATGTCATGTGATGAATGAGGGGTGTCACCATGTTAAACTACGGCAGTAGACTGTGCACTTGAACTATGAATATTTAATTCCTAAAAGCCTGTGAACTAGGGACACAGCTGTCTCTACTATCTACTGAGAATCGGGAGTAGAGATTTTACAGGAAAGCAGAAAGTTAACCCCCCACTTTTATGACTCACATAAAAGCGAATAACTAGACTTGTTATTCTTTACCCCAATTAAAATCTTATAGCTGGGGAATATACATATAATATATTTATACCTCCCTCCTTGACATGCCAGTAATGGCATGGCACATGTATAAATGTAGTACTTCGTTTAAACCATAGGGCACACAGTTTTGTTCCTCTTGGCATCGAATAACTAACAAAGTACAGGGAGACACCGCACCATGGGTGAGATTATTGACAGGGTCACGAATGCACCTGTCAATAACAACATTATCAATTATTGTCCTCAATGTGAGAACAGCACAAATCCAAATTTACTATAGGCAACCGTCACAATGTTGTACCACAAGCTGGAGGTCTTTTTTTTTCGGAGATGATTAGACCTGCAGATCCGTTATGTATTCTCTGAGAGACCTACCGTACACCCACACAACCAAGGCGTATATTCCTTATCAAATTGCACTGAAGTTCTTTAATTTAATCTGTACACTTGAGTCCTTATAATCATGGCCTAAGCCATCAGAGCGTACGTTACGCTTCAAGCAGTTGTTGGGACATTTTTTGCTCCCAGAAAGAAGAATGGCACGGTGGCCAGACAACAGCAAACCTCACCAGCTTTTTTCCTGCACAACCAGAATATAGGCAGCATGAGAAATTGAATAATAGTTGGCCGCCAAGTGAAACTACAATTTGTACTGTTACACTTATCGGACAAAATACTAATAATAATTTAGAATAACCCAACATGGTGTGCGCCCACGTAATCCTTCAGATTTGCCTACAAATAAATGACTACAACTAGAATTATACCAGAGGTAGGCAATCTTAGCGCATTTCATTGCAGTTCCGGAATTGTTTTCTGTTAAATAATTATCATAACTTACTGGAAATGGGTGTTTTCACATGCCCTCATTGGCAGCAACAATACAAGTATAAAAGACACCATTCTCACTAGACCATTGTAGTGCCATGAACATCATAGCAGTAAAGTAAAGACCAGTGTTGCCAGATTTTGCGAGAGAAATAAGCAACAAGGTGTACAAAAATAACACTTGAAAGTGATCTATAGGCCTATAACGGGAAAAATCTCGGAGGTGTCAAAAGAGAAATTGGAAATAAATATGACTCAAAGAACACAATAAAGTAACACTGGCATGGCAACGTTTTGACCGGGTACACTATACAACTCAGCGTATACAACACCTTTCTTACTTATAGAAATGTGTATAACAAAACACCGCACTTAAAACATAGCAGATCACATAAATGTCTCAATACACGACCCTCCTTGACAAACAAAGTAAAATAAAACAATAAAAAATAACAAAGACCTGTCTAACTGTGGGTCATGACATTTCAGTTATATATAAAATAAACTTCGCCATTCAAACATCTTATCCTTCCTCAGTATTGTTCATGTAACCTGGTGTGGTTCGGCTTATCCATTATAATTATAAATTCAAAATGATTTATCACACATTTTCCACCGCGGATCACTTCCTCATTTACTCAAAGCAGTCAGCCTTCCAGAGGACTGGAGATGAGATTTATGGCTCTTTGAAGTGAGCCGGACCTCTGGGATCCGTTCCTTTCAAAGAGCCGTTCAAAAGACACTCTCATTTTAGTTATTTAGTTACTTTAGTTATTTACCTCTACATTGCAATAAAAGAATGTCAGTAGGCCTACTTTTTCCACAACTACTCATTCGAAAAGAGTGGCCCCCTCTCAAAGAGCCTTTCTAAAGACTTAACTTGTCCGCAAACGTCCCATCTCTAAGGAGGACCTGGTGAAATTTACCAGGGGCATAGAATGTCAATAAAACCCTGACCTCTGGCCGGGGACTGGGGAGGGAGTCGGGGAGATGGGTTGGTTATTGCTCCGAGTCTAATGATCATTATAACACTGTCCCGACATCAAAACACGAGAGATCTTTTTTACTATGGGGTGTCATTAAAACTTTGTTGACACGGCACATCCGAAAAAGAAAAAGATGGCCCTACTTTTTCAAAAAGGTTACAGACACCCTCCTTTATAAAATTCAATGAACGTAAATTATCAACTGGGTTACGAAAACAAACAAACAACAACAAAAAATAAAATAATAATAATAATAATGAAACTTAAAACTACAAAATAACTATTGTGTCATTGACATTATCAGATCTATGCATATACTGTAGTTGTAATCATCATAGGGAGAGAGCCTAAGAATGGGTATTTTTACCATGTTCCCTCTACTATCTGAGAGAGACTGATCAAATGACACAAGCTTACAAGTTTGGACACAACAAACCCATGGATAACTGTCCACTTAAGTTAACTAACATCTACAAAATGGTCAGGGCTCAGAATTTCACAAAATGAAATAAAATACAACAATACAATTATTGCCAAACAAAAACAAAACAACCTCGTCATGTGGGTCTAACCAGGAATGTGTATGTAGCTTACGCATGTCCAATGCACAGAACATTTCCCTATAATCCCCTTGGCTTCTACACATCTTCTGCCCCATATGGGACATATAACCCCTCCGATTCCCCTGCCGTGATCAAACACAAGTACATAGATGAAATAAAAATAACAATACCACCTTGTATATGATAGTAAGGAACCACAGTAAGCAACATAGGTATATAGCCCACAATATAGTACAGTCACTGCTGTGCCCAGTACTTGTCTCCATGGCAGTTGTAAGCGCGTCTCCCCTATTCTAACTTATCTGCCTGTACACTATGGAATGCAGGGAGTAGGCAGGGACTACATGTGCATGGGAACACAAAAGGGAAGGGGAAAAAAATATATAAAAAACAAAAAAAATAAAAAGGTGATTGCCCTCAACAATACAGCTCTGTTTGCATTGTGTGATTTATACAATACTTGAAAACGCAGATCTGCCGCTTTTGAGAAGCACTGTGATCCTGCAGATCAGTGCCCCCAGAGCTGAACCCTAGCACATTCTTATCATACAATTCAGCCACTAATCAGAAGCGAGCCTGTCCTGCCTTGAGTATACAACAGCAGCAGGATTGACAGTTGATGCAATTATCATTTCCTTTAAAATGTTATACCATCTATAAATTACAGCTATGATTGTTTTGATCTGAGGGGGGGGAATAGAGTTCACTTATAGAAGTACCACTAAAAGGTTTTAAACCCACAGAAACATATTGGCTTGTTTGCATTGGGGCCCCTTTGTACTCAAATCATAAAATAAAATAAAATAAAATAAATAAATAAAATCTATTATTAACAAGGCCACACGCAGTATTGTGCTGAAAGTTTCCATGGCATTTCTACAAGCATATTCTAAATCTCCTGCCTGCACTGTTAGCTGGAATTTAGGGAGTACACGCTTGTGTGGGGGAAATAAAAAGGGAGGGACGGGTCCCACAACCCAAGCACTGTGGGAAGCCCATGACTGACCTTGAATAAGTTCTGCACCTATGCACAGATTCTGAGGATCTGTACTATTCTAATTGTTTCAATGCTTATTACTCTTACTCGTGTACATTTCCAATACAAAATATTTTACTGGAGTAAATTTCTAAGAAGGCTGAAAAGTACTGAGTACATTTTGGTTAGCTGTTGTTTCTAAAATGCAACAAGGCTTCTCAATCTAGTTCCAACTACCGGTATATATGTTTTTGAGCGGTGGTCACAATGCTCCTATACGTGGCCGTGTGTGTGGGTCTGTCTGTCTGTCTGTCTCCGCGCCTGTCTCTCTGTAGCCTGCAGTAACCTTTTCTGACCACACATGTTAAGGGAGGGGCGCTGTTGCACACACACACACACACACACACACACACACACACACACACACACACACACACACACACACACACACACACACACACACACACACACACACACACACACACACACACCACCGCTCAGTTCACACGAGTGTGATTTTAAATAATATCAGACACGGCTACTGCATGGCACTTGGCTCCCTTGTCTTTCTTCCATTTACACCGTTTAGTATGTAAAATAAATAAACATTATTGTAATCCATTATCTTACCCTACAGTAGTGATCATACCAGTTCAAGGTCTCTGTATTATTACATCTTGTATGGGCGTGTAGTTACTGTAGCCCCTAGGTAACATGAATTCAATATTTCTGATTCCTCCATAACTGCTATGTTTTATATGTGTTTCTACAAGCTTTGTATAATGTAGCGGTCCTACAAACACACTTGATGTGTTTAGAGAATTACTTCCCTGGGAAAGGAAACAAATAAAAGAAAATAATATAATAATGATTAAGGGTCACATAAATCACTTATGTGAAAAACTAAGAAAAGTACTTCCTATACTTCTAATTGTCCTGATAAACATTTTGAACCAGTATACATAGAATTTGGGTAATCATTAATTCATACGAGCACATTCGTGCACTTAATTCCTCTATTGTTTTCACATAACTGTTAACTGACATGTGGAGAGGGTTTTTTTTTTTTTTTTTTTTTTTTTCTTTTTTTTGAATCACATATCCCAAATACATTAATTTTGCTTCTGAATGATTTCATAAATTATTAGGTGGGACACCATGGCCAAAATAAAGCAGTGATGAATGTTGGGGCCTGCAGTCCCCAACACTATAACACCCTCCATTCAATCTATAAAGTATACCAGTATCGTTATGTTGTTTGAATTTCACTCAATCATGCATTAACACTACACATACAAGGTTTTGTTAGTGACAGGAGGAATGCAAAGGAATCCTCCCCCTGCTCTCTCTCTCTCACACACGCATGCACTCACACACTTCAGTAATGAGTGTCTCTCACTCACTCTCTCTCTCTCTCTCTCTCTCTCTCTCTCTCTCTCTTTCTTTCTCTCTCTCTTTCTTTCTCTCTCTTTCTTTCTCTCTCTCTTTCTTTCTTCATACCACTTGGACACACTCAAACACAAATACACACTCTGACTGTAGGCCTACACACACAAACATTTAACACTTAACAAGACTTTTACATGACAGACACATGTATTGTGTGTTCACCGATCTTCGAGATTCACATGTGAATTTCAGTTCAGACAAAACGCAACAACACAACAGATCCGGTGGCATTTGACCTTGTTCTGGACAGCTGCATTCACGCTGTTTTGGACTGCAGATTAAAGCACCCTTTACTGCTTTTCCCTTTCTAATTAAAAAACATTCCGTCACAATCATGTTATAAGAGTATCTGTTCTTCAAAAAGTATGTTTGTTTTCACCATAAGGGTGGTGACGTAGAAATCCTACATAATTTCTCGCCTTTACGACTAGAACACAGCGGAATTGAAGACTCACAAAAAAAATCTGTTCACTTTGCTTCAGATGCAATATAAAATGACACAAAAAGGCTTATTATGTACAGCGCTATAACATTCACACATCAGCAAAGCAAAAAGATAGATTTCCCTGCCCCCCCTCAGTTCATTATTACATTACTAAAACTCCTTTTCCCCTGCGCTCATTAAATGCCAAAGACCTTATCTCTTACCACCGCAATAACACAAAGAGGCCTCTATGCCCTCAGCAGCTGTACAAGTCTCAGGGCCATGCACCGGCCATGCACCTACGGTACAGTCCACTAAAACAAAAACAAAAAAGAAACACACCCAATGTGAAGTGAGCGGTGGTCGTGCTTGCATAACATCTTCAGACTTGGATTTAAGTCTAGGATGTACAGGCTATGCTACACACACACACTTTGCTATGGCAAAACGCAGAGACAAAAAGCTACAGACATACGCACAGCCACCTACAGGAGCGGTTTGCACCGCTCAAAAAAAACAAATTCACTTCATAACGGTTACAAACTTTACATGATGGTCTTGCCTTCAGTTTGCCCTTATGGTCACTGCCCAAAAAGGTTGACCTTACTCAGCAGTACATAGACATAGTTATAGTTAGTCATGTCTTATGACAAACAACATGATGGTATAAGGAAGACTCTCAAGACTGGACAAGTCAATCCAACAGGGCCACCCATTATGCCTAATGGCTGCTGTTGTACCAGACATGTGACTATGGGTGGCTGTCAAGGTGAGAATATTGGTCCCATTAGTCCGACGGGGCAGCAGTCCGACGGTGGTTAGGGTTATTGTTAGTGTTAGTGTTAGAGTTAGTGTTATGTTCACAAAAAGTGTAAACAATCTGGAATCATCTTGTGGTCCCTGGTTGGCACAAAATATTTTGAACTATGCCTACATATCAATTTGGGAGTCCTGTACAGAGTTACCGGAAAAGTCCTCCTCCTCAGGACCTCCATTCACAGGTCCTACTGGTGACCACCCTAGTGGACACGAATGATGGAGGTGACCAAACTCATGACAATGCCAGCATTCTGCGTTCCGCAGTAAACGTGCGTATTGCTGCGTGTTAAGACCCTGATGTTGCTGCTTTCCTCTCCTCCTTAAACCTCTTTGTGTAGGTCCTCTAAACACAGAGTTTTGCATTGGGTAAGTATTTTGATAGCACATGGAGGAAGGTGGGTCTATCATTGGCCAATCTCCAATCACCTCCTGTGGGGCAGGTGTGGTTGTGCTCACTGTCAACATGCACTCAGCAAAGGCTGCATCTTGGGCAGCTGTGTGAAGTTTTTTCTTCTGTCGCTCTAATTCCTGTAGTTGTAAGAGTGCTATTTTATGCGTAATTTCCGTTGTGCTCTCTGATTTTGTGTTATTTTCCTTGATGTATCTGTTGTAGTGGTGAAGCACAACAGCTTGCCATTCAGCCTGGGGTTCGACACTTAGTCCAGCGACATCCGCTAGGGTGTCACATAATTTGTCAGGGAGGCCTGTAAGAACCATGTCACGAAAGATTTGAACATGGGTATCATCTCGGTCATAATGTGAGCACATTGTATGGAAGTAATGGCTCTGGGCACGCGTAATATAGTCGTGAATGTTCTCATCAGGTTTCATTTTAAGCGTACGCATTAAGGCCACATCCGTCTTCATGGGAAACTCTAAACGGAGTGTATCCCAAAATCGAGTGCAGACTGGGGCAAGCAAAGATGTGTCTGCTATCTGCATAGTTCCTGCATTATTTTCAAATCGAGTTAACCACATAGTGCCTTTGATTCGACCCAGAATGGCCCGAAGATCTCTCACTGCAACTTCCTCATGGGCTGTCAAGCGGTTTAATTCTGTTATCCACACATTAGCACCACTAGACAGAGAGGGTAACTTGCACACGTAGGCTTCAAGATCCAGGAGTGACCATGGCTCATAAACCTGTCTGCCTATGTGATGGTCAAAGTTTACTGGAAACTGGCCACTGGGTACTTTGGTGTTTTCCTCGAAGGACAGTTTGTGCTCTGCATCACCATGGCTCAACATTGTTGGTAGCTCATGCAAGCTGGACTGTGAGCTAAGGACAGATTTATGCCTTGGAATGTGCACACCGGAGCTGGACTCCTCCAGTATGTCAGCCTGTTGTGGTGATGTAATAGGGATTATCAAGCCCTCAATCATGTTCCCTGCAGGGGCAAGGCGAAGCAGATTTTGACACACTTCCTGCACCATGCTACTGGCCCGCTGCAAGATTTCTTGCTGTTCTAGAATGTGCTTGAACAGCTCAGGGATGGTTAACCCAACCTTAACGTGTGTGGTACTCACACTGTCACTGCCTATGTCCACCTCATTGTTTGTCACTTCGACAGGATTTGTAACAACAAAGTCCTGACACTGTAAGTTAGATTGTGCATCATCGAAAATAGCCATGGGTGTGCGAGGGGAAGCAGAAGCATAAGGCGGGGGAGGCGGACCCAGCTCGGACAGATCCTGATAAAGCACTTCACATGTCAGCTGTGCTTTAGATTTTTTCTCAGGAGAAGTCAATAACAGTCTTTGATAGAAAAGGTTGGAGACTTGATAGCGCTTCTCAACGTATTCCTCTGTACTGCTAGAAAATACAGTTTTCTTCGTTCCTTCTTTGGCAAACCGCCAACGCTCCTCCTCGAATTTATGTATTTGGCATATTTGATCTCTTGTGACAGGCCAATGGTGGGGGTCAGTCTGTACACAGCCACATTCACGAGGGTGTAAGGTTAAGATCAGAATTCCTTCATTCTTCCATTCTGTCAATAAGCGATTGGTCCAATGGAGAAGGGAAATAGCCTTTGTCCCATGTGTGGAGTCAATGCTCCTTCCATATAAAATGAACTGCTGTTCAAACGTAGTGGCCATGTTTAAGATTTCATCAAAAGTAGTGGCCATGTTGAAGATTTCAAAGGATTGGAGAGAGGTTCTTCCTGATTTTTTCCTAAGTGTCTGCTGTCTGTCAATCGTTTTTATTTCTTTTTTTTTTACAACTGCAAATCTCTTCCACCCCGTCAAAACCCTAGGTTTGCCTGCTGTCACAGGACTTACGTCGCTACACGCCGCTAGCTCAAAATAAATTAATAAACAAATATTAATTTATTTCGGAGCGAATATGAGTTGTCAAACAACTTCGTCCTCAAATCCTACGATTTGTGGCATGTTTGACCTGTCATACCCACGGAAAACAGTATCAGTATTTCCCTACAAACCCCACCCCAATCACATCAGCTTTGTGTTTTGCGGCAAACCTGATAAAATATAATGACTCAAAAACGGACTGTTCTAAGACACAAACGATTGAGAGCCATTTATGGAACCGTGTTTGCCACAGCCTATGAATTATAAGTGGGTGCGCCTACCCAGTCTATCCTATAGAATCTAACCCATAAACCTTTCCCTCGTCACTTACCCCTCAAAGGGACCACACCCTAAACTGGTTCTTTTCACAAGGACAGGAACTCAGCAGCACTCAACAGCAGCCATGTGCTTGTCTGAAAGTTGGAGGAAGGAAAACAAAAACATATATATATAGTATCAAAACCTGTCGCTTATCTTTTTACTTCGAGGCTGAGCGACTAGCAGTCTCACCGTTCGTACTTCATCTCCAACGTAAAGAGCATTTAACATTTGTTTTTGATCGAGACGATAAATCTCACCGCTGCTACCTCCTCCAGCATACAGAGCTATATTTTTGATCGAGACGATAAATCTCACCGCTGCTACCTCCTCCAGCGTACAGAGCTATATTTTTTGATCGAGACAATAAGCCTCACCGCTGCTACCTCCTCCAGCGTACAGAGCTATATTTTTTGATCGAGACAATAAGCCTCACCGCTGCTACCTCCTCCAGCGTACAGAGCTATATTTTTTGATCGAGACAATAAGCCTCACCGCTGCTACCTCCTCCAGCGTACAGAGCTATATTTTTTGATCGAGACAATAAGCCTCACCGCTGCTACCTCCTCCAGCGTACAGAGCTATATTTTTTTTTATCTCCTGTTGTTAACTATTATTAAAATCGATTCAAAAGAGCTAATAAACATACAGACAAAAGTCTCTCATACAGTTCTCAATATAATATGGTGCAAGGAGATTAAAAGACTTAAGTTTGCACAGAAATTATTCAAATGCTGTAAAAAAATCTATACCACACCTTGTCTAAGCATTTAACTCAAATTTGACCTTTATCTCAGACTTCACCAGGCAAATCTACACCCTATGACCTCAAAGCATTACTGGTAAATGTGATCTCAAACGTCACCATCCAAATCCACACAAGAAATCAGATGCTGTTCATAATTCATGTCATTATCTCTACACTCTAAAAACAATACTATCATTGACCTAAATTTGGTATAATGCAGTTTTCGTACAATACTTTACATGGTACAATTAACTATACTAAGCATATACATGCATTTTTTCAGGGATCCCTAAATTGTACCATCAAATATTGCTAAAAAACCTGCGGATGGGTCCCCAATGGACCGAAAAGTCTCCTGGACTGGACGCCTGGACTCCAGACAGGATAGACGTCGAGGGTCACCAGCTGATGCGTCGTTCTATATCCTAAATAGTCCAGTTATGAGACGTTTACACAGGAGCACAGTTCAGCTATTAAAACTCAGCATAGTTTAATGATTACACAGGGTAGATTCCCCACATGAATATATATAAACATATGAACAGCAAATGCATGAAAGTAAACAGAATACAAGCCTGAAGTTTCACAACGAAGAGTACGTTGCATCCACTGCAAGCAGCAAATCAGTGCCCAACTAAAACAGATGTTTCAGTTGTCCACCGGAGAGATCTCTGAAGGACCCCTTATCTGCAACTCTATATATCATTCTACCAGCAGCGGCCCTCCTTTCTCTGATTGGCCAGCAGTGCTCAAGGAACACTCTAAAGAAAGATAGTTGTTTTAGCTTAAAGGAATAGTTCACACATTTTCACATTACTTCTGAACAAGGCAAGGCGATGCCCAGCGTGATCCATCTTTCTCAGGCAGATGATTAAACAAAGTATCCAGATGACCAAGTGTCTCAGAGTTCTTTAACAGACCTTGCCACAATGATGGATCAACGGTAGGCAACACCCATATCCCAGTTGCTAAACATGCTGCATGAACATCCAAGTTGGACTGCACATCCGGTGGGCGGGATTCACGAACATGAAATGGCTTCAGTAAGTTAACATGACATAATATGGTGGGTTTCCTCCGCTGAGGAGTAAAAAACAAATAGTTTAAGTCAGACATTTTCTTAACCACTGTATGAGGATCTGTAAATTTGTCTTGAAATGGCGAGCCTGTGATGGGCAACAGTGCCAACACACGGTCACCAGGGCTGGAAACTCTCTGCTCAGTGCTTCTGTCTAAATAAGGTCGGTGCCAAAACCCATTCACATAGTCAAGTAATTTGCGACGAGGCTCTATCGCCTTCCACTGGTTACTCAGAATGACTAATGGTACAGTATGGCCAAAGACCAGTTCGTTTGGAGACTTTAGACTAAACCCAGTGCTTTTCTGTGCAACCTCTCTGATTGAGAGCATTAACCATAGTAAACACAAAACAGTGAGAAAATAAACTGCACCGGATTTCAAGCGAGGGAGTAGGCCCCCACAATCAATGATCAAATGTCCAAAAGGTTTGCTAATTTCAGGAATTGTTTCAGAAACGGAAAACATTGGTCCTGAACCCAAATTCTGTTTCTTCCCCAAGTCACACTCAATTGCTTCGGAATTAACACGGAACATGGCACGTGTCAGTGCATCAGCTGGGACCACTTCAGGAACCTCGGTTTCACTCTCCTCAGGTTTTACCAAAGGCACCTCGTCCACTACTAAAGGTGGTGGCACATCCGTCCACACACGTGCACCAGCCAACCCATTACCCAAGATCACATTTACCCCTGCCACAGGTAAAGCGGGACGCACAGCCACACCTGTCAGACCCTGGAAGAGATTGGAATAGAGCATGATGTTGTGAACAGGAACATTGAGGACAGTTAAACCCATCCCCAACACAGGAATAGAGGACCCTGTAGCACTCTCCCTAGTAAATGGTAACACTGATGCCTCAATAAATGTATCGTGTGCTGCTGTGTCACGTAGTATATTTACTGGCACTTTAACATTACTTCCTACAAGTGACACAAAACCTGCACTGATGAACGGCCTGTAGGACGCATCAACCTCAAGATTTTGACATTTTGATATTCCACATTTTGACCGTTTGACTCCCTTAACCTGTACCTCCTCCAAGCTTGGCGCAGGCACAGCCATAGCCGCACCTTTTGCAGAGGGAGAGGTAGACATAGTCTTTGCTTTTAGAGCGTAACAGTCAACTTTCCAATGGCCTTTCTTATGACAGAAGTTACATACTTTCTCCTCACGCGTGCCATGACCAGGGTTCGCCTCCGGTGTAACCGCCATGCCTGAACTACCTGGAGAGCCCATTTCGACACTCTCATTGCCAGCACGGGACTGGACAAAGGAGCGTCGCTCCCCAGAAGAGCGCCTGTGTGTCAACACATATTCATCTGCCAACGCAGCGGCTTCAGCAGCAGTTTGGACTTTCCTATCACTAATGTAGTTGGCAATATGTTCAGGCAATGTGTTCTTGAACTGTTCGAGGACTATAAGGTCACACAACCCTTCAAAGTCCTTAACTTCCAAGGCGGCACACCAGCGGGCGAAATAGCATGACAAATCGCGTGCAAACTCTATGAGTCTTGTTCTCAATTTTTCGCCACGTCCGAAAACGTTGGCGATAGGCTAAGTTACTGAAAATGTCAAAATCGTGAGTTTGAGATCCCGAGGGCGTTGCCCTACCACCAGATAAATCCCCAGCAGTGAGTTTACCTTCTTTTATTAGCTCAAGCTTTGCACGTTCAATCTCCAGTCTAGACTGCTCTACTTTTAGCCTCCCTACCTGTAACTCTTTCTCCAACTGATTATTCTTCCCCTCTGCTTGCAACAAAAGCAACTCTTTCTGTTGCTCAAAAGTAAATTGAGTAGTGGGCATTTTAGGCATGGTCACTGGTTCAGTTAACGTTTCCTCATCCTCCACTACAGATTCTTCAAGAATCCCCTTGTCCTTTAAGTTAGCGATCAAAATAGACTTTACCCGCTCCTTTAACCTTCTGTCTGTAATTTCTATCTTAAAGTGCTCAGCTACTCCCAGCAGCTGGTCCTTAGTGAAATCATCTAAGGTTTCTTCACATGGAGATGCAACAAAGTCCTCAATCTGAGACATTTTCAAAACAGTAAGTTCAACTGGTCAAGACAAAAAAAAAAATGCGACTTACTTATTTTCAAGGTACTGTATAGTTAAATTTTTAAAGAGCAAATTAGTATTTGTTTAATAAATAGAGAAAAACAAATTCCAAAATGGAACAAATGCTCCCCCTCTGTCTCGTTAGGACAGGTGAGACAGGTGCGCCTACAGGAGCGGCACTCCCCCTACCTCAACTGCCTAACCCAAATTAAACTAACACAACTTGCCCTAGATCTTCAGTGGGCCTCCCGAGTAACCACACCTCCATGGCAATCTCGGTGGTCACCACCCAATCCCATCTTGTGTGGGACCGAGTCTAACAAAATACAATATTCAAACAAAAAAAACAGTGCGTCCCCCTGCGGGTAACACCTCTGACCTATGTGGGTGGGGAGTACTGCCCCTCAGACTGTACCAGACACACCTGCCCCACCTGTCCCAATTACCACACGGTAACTGATAGACAGCACAACCAAAAACCAAAAAAAATAAATAATAATTGTATTTACCCAAACAATTACTTAGATTACATTTACTTAGATTACTTTTACTTTAAATAACTCAAACAAACTCAAACTCAACTTATTGTAGAAGATTACTTTACCTGTCACCAATGTCACGGCCAACCCGAGTTCCAACTTTTCACGAACGGCGCGAGCCCCCAATTTGTCACAACCTGGCTCTTAGGCCATGACAAATCGAGGAGGACACGAGGCAGTGGCTTTTAAAGTATAACAATAATTTATTAACAGATGGTGTAAACGATAATGTACAAGAGTTTGAGGTGTGTTAGTCAGTAATCAGTAGTGTCAGCAATGCATGGATGTGTGGTATAGTGTGGGGTGTTGTAAGGTGTGTAAACTAAGCATAAGGAGAAACAATAGGTGCTGTCGTCATGAGAGGGAGAGAGAGATTGAGGGTGCCATGCAGGCTTTTATAGGGCTCCAGGGAGTACTGGCCAGGTGCTCCCAATGCCCCTAATCAGCCACCTCATTGGCCGACACCCGAAGGCTCTGTGGGGAGAAGCAGAAGTACAGCGTTCCACCATACATAGGCTAACACAGGCCCTGCAGGCCAGGCCAAGGGGCCGTGACATAAGACACTACACTTTTGCAACATTTATAGTAGACAAGTTTCCCAATGTTACAGGGTTCCATGTATGTTGCTGAACCTGTGTATATGGAGGACTGCATACATACACACACACACACACACACACACACACACACACACACACACACACACCTAGTGATGTGTTGTGTATTTGTTTTATGACTGTACAGGTATATGTTTATTTAGTTTTTGTAATGCATTCACATTTTGTATTAATTGTACTTGGAATGTTGGACTGCACTTTAGTTTTAATAATAATGAGCTATTAATAGGGCATAGCAGTGCCCGTGGTTTACTGGTGCCACTAAAACATTGTCCATTGTTCACACAGTTTGTCCACACATTTCTTTTCACAGAAAGCAAGGCTTTATGGCCATGATTCACCAGGATCCTGGATGGCTTCGTTCTATAAGCTTAAAATAACTTAGCAGTAAACCAGGCCCACTGCTATGCCTTATATAGAGTGTATTAGATGCATTAGAAGTGTATATGATCTGAGTACATGCAGGGCTCACTGTGTTGCTGAACCTGTGCATATGGAGGACTGCATAGTGCATATTCATACTGTTGTGTAGTTTGTTTTATGAATGTACAGGACTGTACAGCGCCACCATATAGTCGGGGATCCACATGCCCAAAAGCTCAAGGAATAGGGTTGAACCTGTGATGTTCTGCCACACTTTTTATTTCAGTTTTATCAATTAGTTTGGTCATTAAGGTCCACAGAATGATAGGCCTGCTCTGCCGGAAACATCGCGAAAAAAGGTTATGGCCATTTGTATATTCACTGTCCGATTGACTCCACTACACAAAATCTGCTTTAAGTAGCATGTGAGGGGTCAAACTGGAGGGTTTCCATGATTCTGAATACATTGTAAGCATTTGTTTTGCACAAAAAACATTCCTTGGGCAAGAAAACGAACCAACAAAACAGTGAAAAGTGATGACTCATCACTGTGAAGACTGTGAAAAGTGATAACTCATCACTTTTCACACTTTTGTTGGTCCGTTTTCTAGCCCAAGGAATGTTTTTTGTGCAATGGATTCAGAATCATGAAAACCCTCCAGTTTGACCCCTCACATGCTACTTAAAGCAGATTTTTTTTCTTTTTTATAATATATTTCCTTTCCTGTGTAGTGGAGTCAATGGGACAGTGAATGGCTTTTTTTTTCGCGATGTTTCCGGCACAGCAGGCCTCTCATTCTGTGGACCTTAATGACCAAACTAATAGATAAAACAGAAATAAAAAGTGCGGCAGAACATCACAGGTCCTCTCCCTTTTTGAGGGACTGGATCCCCGGCTAATGGAGGAACCAGATGTGGGGTAGTTGCATTCCCTCTGCGGTCGTTTGTCCGGCCTTGTGGCGTGGGACTCTGAGTGTAAATAGTGTAAATAGTATATGTGCTCTTTGTATCAGTATTATTTAATATTCTTATGTGTCGTGTTAGTGTCAGGTTTTTTGGTTGTTCTTTTTGTATGTTGTATTTTCTTTTTTTGCTTGTTTTGTCTGTATGTGATCCAGTATGGTCTTGTATTATGTTGTTTTGTATGTCTGTAAAAAAAAAAGAATAAACATATTGTTTAAAAAAAAAAAAGGTAAGGTTCGACTACAAAATGACGTCACTCGCGACTTCTGAAAAGCATTAGACCGAATGAGAGTTCGGAAATTTGCACGTCGGAAAGTCCAACTTGCCGAACATTTCGGTCAAAGTATGGAGAGGCCTTTTGAGAGATCCCTGTGATGCCAGGGGGAACAAATCCCTTTTATCCCATATATGGATATATGGAGATCCCTGTGATGCCAGGCGAACAAATCCCTTTTATGCCCATATATGGAGATCCCTGAGGTCCATAATTCGTCTACATCACTGAATAAATAAATATTTAAGAACGGTCTACATTGTCTGGCGGATAACAACTGTCGCCCTGAGGCATCTTACTAGTATCTTTTTTCTTTTTCTTTTTTGCCTTGTTCTTTTCGCTGGCAGTAGGTTACTTTTTTTCATACATTTCATACATCTCTGTCACTTCTCTAGTGAGCTTTGTAAATCTGTCAATTCTGCATCCTGACATTGTAATGTACGGTAAAAACCTAGATGGTCGTTTGGTTCCTGCTTCCGACAACTGCATAGCAACCAAGGGGTATTAAAGTCTTTGCATCCTGTCTAAACTGTCAGTCGATGTTCCGACCCTGTTCATGAACGGTCTTCATTCAACTTTATACTTTGTACTTTGAAACTTTCTTGTCTGAAGGTAGAATTGTTTTGCCTTTAGTGAGTTTTCCACCAGACTTCACTGCAGTCGAGACTTAAGGACACCACACACACAGCTGCGTCTCCCTCCACCTCATACCTCTACATGCTGGATTCAAAAGAGGAGGTATGCTTTGTTTGCTCCGTCAGAGTTAACATTTCTATTTTTAACAGTATCCAACTATAAATGCTACAAGTACGCTTGTGATCATGCAGAGGTGTCTTATATTTGAATATAACACTGTAAATACACTTTTGCAACATTTATAGTAGACATAAGTTTCCCAATGTTACAGGGTCTCCATGTAGTATGTACTGTATGTTGCTAAACCTGTGTATATGGAAGACTGCATACTGTACATACTGTGGTGTCTCGCTACGGGGAACGCCGCCAGGTAAGCACGCCACCAGAGAGAGAGAGTGGCACGGAGGGAGAGCGAAGCCAAGAGGACCGCACCTACCGCTGGGACGCGTCATTGATGGACGGTACCTCCCTTCATTCATGCTTCATCAGCTTGATGCCGCCGCACCTGTGATAGCCGGCCCGGATGGGCACCACGCCTAAAAGCGCTGCCAGCGCTTGCTCTCCCTCAGTCTCTCTCTGGTTCTCCGACAAGCTAAGACGTGCAAACTGGCGGTAAGAGCGAGCCCACCACTATTTCCCATTATTATGTATTACGAAGTACTTTACTGACATTGCCTTGTCCTCCTCCCTATAGGCAACCACGGTGCGCCCATAATGCAGGACATGGGCAAATAGGCAAACAAAGGAACGCATGGCAAGGAACGAGGAAGGAGCCCTGCTTAAACGGCCCGGTGCCGCCTGCCCGTTTCCCCCCCCCCCAAAGAGGCCTAAACTAACCCTGCCTGATACCTACCTCTCTGGCCCTACTCTAAGTCCCAAACCTGAACATTGACTTACCTGGCTCGGCTCAGGAAGAAAAGCTGAGTGCTAAAAAAGGGACATTGTTTATTATTATTTAACAGTTATTATTCTCCTTTTGCCATTTGTTATTTATTGTTTATCCTTGAGAAAAAGTATACTAAATAACGGTGCATTCCTCCCCGTTTGGCCTGAGGCCTCTGCAAATAACCCTGTGTTCATATTGATTTAAATAAATATAGCCTGCGGGCTTTGCGCCATACCTTTGTTGTGTCTTGGTTGGGAACTTTACACCACAATACATACATACATACATACATACGTATACATACATACATACATACATACATACTGTACATACTTAGATACATATAGTGTTGTGTGGTTTTTTTATGACAGTACAGGTATGTTTGTTTTGTTTTTGTTATCCATTTGCACTGTTGAACTGCACTTTTACTTTTAATAATAATGAGCAATAATAGGGCACAGCTGTGGGTGTGGTTTACTGGTGCCACTAAAACATTGTCCATTGTCCACATTTTGTCCACAGTTTGTCCACAATTTTCTTTTCACAGAATAAAAGGCTTTATGCATTGCCATGATTCACCAGAATCCTGGATTGCTTCATTCTAGGTTCAACATATTTTTGCAAATCTCAATGGGAATAATTCATGGCAGATTTTTTTGGTTGCACCAGTAAACCACGTCTGCTGCTATGCCCTGAGTGTATTAAATGCAAATTGTATATAATCAGTGAGGATTCACAGAGAGGAGAGTTCCATGTATATCGTCATAGTCGGGTGGAAACCTTGTATGTCCAAACCCGTTTGTTTTGTATTTATCATTTTAATAATGATTTAAAATAGTGAAAATAGCCAATCTACAAGCACACAACGCCTCGCAACGCGATACGAGGTTTCTGCCGGACAGTGGAGGACTGCATACTCATACGGTTGTGTATTTGTTTTATGACTGTACAGGACTGTACAGCGCCACCATACCACTGCCAGACTGTGCTCCGAGTCTCTTCTTCCCAACAACACCAGAAGACAACGCAGAGGTTATCAGGGGTTAACGGGTGTGCCAGTTAAGACAGTTGGTATGACTGATAGAGATATACAGTAAGCACGCCTGTTTCATAAGCTCTGTTCTGTCCTGTGTTGATCTGGGAGACTTTATCCAGGCAGCAGAGCAGAGGACAGCAGCTCACTGACCTCAAGACCAGAACATGTCAGCAAGCAAAGCCAGATCAAACCAGGTCAAACCGGGCCTCAAATGTCGACTATCGAAGTGGACCGAAGGAGATGAACTATTTGGGGTTTTAAAAAGAGAGATGTCGTCCAACATCTTTTCAGCTGCTGCGTCAGAGGAGGAACAGCCACAGATCTACCAGCGAGCCATGCTGAAGCAGCCTGTGATTAAGTTACACAGAATAGGTGTGTCTATGTTTTTATGGCTTTCTTTCATTGGTGGTTCCCAAACCTTTTAGTCTGTGACCCAAAAGAGAAATTAGATGTTTGCCCGGGAACCAAACAGATTTCAATAGGCTACTTCTTAAACATTTGTTATATATATATATATATATATATATATTTTTTTTTTTTTACATTTTTGGGAATGTTTTTTGAAAATGTTTATTATTAAATAATTATTTGTCGAACTAAAAATATAGGGACCAATAAAAATGTGTCCGTGTTTCCGTTAGCCACGAATGGGTTGCGATCCATTGTGGAGGACCGTGGAGAGCATAGGTCCGATTCTCAGTGGTTTTGTCAACTATAAAGGTTAAAATATAGCTGCAAGCAGCGATAAAGTGGCCAAGGCATAAAAAGCAGGAAAGCAAAAAGGCATCAAGGGAAAGCAAAGAAGACATCAAAGAAAAACTAGAAGCAGTGTTCTTCCGAACAGGACTCTGGCAGGTCAGGTAGGTTTTTCTTTGGCCTATAGTGGTGACTCCAAATAGGCCAAAGTGAAAAGGGTGCCACGCGTTCTTGGGCCTTTCACGGCAATCGTACGCTGCATGCGGGATTTGAGGCATTTTGTTCCAAAAATGTGTTTTGCTAAAGTTGACCCGCTGGTGGCGCTATAACAGGCCAATGTGAGAAGGGTGGCATCTGTTCCTTGGCCTAGTGGGAATGTGTGTGCAAAATCTCACAGCAGGCTACGTTCATGATTTGAGACATTTTTTTCAAAAAGGAGCAATCCTGCAAACCTTGGAATTCAATGTTAGCCAATTAGATAGAATATGATATCGGACAAATCCGTCATGATTACATCACTGTAGAGATACTGTGTACTGATTTGTGTGATTCTCTGATAAAATCTGAAGGAGTAATATGGAAGAATGTGTTTTCGGCCTTCTGGTGGCGCTATAAATGGCAGATGTGAAAAATGCAGGGCACAGGTTTTTCCTTGGCCTCTGGGAAGTGTGCATACAAAGTTTTACACTAATCGGGGGAGTTATAGGTAAAAGCACAAATTGACCTTTACACAACATGTATGCAAAATACTATATGCAACAACAGACATAAAACACTGTGATACTATTCACCCAGACAGTTTGATACTGTACATAGTAAGCCTTGCCGAGCCATGAAGACCATATGACTCGGCCGAGCCATGAGTCTCATAGGGCAGGAGCCTATCTCCTGTTTATGTAGCGTGAGGCAGCTTGATGTACAAGTACACCCCCTGGACATGACACTAGTATCTCGCAGGGACTTACCCCCAAACCAACCCTTGATGCTGAGTGCCAAGCAGGAGGCACTGGGTCCCATTTTTTAGAGTCTTTGGTATGACCTGACCCGGGTTTGAACCCGGATCTCCCAGTCTCAGGTCAGACACTCAAACCACTAGGCCACTGAGCTGGTACATGATATCATTGCAATCCTTGGACATCACAACATAGGTGTAGACATCACAGTTTGTATTATAATGCTTGGTTCAGGAGTTATGATGCAAACTACATTATTTAGTAATGGCGGATATTAAAATACACATCAAGGGGGGACATTTTTTGGGAAGGCTCCATATCAGACATTGTTCAAGGATCCAAACTGTAAAGTCTACCAAATGTCATGATTTTAAGCTTATATTAACCCCAAGCAGGATTCGATCCAACATCCTTCTGCATGAAAGGCACATGCCCTGACCACTACACTAGACAGCCACAGGATCTGTTAACCATGTTTGTTAAAAAAAAGGGAAAAAAAAGTTCTGTGTAGGCTGAGTGCCTTGATTTTATTGATTTTTTTTTCTTCATATTTTGGAGGCTTGGGGTGAAATCGATCTGAGTAAATGTAATCTGAGTATTTCTGAAATTTTCGAGTGATCATATTTTCTTGTGCACGTGACCCCATATTGGAGGCTCGGTCTAGCCGCCTGTGCCCTATAGACATATGCACTCTGCTTAAAGGTCCATGAAACACAAAATCACTTTTTCTATAAATATATATTATATCAATGAGTCACTTGTGATGGGGGGCAATGATATATTGACATTTTGTTCAAAAAGGAGCAATCCTGCAAACCTTGGGGGTTAACGGGTGTGCCAGTTATTAATTAGCCAATTAGATAGAATATGATATCGGACAAATCCGTCATGATTACATCACTGTAGAGATACTGTGTACCCATTTGTGTGATTATCGGATAAAATCTGAAGGAGTAATATCGAAGAATGTGTTTTCGGCCTTCTGGTGGCGCTATAAATGACAGAGACTCTGCCGATTTTACACTAATCGGCATAGTTATTGGTAAAAGCACAAATTGACCTCTACACAACATGTATGCAAAAGACTATTATGCAACAGACATAAAATAGTTCCAAAGAACTCCTCAAGGTTTTAACTCAATATCTTCTTCTTTCCAACTTTTTCATTAGTTGTCTTTGTTGAAGAGTTGGTCATCAGGTTGTAAACCTTCAAAACAGAGGGTTAACAACCTAGCCATTTTCAGGCATGTCTTTTAAATCACAATGTTTTCAAATAATTCAAGTAGTAAACGTCTTCAAATAAAGTTTTTAAACATTAAGTATTGTGAAGTCTGAACCCAAACCAGCACACGGAAACAGTTCTCAAGGTGAAAACGCAATAAGCGTTGTTTTATTCAATGGGGCGTTCTTCCCAAAACCGGGGCTTTTAACTCAAAATATGCTTCTTTCCAGAACTTAACAAACAGGGGTTACATTCGAAACACATGTTTCACAGTATGCCGTTGCTTCCATTAACACATGCCATTTCTCTTCCAAGATTCAGATGCAGCTCCTAATTTGCCTACAATGGGAACAGATAGAACCACCATTAGCAATGTGGCAAAATACAGAGCAAATGTGCGACAGAGGAGAACATAGTGGAGTTTTGCCTACTGCTCGATGGAAGAGTCCCTTCGAGAGCCAGCTACACAGTGAAGCAGAGCTCGGTGGTTAAGAGCAAAAACATTTGGATTGCCTGACTCGGAGAAGCTGTGTTGTGGCCAGGTGCTGACAAATCAAACTGATTGCAACAAGCAGCCATCTTAGCTACTGCATTCTGGGAAATGTAGTTTTTCTGAAAACCAAACAAAGCCATCAGTTGGATTCAGTTCACATGCAAAAAACAGGGCCTGGATAAAAAAAAAAAAAAAAAAAATCAACTAATCAGCCGATCTACAAGGTTAAAACAAAATAAAGTCAACAGATCTGCTGATTTGGAGGTTGTGATTTGCCATCCAATTTGCGTGATTTTAGGCCAAAATCTGTAGGAGCAGTGTTGAAAAATGTTTTGCAAGAATCGGCATCATGGTGGCGCTGGAGGGCCATATGAGAAATCAGGCAGCCAAGGAGTGTGTGCAAAGTTTGGCATGGATAGGGGCAATGGTAGCGGAGATATGAATAGGGCAAAAGTATGATGTCACACGGACAGAGTGACAGCCGGTGGAGGTTTCGATAGTAACTGCGACCTAACAGTCGCAATAATACTCACATCTCTTTAGTTAAATGCTTACATTAAAGAAAGAGATGAGGCCACACCCCAAACAATAGTGGACACAGGCAATCATCCACAACTAAACACTCCTGACAATATAAAACACATTCTCACTGTAAACCATAGAACCAAAATAACACAGTAAAACGGTAAAAGAGACCATACAAAACACAAGCAAACAGTCTTACCGGTTAACAGAGCAGCACACAGCCTCCTCAACACAGCAGTGTTTTGCTCAAACTGTTCAGATGGATTCAATCGGCCGACGCCCAACAAGCAACCATCTTAGCTGCTGCATTCTGGGAAATGTAGTTTTTCTGAAAACCAAACAATTAGATTCAGTTCACAGGCAAAAAAACTAAAACAAAAAAAATCAACTAATCAGCCGATCTACAAGCTTAAAACAAAATAAAGTCGACAAATCTGCTGATCTACAAGCTTGCCATTGAACTCAAAACACATCAATAATCAACTTAGCAGCTTATCTACAAGCAATAATTACATTCCCGAAATGAATCTTTTTACATTCCAATCCCAAAACCAGAAACAAACATTTCTGAGCCACATGTTCACTTACCAATTTATCTTCCAGCCAGCCTAGGTGGGGGAGGGAGAGAAAAATGAGGTGAGCTTCAGAATAATTACAGTTGAGCCACAAGGTAGAGAATAGGTGTTCAATCCGCCCGTTCCACACAGTTCAGAATAATGAACCCACTTACACTGCCTTTCTTTGGCTCCAAAGAAGCAAACTGGGAGCTGGTACTGATTGTCAGCTGATTGTCAGGTGGGCTTCAGGTGAGAGGCTGAGCTTCCCCTGCATGGTTTGAAACAATAAATGAATAAATGAATGCACTCAAACATCATTACTTTATAAAGAAACTGAAAGTCATTACTTCAAAATCAAATCAAATAATTCAAAACAAACTCAATACATTCACTTAAGTGAATAATCAAAACTCAAGCAGTGGATCTGCATTTGTTTGCACTGCTAGCATTTTAGCACAATGAGGAAATCCCATGCCTTTTTGCTAGATCAAACTAGCCAAACCAACCATTCAAGCCATTGACAATAAACCATCGCAACTCACCACTGAGTAGATGGGCACAGAATGTAGAATTTTAGTCAGCAACCAGCAGCATGCAGCTTCCAAACAAACTGAGAGGGGGCGGAGTGGCAACAACTCAACCACTATTTATACCCTTGCTTAAGAAGGTTGCCATGTTTGGTTGGGTTGCCATGTTTGGTTGCAATACCAGGGTTTTCACGGCAAAATTTTGTAAAATGTATTTTAAATGCATGAGGTAAGGCTTGAACTGGGGACTTCTGGAATGATAGACAAAGGCCTTACCAGGTGAACTATGCACAGCTCTGCACAGTGAGAAAATATTACTTTGAATGTTTGTTTTAGAGGCAGAAGAATGATTTGCATAAAACCGCAATATGCATTGAATTATTAAAAAAGCATGTTTCAATTTTTAAAAAATCCGATCTGACAGATCTTTAGATATTGGTCCAAAGTTCATGTAAAAAATGTTCCGTGCACGTGACGCGAAAGTTCCGGAATATAAGCGGGTTTAAGTGTTTTACAAACTGCTCAAAATGGCGGAATATCTAAGGGCGGAGCTTACTTAACAAAGACACGGATGGCTTCCGCTTGAGTCAAGGCACGCGTGTAACCAAGTTGCATGTCTTTAAACGAAACAAGGCATGACTTATGCCCCTTTAAAGTTTGAGTTTTCAAACGCTTCGTATAGCGCCCCCCTTTGGCCAATTGGAGTAAGATTGCTTTCAGTGATATTTGGACTAACCCTCTACATATTTGCCAAATGCCATGAACGTGTCACTTTGCATGTATGATTTAGAGGCAGAAGAATAATTTGCATAAAACTGCAATATAGAGTGAATTATTAAAAAATAATGTTTCGCTTTAAAAGAAATCCGCCGAGACATATCTAACCGTATTGGTCCAAAGTTCATGTAAAAAAAGTTTCGCGCACGTTACGCGAAAATCCCAGAAGGAGATAGATTTTGACTGTTTTTCATATAATTCAAAATTGTGGGAGAAGTAAAGGTCAGAGGTCAAAAGTCAGAGCGCAAAAGTTGTTCGGCATGAGGAGACGCATAAGTGTATACAGGTTTCATGGCTGGATCTGAAACAGAGCATGAGCTTTACCTGTTCAAAGTCGGCATTTTTCAAAGGCTTCCTACAGCGCCACCCTTTGGCCGATTGTTGCGAGCTTCGCGTTTTAGCCGTTTGGCATAGTCCTCTGCCATACTGCCGAGTTTCGTAAAAAGCGACTGCACGGTCTAGCCGCTAGAGAAAAAGTGGCGGAAGAATAATAGTGCTGAAGTCCAATATCAATAAGTGGCCATTTGCCACTTCGTGGCCTTGGCCACTAATAAGGACACTCGCCGGCTGTGGCAGGGGTTCCGCACAGTAACGGGTTATAAGCCTGCTCCACAGCCAGTCCCCACAGACTATAGGTTTGAGGCCACAAATGACAGAGAGGCGCAGAGATATACATCCTCATCCACAGACCAGGTACCCCAGATATCCACTACTGAGGTTAAGAGGACCATTTCCAGCATTAACCCTCGAAGTCTTTCAGCACCCGGCCTGGTAGATTGTCAGGTCCTGTCAGGTCCAGGCTACTGGACCTGACAATCAGGCCGGGTGCTGAAAGACTGTGCAGAGCAACTAAAAGATGTTTTCACAGACATTTTCAACATCTCTCTCAGACAAGCCAGAGTACCTTCCTGTTGGAAGAGCGCCACCATCATACCTGTGCCCAAAAACCCAGCCCAACCTGCATGAACGACTACCGCCCTGTGGCCCTTACCGCAGTCATTATGAAATGTTTCAAGAGGTTTGTCATGGAACGTATAAAGGCAGGCCTAACCGGTCTACAGAGGATGCTATTTCCACCATGCTCCACTTTAATCTGTCACATCTGGAAAACCATCATACCACAGCAGCTGGTAGAGAAGCTAAAGGCATTTAATGTGGATACTGGCACCTGTAATTGGATCCTGGACTTCCTGACACAGAGGAGTCAGACAGTCAAGGTCGGCAACAACATCTCGAAACCTGTTAGAGTGAATACAGGATCTCCTCAGGGCTACATTCTGAGCCCCTTGCTGTTACTCACACATGACTGCACGGCCAGGTTCATAAGCAACCAAATAATAAAGCTTGCTGATGACTGTGTTGGCCTCATCACTGATGAGGATGAAGCTGCTTATTAATAAGGGAAACATAATAAGATCTGCGAACTAAATCGTTACCAAGAGCGCCGCCGCTACTATGACGCACATGACGCGCTGTGAGTCAGGCATCACGTTGCCAAAAGGCACCAGAAAATGAGAGAAAAAAGAAAAAAAGAAGAGCCAAGCCGATCCATTTGATCTGGGGGCACAGTCGCGACGCACTCTGAGTCTGCACTCATTCACAGACAGGCAGACACTCACCCAGTGGAGATCCAAAGGTCATAGACTGATCTGATCTGATACATTGCCAGTAAGAATCAAACATTTTTCCACCTCATGTGAATTAACTTATCCCTGTCCAGAACTATGGAATATCAACTTGGCAGAGCAGTTAACCCCTCGAATTGCGGCCCTGGTTACCAAGAAATTTCTTCACCAATGTGTTTCTAAAGGTGTGCAATAAGTACTAATAGGTTGAAATTCAACTCCCGGGGGAAACCTCATAGAAAACTGATGAAGGTTTGTGTCCCATTACCTTTCTATAAAAAAGAAAAAAAAAAGAAAAAAAAACACACAGAACATATGCTTTAAGTAGCATGTGAGGGGTCAAACTAGGGGTTTTTCATGATGCTCAATCCATTGCAAGCATTTGTTTTGCACGAAAACCAATCTGTGGGCTACAAATTTGGCCCCCACAAAACGGTGAAAAGTGATGACTCATCACTATAAACCATCGTTTTGTGGGGCCGTTTTTAGCCCAAGGAATGTTTTTTCGTGCAAAACAAATGCTTGCAATTTTGTTGCAATAATGTTGGCAGGCCAGTAAAAAAGCTTTATTCAAAAACCTAAAAAATGCTATCTAGCTTTCATGTATGGTCATTGGGGGGTAGGCGAGTGCTACGGTAAGTGCAATGGGATTAGGTGGAGTCTGAAGAGGTGAGTCTTCAGGCCACTGGCAGGATTTAGGGAGTGAGTCTGTTGTTTGCCAGACCCAGGGGGTCGGCCTACATAAGGCTTTGTCGGTCGGTCTGTCGGTCGGTCTGTCGGTCCCTCTTTTCCTCAGTGTGCCTGTCCCTTTTTTCCTCAGTGTGCCTGCTCATCTGCCCCTCCCTTCCCTTGCTGGGCTGATTGCCTTGAGTGCCGTCACCTGTACAGGACCAGCTGAGTTGAGTTGGCTGACGAGCTGCTGACACTATAAATTCCTCAGCCCATCTACAAGCTCACAAACATTTCCAGCTGCTCAGCCTATACAATCCTGTGTGTTCATGTGTTAGTTTAGTGCCATACTAGTGAAAACAGCCGATCTACAAGCTCACTACGCTTTGTTGCTGAGACTATAAAATCCTGTGTGTTCATGTGTTAGTTCAGTGCCATACTAGTTTTCATTGCGGGTCTGGCAGAACCAGGTGACCTGGTCTAGTTTAAGCTTGACCTGGCTTGCAACCCTGCAAACAATAATCCTCACTCACACTGTAATACTCATCATCACCAAGAGATGGCGCCATTGACTCACTGCTACTCACTGCTACTGTCACTGCTACTGTCACAGCTACATAGACTCACTGCTATGCCATTGACTCACAGCTACATTAATATGTAATGTGTGTGATAAATGCAATGTGAGTGAAACAACTTGTGTGCAGTGTTGGAAGAGGTACTCAATGTAGAATGAGCCATGGTGCTAGAAAACTGCAATACATACTGTACGAAAAGGAGGTTCTGCTCACGTGGATCAATGAATGCACTTTATCTTTTAAATTAAAGATGTCTGGCTACTGTTGTCATTATGAGAATAAGCAATCAGTACAATTACACATGTGGATTATGCTGTCTGCTCTTGCCCAGATGGGAGACATAATTCACCAACCATTTAGTTTGTAGTTTGTAGGAGACTCTATAGCTAACATATGCTTAAAGGATATTAATGAAACTGCACATACATTAGGAGGAGCCACTGATATCATAAAACAACACTTCTTGCCCAGGGGAGTGCATTGAAGATGCACCGGCTCGGCTGATGTGTACTTTGGCATCCACTGGTCTTGGCTCTTTCTCAGTGTTTCCTACACATATCATCATCACCTTTTAGGGTCGTGGAGGAGTTTTTAATGGGCTGTGTGTAGTTTTTTCCCCTATTTTTCCTAAAGAAATCTAACCTCTTTCAAAATATTCATGGAATTTTAACCCTCACCCTTTTAAATAGGGCTTATTTCATAATGTATTATTATTTTCTTCTCTTTTTCAGTCCTGTGTAGGCAAATAATTTCTCCTTTGGGTTTGGAGCTGAAAGAAGTTAGCATCACAGATCTATTTTGTAGTAGTGGTCGCAGACTAGTTACTATCAAAACCTCCACCGGCTGTCAGTCAGTCAGTCTGTCTGTCAGTCAGTCTGTCCGTCACGTCACACTTCTCCCCTACCCATATCTCGGCCACCGTTGCCCCGATCCATGCCAAACTCCTGCACACACACTCCTTGGCTGCCAAACCACAACCTCATTTCTCACATCGCCCTCTTCTAGCGCCACCATGAGGCCGATTCTTGCAAGACACATTTTTGGACATTGCTCCTACAGATTTTGCCCCTAAGTCACGCAAAGCAGTACACAGTATCTCTACAGTCAAGTCATCAAAATGTCTGTCCCATCTAGTGCCACCATCTAGGCGATTTTTGGACACCTCTAAAGTCATGTCATCAACATGGATCTGTCCCATTTCCCATATTCCCTCCTAAGTTTGTGTATGCAACCTGACGGTGGCTTATCTCTCGATTTAGGGAGTCTTACTGGTAGTAGTGTACTTTACGAATAGTGCTCCTGTGTTCTGCAATGCGGGTCTTTAAGGCCTGTGTTGTTTTTCCAACATATGCTTTCCCACAGGGACACTTGAGCATGTAGTTAACATGAGTAGTTGAACAGGTTATTTGGCCTCTTATTTTTTTTTTTTAATATATCTTTATTCATGTCACATATATTTCAACATTGTACATTAAACAAGTCAATATTGCAAAGACATTCTTTTTCTTTTTTTTCCCCCTTTTCCCCAACCCTCCCCCCATATTGCTATCATTAGTCACTCCTTGAAAAAAAATAAAGACAGTAACAATAAAAATAAATACAAAACAATAAATCAGCGTACACAATATGCACGATAGTAAAGAAAAATAGTTACACAAACAAGGTTAAGTACAATAAATTAAAATAAAAAAAATAAAATAATATATATATATATAATAAAAATACCAGTGGAATTAAGTCTCCTAGAAACCATAGTTGTATTATTTACACAGATCAAGTCGATAGAGTGCTAACAGACATCATCCTCCTCAGTTATGTATATCATTACAAGTTGCCCCGAGAGGTGGCCATTAAATATTCTGAGTTGTACAGTGTTGGTCAGTCTGCTGCAAGTGTCCTCAGACCCTCAAAGTATGTGATAAGTGGTTGCCAGGTCGAGAAAAATCTGTCTACCGATCCCCTCAGTGTGAATTTTATTTTTTCCAATTTTAGAAATCCCATGATGTCCTTTAACCATAAATCAGCAGAAGGAGGGGTAGGAGATTTCCATAACAGTAATATCCTACGTCTTGCCACTAATGTTGCGAAGGCCAATATGTTGGATTTCTTTGTTGTTAGTAGCTGAAAATTCGATGGCACTCCAAAAATAGCTATTTGGGGTGAAGGCTCTAATTGAACCGAGAACACTTCAGAGAGAATCTCAAAGATTTTTGTCCAATATTGTACTAGCTTTGGGCAAGACCAGAACATGTGAGTATGGTTTGCTGGCGA
The DNA here is from genome assembly GCF_963921795.1 of Nannobrachium achirus. NCBI lineage: Eukaryota > Metazoa > Chordata > Actinopteri > Myctophiformes > Myctophidae > Nannobrachium > Nannobrachium achirus. Next base: position 53,993,054 of record NC_137813.1, read on the forward strand.
TAGCGCACAGCGATCACATTTGTCATCAACATCAGGATATATCTTAGCGAGCTTTGATTTGCAATAATGAAGTCTATGAAAGATTTTAAATTGAATAAGTCCCAATCTTGCACATGACGTCGACGTATTAATCCTGTCAATAGCCCCGTCCCACCACTCGTCAGGAAAGGCTTCACCCAATTCAGTCTCCCAATTCTCCCTGTTCTTAGCCAGTGGGAACATATTTAGTTGGGTGATAGAATAGTAAGTCATTGAAATATGTCCTTTCCCTCCGGGTTGCAATTTTAGGAGAGTTTCCCAAGGTAGATCCCTCGGCCTCTCAGGGAATGAAGGGAAATGATTTCTAACAAAATCTCTGATTTGGAAAAAACGAAACTGATTATTTCTGGGCAGGTCAAATTTGGTCCGAATTTTATCGAAACTACAGAATATGCTTTTCTCATATAGGTCAGAGAATTTAACAATTCCCTTATCTTTCCAAATAATGAAAGCAGAATCTAGTGTAGAGGGAGGAAACAAATGGTTGTGGACTATGGGGCAATTTATTGAGCTGTCTTTGAATTTAAAATGGGACCGCAGTTGCGACCAAATTTTTAGAGAAGCGATGACCACTGGATTAGTAGTATATTTAGTCGGTGATAAGGGAAGTTTAGAATGGACCAATACAGCAAGAGAGGTTGAGCGACAGGATTGGGCCTCCAATAAGCACCAGTCCGTCGATGGGGAGTGGAACCAGTAGGCCAACTTCTGCACATTGGCAGCCCAATAGTAAAATGTAAAATTTGGAAGGGCCAGGCCACCATCTTCGCGACTTCTTTGTAAAGTGGAAATTTTAATTCTAGACTGTTTACCCGCCCATATAAATGGTGATATGATCCGATCAAGAGCTACAAAGAATGATTTAGGGATGTATATTGGAATACATTGAAAGAGAAAGGAGAATTTCGGAAGTATAGTCATTTTAACAGATTGAATCCTTCCTGTCAGAGACAGAGGCAAGCTATCCCATCTTTGAAGATCTAACTTTACTTGGTCTAATAGGGGGGTAAAATTTGCAGAAAAAAGTGAAGTGAACTTGTTCGTAATATTTACACCTAGATATTTGAAACTAGAGGCTGAAATGTGGAATGGCACATCTGTTTGTGCAATACCTTTTGCGCTATCGTTAATAGGGAAAAACTCGCTCTTTTGATAGTTCAGTTTGTACCCCGAGAAGCTACCAAAATCCTTTAATATAGCAAGCACATGAGGGATGGCTGGGACAGGGTTGGATAGGTACAATAGTAAATCATCAGCATAGAGAGAAACCCTGTACTCAGTACCCCCACGCACTATCCCACGGAAGAGTCGTGAGGTCCTCAACGCTATAGAAAGCGGTTCGATTGATATCGCAAATAAAAGTGGGGATAGGGGGCAACCCTGTCTTGTCCCTCTAGTCAGGGGGAAGTACTCTGATCTAGAACTGTTAGTACAGACACTCGCCTTAGGGGAGGTATATAGAAGTTGAACCCATGAAATGAAAGTATCACCAAAACCAAATTCTCTAAGTACCATGAACAAGTATTCCCACTCGACCCTATCAAACGCTTTTTCGGCGTCCTTGGCCTCTTATTTTAACCTGTTGTCCTGTAGTTGGGTGATAAAAGAAGTTACATTTTTCTGTGAAGTGACACTGGGCACAAGACCCACAGCGTCTATTCCCATCAGGTAAATCATCTAAAAAGGTATGCATTTTCTTGGGAGGCAGGTCAGATTTCACCACAATGTCTCTAATATTAGGTGCCCTTCTATATACTAGACGGGGGGGTACCTAAAACGATTTATCTAACGTTGGATCTGAACTCAGCAGATGCCAATGTTTTTTTTTATAGTTTTTTAAAAAAAGTTACCAAGAGGTGCATATTGTGTCACACATAGCACCGGTTGTACAGTAGTTTATTTTTTCTTCGTTTGTAAGCACTCATCTTGAGTCTTCAGACTAACTTTCTCAGCTGCTTTATCTACAATGTCCTGCGTGTACCCTCTCGTTGTAAACATAGTTTTCAAAGTCTCTGTCTGTTCCTGAAATGACTTATCTGTACTGCAAATCCTCCGGATTCTATAGAACTGGCTAATAGGTAAACAGTTTTTTAAAGGAGTAGGATGAAATGAATCTATTGATACATACTGCAGATTGGTGGAACGAGATGTTAGAAACTCTTTTAAGAAGAGAAAAGAATATAAGGTGTATAATAATCTAACGAAAGATGAAAGGGAGGCACTAAACACACTGTCAAAAGACACATCGTTGATTGTCAAAAATGCTGACAAAGGAGGAGCGATAGTAGTTCAGAACAGGAGTGACTATGAAAAAGAAATACACCGCCAACTAAGAGATATGGAAAACACTATAGAAAATTGTCTGGGAATCTGTTTTTAAAAATTCGATTCATCAACAACTACAAAACTGGTTGGACAATGGCGTTTTGACCAAAAAGGAATATGAGTTTTTAAAAATGTATCACCCAATCACTCCAGTGTTCTACTGCCTACCCAAAGTACATAAAGATCCGATCCAGCCAAAAGGCAGACCAATAGTGGCAGCAATAGGATCTCTCACTGAAAACATATCATCCTTCGTGGATTTCTTCCTACAACCAATAGTGAAATCTCTCCCATCCTTTACACAGGATTCAACAGACCTATTGAAGACTCTAAAATCCATCCAAGATCCAACCACTGTGACCTACATGGCCTGTTTGGACGTGGAATCCCTGTACACCTCGGTACCCCATACAGGGGCCCTAGAAGCTCTGACTCCTGTTCCTGAACCAGCGACCACCAGATTCTAAACCAGAAACTCATGTTCTTATTGAGCTGACTGAGACTCTACTCACACACAACTACTTCATGTTCCAAGACGAGAACTATCTACAAGTCAAGGGTGTGAGTATGGGCAGCAAAGCCAGCCCGTCCATAGCCAATATATATATGGGTCTTTTTGAACAGAACTATGTATTTAACTCTACTGAAAATGTGTTTCTACCCTACATTAAAATGTGGAAGAGATATATTGATGATATCTGTATACTGTGGACAGGGGATGAAATGACATGGGAGAACGGGGTAAGATGAACCACTTTGTGCTTATGTTGCCCTGGAAGCAAGAAAAAGTGAGATGGCAGTAAATTCAAAAGATCTAGACATATTTCAGGATGTCTGCTATCATTTGAAATTATAAGTAAGTGTCTATGACAAAGGACTATCAACTTGCCCCAGGTGAGGGGTAAGTTGATCCAGGTAAAGGGGTAAGTTGACCCACGTGAAATTCTAAACTTTTGAGAGATTGAACTTGAACAAAGAATGTATGTACTTATCAGAAATATTTTAATAACACATTTTCCTTTTGCAAATAGGCTCATTTCCTTTCTTACGGTTAATTAAAACCATAAGAAAAACTATTAAAACCAATTAAATGAAGTTTGTTATTCAGAACCTTTTAATATTTTCAATTATTAATATAATATTAAAAACTTCTCTTAAATTAGTGTATTCATCAAAATGAAAGATCATTCAGCATAAATTGAGTAGGAAATACCTAATAAAAAATATGAATGGTGATTCACATAGTTCAACTTGTGGTTGAACTATGTGTTCAAGGCATGTGGTTCATCTTGCCCCATGGCCACCATTTTGACAAAACCTGGCTAGCTTAATGCTTAAGGCTCATCTTTAGCTAAATGATTCACATAGTTGTATACATTGGGATATCACCAACATGCATGATATATAATTTTAGACCTGGGTACATTTGCTTTAACATAAAAATCATTATACCATAAAAGTAAAAAATGTACTTCGACCAGCAAAAAACACTTTTTGGGGTAGAAATATGCTTTCCACTTTGCCCATGTGTCTGTAAACTCCACAGCCAGGTGGACATTATGTTTGTGTTCTTATTGTGGGGTCAAATGACAACTCATGTGTATAGTTTTAAAAATAAAGGGGGTGGTTCATCTTACCCTGCGGTTCATCTTACCCCGTTCTCCCCTATACTTAACTTCTTTGACTGAAGATTGAACATCTAAAATTTACTATGGAACATGACCAGCACCAAGTAAATTTTTTGTGGTGAAATCTGACCTGCCTCCCAAGAAAATGCATACCTTTTTAGGTGATTTACCTGATGGGAATAGACGCTGTGGGTCTTGTGCCCAGTGTCACTTCACAGAAAAATGTAACTTCTTTTATCACCCAACTACAGGACAACAGCTTAAAATAAGAGGCAAAATAACCTGTTCAACTACTCATGTTATCTACATGCTCAAGTGTCCCTGTGGGAAAGCATAATGTTGGAAAAACTACACGGGCCTTAAAGACCCGCATTGCAGAACACAGGAGCACTATTCGTAATGGGGACGAGAAAAGCCCAGTAGCAGTACACTTTAAACAGGCACACCACAATGTCTCATCATTAAGATATCTAGGAATAGAGAAAGTGCATCCTCCAAGACGGGGAGGAGACATAGATAATCTCCTCCTAAAGAGAGAAGTATGGTGGATTGACTACCTGAAAACAATGGCACCTGTAGGTTTAAAGTTATACCATGTAACTTTCTTTATAAAACAAATCTTAAAATTGTCCTAACTGTTAAATCGCTAAAGTTTTAGAACACCCACTCCGTTATTTTCAGTTTCTAAAGCCTTCTCTTTATATGTTTTCTATGATCCTGACCGGGCCCCGGTTTTCGCGGAAAAATTACGTCATCATACACTACCGGCCAATCACAGCGAGGGTTATACACTGCCGGCCAATCACAGCGCATCTTGAAGTGGGGTCGCTATATGGCGGCCATATTTGTAGTCGCCCGTGTGTCTCTATACTCGGGTAAAGGTAACCTCGCCTACCAGGCAGGGTGAAGGAGTCCGTTTCTCCGGAATGCCTGAACGCACAGGAACCAGGGACCCCTCTAAAGATAGATCTCGGCGAGGTGGAGGCAGACGCGAGGATGTGAGGCCTGGTCCGCGGCGAAAAACGGCCGAAAGACGCGACCGCGGTTTGCTATGACCACTAGGTGAGCAACTTACACAGTATAGCTTTAAACGAAGATTTCGATATTAGGCCTTTTTTGTAAAGAAACTAATAGGGTTTACTTGTTGTGATAGTCTGTCTATATTTTTGTGATTTGGTCAACTTGAAGGTTTGAATCAAGTCAGGATCTGATTTCCTTTGAGAGCAGTTTTTAATTTTGTACTTTTCTATTTTTACAAAAAAAAGAAAAAACATAAAAATATTACTAGAAAATCATGTATATTGTTATATAATCATGTAATTACTGTGCTATTTCTGAATCATGTCTACAACTTATCACTGATACGTGCTCCAGCACACCAGGTGGGGGCTAGTATCATCAGTGTCACAATTGAATATAAAGACATTGTTTCCTGTATCCTGTTATACTGAAGAAGACCTCACTGGTCGAAACGTCTATATTTTTTGCTACTTGCTAAATACAAATTGGAGCAACCAAGAAAGTGAGTGCGGGCTACCTTGTTTGTTCTTAGTATTACTGCACTGTCAGTTAGCGCAGCACCAAAGACAGCAGGATGTGCGTTATTTTTTCTCTAAATGCTATATGGGACAGATCCATGTTGATGACAAGTGTAGACATACTGTGATTTGTGTGATTTTAGGGCAAAATCTGTAGAAGCAGTGTCCAAAAATGTGTTTGAAAAAATCGGCCTGATGGTGAGGGAGGGCGATGACGCTATATGGGACAGATGCATGTTGACGGCTCTCTTGGCGCCACCGAGGCAGACGCTTGGGTACCGGCCCCGGCTCTCCCGGTCGCTCCTAGCCCGAGTTACGGCATTTTATGTGCATTGGACCTCAAGGCCCTTTCTCCACCCTAACCATACATCCATGATGGTGCCAGTCACACTGCTACAGTCATTGTCACGTTTCAATCACATCCCCATACCATCTCTACTATAAGTTTCTGATATGAGGGCCTGTTCTGCGTCCCCTAAGCGAATATACTTGGGCCAAGACTTGGAGCAGCCAGCAGTGTTCCACCATGTACTCGTTACTATCTTTTCAGTCAGCCACTTTAATCCCCGTCCATCCTCCCAATCTAACATCCCTGACTGCGTTGACCGGATAGATGGCAGACCCACATACAATATGTAGATCCGCTACCCCAACGGGTAACACATGCAGAGCACTCACTGTGTACCTGTCACAGAGATACCGGTGGCTCCCGAAAATACTATATTCATGTTATGCCCATAAACAAACATACGTACAGTACATACATATATATATATATATATATATATATATATATATATATATATATATATATATATATATATATATATATATGTATGTATATGTCTATGCCAGCCAGTATAGCTATGTTGCCGTACATATTCCTTTAAACTACTCCTCTGATCACACGTGTACATGTAACTAGTTTTCTTTTAGTATGCCTGCGGCCTCACATGTATCAACAACACCCTTTTTTTCTAACCATTTCCATTCTCCACTTTACTTGTGTTAAACATAAATCACTTTATTAACATCATTACACATCATCACGAATCACGATCTTGTTAACCATTTTGACATCACATTATTGTTTTTCATTCCAACCGTGCCATACCGAGACTGTAGGTCCAACACCCTTCCCCTTTCTACTGGGGCAGAGGTCAAGACATTGCAACATGCACACAGTTCGCTTGTTGTTAACCATTTTGACCATCACATTGTTATTGTTGTAGATACTTTCCCGAATCTTTGCTCTGCTTGAATCAAACCACCCTTCCGCTTTCTACTGGACAGAGGTCAAGACAGGGGTGTCGCACCAAATTCTGGGCCCTGGGTACAAGGATTCACTGTGGGGCCCCTGTGCTTTAACTATTGAAAAATAGTAGATATACAAGCTAATAGTGCGGCACCGAGTGCCGCGCTGCGAGCTTGTAGATCTGCTATTTTTGAAAAATCATGAAAATCTTTGAATATTTCAGGTTTTTAGAACAATCTATGTTTCGATGTCAGTAAAGCTCAAACCTTTTCATGTGAAGGACCCCCAAAAATGGTATGTATTTGGCCACAGACCCCCATCTCAAAATATTTAGTTCCAGGGACCCCCCAGAAGTAAAATTTGAGTTACAAATGTTCGCTTAAAAAATACATATATTCAAAGATTTGCACATAATATTTTCACAACTTTTCAAAAATAGCAGATCTACAAGCTCGCAGCGCGGCACTCGGTTCCGCGCTGAGAGCTTGTATATCTGCTATTTTTCAATAGCTAACGTATAAAATAATTAAGGCCCCTCCACCGCCTTGGGCCCTGGGTAACTCAGTCCCACTTTCCTACCCCTTGTGACGCCCCTGGGTCAAGATATTGCAACATGCACACAGTTCGCTCAGAGACAGTTGGTCACGCACCCAACTGCCTCCTCAAACCCTCTTAAAACCTCTGGAATAAATCGGGACCCAACTTTGACCACCAATTCAGTGATTTCAGTCTACACCAAATCTATTTTTGTCAATCTATGAGTGCCAAAAATCTACAAGCTCGCAATGCGACGCGTCTAAGCGTGTAGATTTGTTGGTTTATGTTCCTCCTGCCATAGAATATAGAAGCCGGGTTTCAAGTGGTATATAATCAGAGTCAGATTATCCTTATATCACTGAGATCGGAGATCTGTTTTAGTTTCTCTCCATCTACTCTACTCCCTCTGTGTTACAAAAACATGTTTACATATGCACATTGTCATATACGGTAGCTCAGGCAGCTCAGTGTAATAGCAATGCGCCTGTGACATTAGTCCAGGCATTACGGTAGCTGACAGGCCGGTAGTGCATGTATGTATCATCATGTGACACAGAGACAGAGAGTGAAACAGAGACTTTTTAACCTGCAACCTTTTGTTTACGTTCATATTTGTTTAAAGAGGACTCCATCCATCTTTTACACACATTGCTCAATCGCCTGGTAGAGACACTTTTACAAGATATGATCAATTAAACGTGCCGGTGCCACAGCCACAGAATAAAAAATCACACCCGTGTGAACTGAGCGGTGGTTTATCTCCCCTTAGTTACCGTAGAGAATAGTAGTTTTAATACCGAGGATAGAACGCCTATCGTTTATTGGCGAAGTGCCATGCGCTATAATATGCAGGATTTACACACTGCTTTAGCATTGCCATATGTTTTAAACTTTCTTTACTGTAGATTTGAAACGTGGATAGGTTAGGGTTTGCCTGTGCTGTGTGTAAATCCATTCCCTGCACTTCCAGACTAAGGCGTCCTCCTCCTGTTTGTTGTAGCCTCCTTGGAATTCATTAAAACATGTTCCATAAACATCATTGATGAATTAATGGCTTTTGTTTTTTGATATTGTGATAAGTTTAATTGATCATGAAAATGTTAGTGTGTTTCTTACCAGGTGATTAAATCAGATAACATGGTCTTGCTTGTCCGACCATGCAGTCCTTAATAATATAAGGACAATAATTAACCCCAATGCTGTTTAAATTTCTAATGCATTGTTTTTTGTCCATTGGCAACCAAGGAATCAATGTAAGACATTGCAATTAATTTAAAAAATCGTGGTAGTATTAAAACATTTTTTTTGAAAAACACGGAAATCCCCATTCTAACTAATGGGAGAAATATCTTTTCCCCCACGCTTGACTCTGCCCCAAGCTATGACGCACTGATGACACTACGCCGTGTAAATGTATAAAACCGGACGGTGTGTCTTTCTCAGTGTGCAGTTTGTTAATTTCACTTGGCAGAAGATGGCATATCAAAGGTAATGTAGGCCTACCTGAAAATCTAATGTTATTTTTTAATGTTGAATGTTGAACTAATGCCTACTAGTAAGGGGAACATAAGAAAATCTACAAAGTAAATCGTTACCAAGAAATCTCTTCACCAATGTGTTTCTAAAGGTGTGTACTGTGTAATAATATGTACTAAAAGATTGAAATTCAACTCCCGGGGGAAACCTCATAAAAAAAATGAATTGTGTTTGTGTCCCATTAACTTTACTATACAGGAAAAAAATACAAAAAATAAATATGCTTTAAGTAGCATGTGAGGGGTCAAACTAGGGGACTTTCATGATGCTGAATCCATTGCAAGCATTCCGTGGGCTACAAATGGTCCCTACAAAACGGTGAAAAGTGATGATTCATCACTAAACCATCATTTTGTGCGTCCGTTGTTAACCCAAGGAATGTTTTTCAGATTGGCAGATTGGTCAAATATCTTATAAAATCCCCTTACTATACAGCTTTCAGTTATGTTACAAATAAAATAAGAAAAAAATAATCTTAATTATCCATATTTAAGATTCTAAACTTTAGTGTTCCTTCTATGTTTTTTAACATTGCATGTGGATTGAGAACTCTAAGTAATTTAAGCTACTAGTGAATGGCAAAACAAATCGTCAACAAATCATGTGATTAGAATGCATAATGCATCCCTAAGCTGTCTAAATAAAGTTACAATTTTCAAGACGTAGCTGCAAGCTTACATTTTCCCCACTCTCACAGATTAGCTGTCAGTCATACAATACAGCCATATTGTATACAGACATTGGGCTTCCTTTGAGAAACGTTTTTATTTGAAATCAATACAGAACCAATTACAAATAATGCTAATAATACATTAGAAATAGTATTCTAGACAATAATGTATACATTATTTGCAATTAATTATAAAATGCAAGTATTAACCATTTGCAAATGTTTAATTACGCTTTCAAGTTACAACCACACAGAGAAAAAAAATAAGGTAAATTGAGCTTGTGTGGGTGCTTGCTTGTATCAACTCCAAAAGAGTTGTCATACATACATATATTATTCTGAAACTCGTGACCAACCACTGTAACCGCTGTGGTTGCAGTTTTGCTATTTCACCAGCCATTGGGAACAGAGGCTGTAGGCAGCCACACGCACGCTCGCACACACACACACACACACACACACACACACACACACACACACACACACACACACACACACGCACACACACACACACACACACACACACACACACACACACACACACACAATAATAAATTAAGTTAATTTCTCAAGGTATACACCTCTTGCTGCAAATATCATTAAATTAAGGAATATTACACAAGAGGGTGTGCATATAACATGGTTATCCTGCTCGACAGCGTTGCCGCAGGAACGAGCCGACAGGCGAGTTCCGTAGGCAGGGCTGGAGTGATTATACAACTCTTGCCCTTAAAAAAAACACGTCAACTCCATTTCATTGTAATTAAGATATTCAATAGGAATTTGTAATTTTTTAATGCCACATTTAGCTACTGTGTCCCTGAATGTCACATGAAAACCGCTAGCCTAGCCGCCTAGCATAGTGTGGGGAGAGAGGAGCGCTTGCGGTCTTTCGTGACCAACGCAGCTGATTTCTTTTACTTGATGAGAGACAGTGCATCTGTGCTTGTTATATGCACGGTTGGAGAGCCTGTTTTCCATTGAGAGCCCGACTACCTGTTGTATAATGCTAGTTATATTATGCAGAGGTATTTTGGAACGACCAGCAGGAAATCCTAAATTTGTAATATGTCTTTTGTGCAGTAGGCAGGAGGATGGGTCTCGTGGAGTGAGCACCCGAGGGAGGTTCCTACCTGAAAACGTTGAACTGAAAAGGTAAATTTCTCAAGAGGTGTGGTTGCTAGCTTGTATTTTCCCCACTCCAAAAGACCCTCCCCTAAACCTCTTTGCATTTTTTACTATTATTATTATTATTTATTTTTTAAATACTTAAAATGCTAGTTATTGCGACCGTCAGGTCGCAGTTACTATCAAAACCTCCACTGGCTGTCAGTCTGTCAGTCAGTCAGTCAGTCTGTCTGTCCGTCACACGTTGCGTCACACTTTTGCCCTACTCATATCTCCATATCTCTATCTGCCACCGTTGCCCTAAACTTTGCACACACACTCCTTGGCTGCCAAACCACAACCTCCACCTCATTTCTCACATGGCCCTCTTCTAGCGCCACCATGAGGCCGATTCTTGCTAAACACATTTTTGGACACTGTTCCTACAGATTTTGCTCTAAAATCACGCAAAGCGGTACACAGTATCTATAAAGGCATGTCATCAACATGGATCTGTCCCATTTCCCTTCCCTCCCGATTGGCTACCATTGCCATCTAAAGTTTGTGTATGCGACCTAACGGTCGCTTATCTCCCGATTAGGGAGTCTTACTGGTATTATGCAGAGGTATTTTGGAATGACCAGCAGGAAATTCAGCCTGACGAATGACAGAGGTGCTTTCCCCTACTAAATCATAGTGACCGACTCCAATTGTTGCTGTTTTGCCATTTCAACAGCCCGCAGGAACACAAGCTACTAAATTCCATCAACATTGTTTCATGTAACTCGGTTGAACAGATTGAATTGTTATTGTACAGTATGTGCACTGTCTATAATTAATTGTCAGGATTACAGGGCTCTATGTTCTGTGTGTGTGTGTGTGTGTGTGTGTGTGTGTGTGTGTGTGTGTGTGTGTGTGTGTGTGTGTGTGTGTGTGTGTGTGTGTGGCTCATAGATTTAGAATCGATACAGTAAGAAATATGTTTCACATTCAACTGTCTTTTCTAGTCCTGAAATCCTTGACCTTGCAGAAGTTGTAGCTGACATCCTTAATCCAAAGACATTGCTGGATTGCCTCAGTGATTTACCAGAGGTACAAAGGGCTCAGATAAAGGTTACAGCGAAATACGCAGGACAAGGATCTGCAATCGCAGCAGGGTCGTTTGCCTTAGTTGGGGCGCTACTTGGTGGACCTCCAGGAATTTTGGCTGGTAAGGCAAACCAGAGCTTGATGTTGTACAAGATTACTATTTTGTTCAAAATTCTAGCTCTTAGAATTAAAGGGATATTACACTTACAAAAACATTTGGTCCGGTTATCATCTAATCAGGCTTTTGTGAAAATGAAAAATAATGAAATACAATAAAGAATTCACCTGATTGCGCCGGGCGCCTGATCGAGGGGAAATGAATTTGTAGGAATAACGTGTTCCTTCCACGCGCTACATCCAACCAGGAAAGCCCCCCGTCAGGTGATAAGAAGCGGCTTGCGTGAGCTCAGTTCAGGGCCCTCCCCAGGTTGGCAGAGGGAGGGCAGCGCCCATGATTACAGCTTAGGCAATCAGCACTGCGTGAAAAATGTGTGACAAAATCATGGGATTAAAAAAAACAGTAAGACTTCCCTCCTGATCGGGAGATTATCTCCTGATCGGGAGATAATCTCCCGATCAGGAGGGAATATGATGGGAGAGATCCATGTTGATGACATGACTTTCGAGATAACTGTGTACCGCTTTGTGTGATTTTAGGGCAAAATCTGTAGGAGCAGTGTCCAAAAATGCCGGGTTTCAAAAGCTAGATTGTTGAGGTGGTTTGGCAGCCAAGGAGTGTGTGTGCAAAGTTTGGCATGGATCGGGGCAACGGTGGCGGAAAATGAGTAGGAGAAAAGTGTGACGTGACGGACAGACTGACAGACTGACGGACAGCCGGATAAAAATGACCACAAGTGAAATATCCCTTTAAGTACAGAGCTGCCTAGATTACATGACAACTGTGTTTGCAGCTACATAGATCTCTCTCTCTCTCTCTCTCTCTCTCTCTCTCTCTCTCTCTCTCTCTCTCAGGTAGTGTACTGGGCGGCGCCATAGGCTGGTATACGACAGCCAGCAAGTTCAGGCCCCTGCCTGAGGTCCTGAATGGGCTCACCACTAAACAGAGGGACGCACTTTTCGAATGTGTCAAGGCCAAAACGGGTAAAAAGCTCTTAACCCGTGTCAGTGTCAAGATGCTGCTAGGCAACACAAACGACATAATTCCCACACTGCAAACATTCTTGGAAGATGGAGTTTTCAGAGGGGCCAAAATAGTGCACAAATGCAAATGAATTTAAACATCATTATTAGTTAAATACATAATCTACATAGGTATAAACTCAAGGGAGACTGTGTTATCATTAAATAGATTATGTTGAGTCATTTTCTTCTCCAAAGATAGCAGAAGTTGAAATGAATACAGATCTTAGACATTCTTAATTCTCTCACAGAGAACACTTTTACAAACCACAATTGTGTGAATTTTCCACCCTTGTGTGCATATCTCACAGATCAATAACTTGACTTCCCTGTCTAATAAATAATCACATTATGTACTGGTGGAGTTATTGTTTTTATGTACACACCGGAGATTATATTGTTGCCATGGTTACAGCCATTGCCATGGTTATAGCCCATACCAAGCTATGGGACGATCCTCTGAACCGCGTGGACCTGATTGCATTAAACAACGTTACACTCACATTGCCACTCACTTTAGTGTAGCTATCACTATACAAGGCACCAGTCTTTTTCTCTTTTTTTACAGTTAGTTTCACAATATTTGTCCTTTAACCTGGACAAAATAAGAATGGTCACATGGTCCTCAATAATAATAATAAGGGTGGTCCTACCCACAGAATTGTTGCAGTCAAGCAGCAAGTAGCCAACATTATTGGCATATATTTTACCCAATGGTTTTCCAACTCCCAAATAACATTTGGCTTATCAGATTGCAGTTTTATCTTAAATTCATGATGCTAACATTCTACTGCAGTAACTTAACACAGAAGTCAGTGTTGACTGCTGAGCTCATATGTTGTGGGCATTTCCACTGGTGTTAACCCACAATGTGTGATTTTGAATGAGGCTTGATTGTGTGTGAAGCCGTCTGTTAAGGCGTCAATTACTAATACAGGTCCTGGACATGGCAGAATAATAACATAATACCTAAACACTATAAAAAGAAAACTACATACTGTAATTCCTATAGTGCAACAAAGCAATTGCACTAACTAACCCACAAAGATTACAATTTAGGCATTTAATCAAGAGCAATTTACAAGGTAATAATACATCAATACAATAGTAATACATCATCAACAGCAATACATCAAATGCATAGACATGTCAATCAATACAAAAAAATCTAAATGGCATAGGTAGACTGAGCATCTAAAAAGCTTTATATGAAAACCTAAAAAATGCTATCTAGCTTTCATGTATGGTCATTGGGGGGTAGGCGAGTGCTATGGGCTTAGGTGGAGTCTGAAGAGGTGAGTCTAGGGATTGAGTGAGTCTGTTGTTCTAAGTGTGACAGAGAGTGTATTCCACAGTTTGGGGGCTAAGAGGGCAAATTGTCTAGGACGAGTGGACTTTTTTGAGTGACAACCATTGTACATTCAACCCCATAGTACACTATAATCCTCACTCACACTGTAATACTCATCATCACCAAGAGATGGAGCCATTGACTCACTGCTATGGTCACTGCTACATTGACTCACTGCTATGCCATTGACTCATATGTACATAGTATGCTCACTGCTACATTATGTAATGTGTATAATAAATTCAATGTGAAACAACTTGTGTGCCTTGTTGGAAGAGGTAACATCACTGAACTCAGTGTAGAATGAGCCATGGTGCTAGAAAACTGCAATACATACTGTAAGAAAAGGAGATTATGCTCACGTGGATCAATGAATGCACATCTTTTAAATAAAAGATGTCTAGCTTTTGGTTAGAGCCTTCACAACCATATACTGTTGTCATTATGAGAACAAGCAGCAATCGGCATAATTACACATGTGGATTATGCTGTCTGCTCTTGCCCAGATGGGAGACACAATTCACCCATTCACCCAACCATTTAGTTTGTAGTTTGTAGGAGACTCTATAGCTAACATATGCTTGAAGGATATTAATGAAACTGCACATACATTAGGAGGACCCAGTCATCTAGTGGAATTCTAAAGACCTTAAGCCCTGAACTATCAAATAAATAACTCTCTCAGAAACTCCAATATAACAAGACACTCGTATCAAAATCAACATTCAAACCCGTTGGGTATGAGCAGCCTTGTGTGTATATGCAAAATAGTTGCCATTGACACAGCCTTTTGTCACCAAAAACAAAGGGAGTAGGTGGGATGAGAGCAAGCTGTAAAGTCACTGTCAAGTGTTTAAGTTGTTATCAGCCGAGCCTGTGCATCTTCAACTCCCATGGGCAAGAAGTGTTGTTTCATGGGAAAGTCCTGTTCTGGCGAAGCCCGAACTGGCGAAGTGGGGATTTGTCTCCTACCGTAGCGATCTGGCGAATCGATTGTCCACGACACTGCAAGCGGCGCGAAGGCCAGCGGACCTTGGTCCTGCTCTTCGCCCCCGAGCGCCGCAGGCGCGAGTGGCCGCGAAGAGCGGGCCAGGGCCGCGCGAGTTACGAAGCCGTGGTGAATGCAATCGTTATATTTATGCCCAGGCCGTAAGGCCTGGGCAAGCGCACGATAAACGCCCTGTCCAGAAGACGTTCGCCAGATCGCTACGGTATCGGACATTTCCCCACTTCGCCAGTTCGGGCTTCGCCTAAAAGGTACGTGCCCTGTTTCATGATATGAGTAACTTTTTTTTTTATATAGGCCCTGCCTGCTTGCTCAGCAAAGATTTGTGTCAGATCTTGTGTCTAGATGAGACTTGAGACAATCTATAGGCCTATATGTCTCAATAGAAGAGCAGGGAGACAAATTACAACCACCCCAATTGTATTATTTTAACACACAGACTGTTATATTCTATTAACATACTTTACCATACAGATTGGACAAAATTACATTTTATTCATCAAAAAATAAGTTAGGCTACATAGTGCTGCTTTAAGTACAGTACTGCACTCGAGTAGCCTAAATGTACAGTAATACGTTACTTTCCAGCCTGCTTGTGTGCTTACTGCTTGTGTTGAGAATGCAGTGTGAAAGTGCCTGTGGGGGTTTTCCAGGACGATGTGTAATGTCATGAGGATGAGATCAGTGATGGATGTGCTGCAGTAACCATGTCATTATGGATACCTGAAGTAAACAAGACCAAAACACTGATAACTTATGCAGGTTCATACTGCAAGACATTACCTTTTCCAAATGGTACTTTGGCATCCAGTGGTCTTGGCTCTGTCTCAGTGTTTCCTACACATATCATCATCATCATCACCTTTTAGGGTTGTGGAGGAGTTTTTAATGGGCTGTGTGTAGTTTTTTCCCCTATTTTTCCTAAAGAAATCTAACCTCTTTCAAAATATTCATGGAATTTTAACCCTAACCCTTTTAAATAGGGCTTATTTCATAATGTATTATTATTTTCTTCTCTTTTTCAGTCCTGTGTAGGCAACTCATTTCTCTTTTGGGTTTGGAGCTGAAAGAAGTTAGGATCACAGATCTATTTTGTAGTAGTTGCGACCGTCAGGTCGCAGTTACTATCAAAACCTCCACCGGCTGTCAGTCAGTCAGTCAGTCTGTCTGTCTGTCAGTCAGTCTGTCCGTCACGTCACACTTCTCCCCTACCCATATCTCGGCCACCGTTGCCCCGATCCATGCCACACTCCTGCACACACACTCCTTGGCTGCCAAACCACAATCTCATTTCTCACATCGCCCTCTTCTAGCGCCACCATGAGGCCGATTCTTGCAAGACACATTTTTGGACACTGCTCCTACAGATTTTGCCCTAAAGTCACGCAAAGCGGTACAGTATCTCTACAGTCAAGTCATCAAAATGCATCTGTCCCATCTAGCGCCACCATCTGGCCATTTTTTGAAAAACACATTTTTGGAAACTGCTCCTACAGATTTTGCCCTAAAATTACGCAAAGCCACAGTATCTCTGGAGGCATGTCATCAACATGCATCTGTCCCATAACTCCCATTTCCCATATTCCCTCCTGATTGTCTACCATTGCCTTCTAAAGTTTGTGTATGTAACCTGACGGTTATCTCCCGATTTAGGGAGTCTTACTGGTAGTAGTGTACTTAGTAGTGTCTCCATATGTGTTTAAAATGGGATCATGATCTAATTTCGGAATGTAAGCCAGCAGCATTTCCTCTCTCATAAATTACTGACAACCATTCTGAAATGAGCTAAACATGACTGACAGGTTTTTTTCTTCCACACACACAGTAATAACCAGCTGTTTATGGCTGTGCACCTCATTGTGAGGACATGCAGGTGTGTGTGTGGCATAAATACATACTAATTACTATAGGAAAACAGATTCACCTGAGATTTTAGTCATAGAATATAGCTGACATACAGTACAGTATCCAGCGTAGTTTATGCACAACCATGGCAATATAACCATGGCTTGTATTACCAACCTCAAAGGCAGGTTAGAGTGAAGCAATAAGCCACGCCTCGTGTCTCACCATGCCTCTCAGCCGTAATAAAATACAGGTACCGGTAACCACATGCCTCGCGTGGCTTGTTGCTTTTCTAAAACAGTTACAATATTTCAACATGAAAAATCATAGACATGTACCTATTAAAACTGTTCTATTTCACTAACAATTCACTACAAGGTCTGCAAGAAAGTAGTTCCCAGCAGTGTTGCCAGACGTACGATAATTATCGTATTTGTACGATAATTTGATCCTCTGTACGATGTACGATCAATAATTCCAAAAATGCCCAAATGTACGATAATTTCGGCATATCACCAAAAAGAGCGTGAATTCGCTATTTTCCCTGGCTGCTGATCTGGGATCTGGTTTGGCTTCTCAAAATAAGCCAGGAAATCGGTCAATCTGACCCTAGATCTGTACTTGGAGGCATTATTTCCAGACCAGTTTCAGGCTTTTATTTGTGTAAGCTCCAGGAAGTTGCCTACCTCCACGCAGCATATTTGATGCGTTTTTGTCACGCAGGAGTCTCAAACAAGGTCGTTTCTTACACTAAAGACCCATTTTTTGGTGAAATTACGTTTTTACGCAAGTGATTTCTCTTTTTTTGGCTGTTTACGATAGTTTCATGTCAAATACGATAATTCTGAGGCTCCGGTACGATAATTCAACATTTCCCATCTGGCGACACTGGTTCCCAGCTACAAGAAAGTATTCTGTAGTTCCCAGCTTTTTTGCCAACAACACAGGTACAGATAATTCAGGTGGACTGTGGAACACTGTGGAAAGAAATAATGCACCTGGGTTTGTTATATACTGATTCAAGGTGTGGATTATATAGTCTCATATACCACAGCAATTAAAGAGAAACCAGCCAATCAGAATCAAGGAATGGAACTAGCCATTTTAGAATAGGCTACATAGGCTAATATGGAGATTAATAATTGTTTTTTTATCCACTAATCTCACAGCACGGACTGGACACCTTCACAGGCCGCAACTGGCAGCCGCAAATTGTAGACGGAGGACAAACTCTGAGAATTACGACAACCAGTGTGGAAAATATAGTGCTTATCATAAATAAATGGACTTGATAAGTCAGAGGTCATAACTTATCAGGGGTGTCTCCTGCTTCCTGATGATTTCCATTAACACAACAGTCATCAGTACTGAATGCTGTCCAGAGAATGGAGGGCAACGTCAACATGGCCTCCAGAGGAAGTGATCTCTGCATGCTTGTAATCTCACTGCAGCATTATTACAGAGCTGCCCATGGAATGTATAATCTCATGACTGAAAATGCTATGATGATGTTTAGGTATCTTCTTAACCTGCCAACCAGATGATGAAATCACAGATTGAGGCTTTAACCTTTTGTTTTTTACCTTTTGTTACCTCCTTGCGTGTACATGATGCTGCTGCTGCTGCAAGATTAGTGTATTGATTTGACTTTTGACTTTGTGGTTAGGAAACTGCAGCCACATGCAGCCCAATGGAACATGATTCAGGCATCAATGGTTTCACGCTGTGCAAGCCAACCACGTTTTGGCGTGTGTATAATTTAATTATCTGTAAAATGACAAATTCAGAGAGCTAACCCAGTTGCTTTTTTGATACACTCTGACTTAAAGACCTGCTAAAAATATTCTCCCACTGTATGACAAAAGCGCAGGAACTCAGAACTTCTTCTATCACAAATCATCTCACTCAGGAAAGATTGGACAAATTATGACAATTCTGACAACGAGTGTGGAAAAGAACTGTACATAAAAATGGACTTGATAAGTCAGAGGTCAGAGCGAGGTCACAACTTATCACAGGTCTCTGCTGCATCCTGATGATTTCCAACACACCGTCAACAGTACTGGACGCTGCCAAAGGTGATGGTGGCCAACACCAACAGGCCTCCTGCAGGGGCACTGCTGGGTAAGTAACTATGGTAAGTGGTTTTTTTTGTAAATTAATGCCTTCCCAAACAGTGGGTCGGCACATTTTTATGGGTCCCTTGATTTTGTTTTTATTTGTAATTTCAAAACATTTTCAAAAATCATTCCCAAAAAAGCTACGTTTTTCATGAATGAAAAACAAATTCAATGATTTTTTTCAAGTAAATTACATGAATTGAACATTCACTAGTTTGGATTGACTCATGCTTTAGTCTCACTGCAGCATGGGCCTGCGTACAGATCAGGGGTTCCCAAACTACTTCACTTCAGACCCAAAAGAAGCATTTGGTGTCAAAGTTACAAAAACAGTGATCATGACCACTTAATATGTCCTATTTAATATACAGGGGGATCCCCAAGGTCCCCTGGGGTCCTTGGGGTGGTTCCAGGGGGTCCCCAGAAAAATGTGTCTGTTCAAAAATAGCAGAACATTTTCAGATATACGGGTCTGCTGCAAAAAAAATAAGAAAAAAAAGATACAAATATTAATTTGGAGGTCATTGGCATGAAAATGTTTGAGAAACATGGCCCTAAAAACCCAGAACCTTCCCTTAAATATAGATTCTAGCATGAGAATCATTCTGCTCCTCTCTGTCTCATAGAAGGCTCAACTTTGTAGGGTTCATTGATGCATAATCATAACATACACACACATGCACGTGCAGGCACACACGTGCACGCACACAACACGTGCACGCACACAGCCAATACTCCCTATACAAATCAGCATACCCTACTACTGTATGTCTGTCTGAGTCTGTGCTCCCCACAGCTTACAGAGCCTTTCAACTAAAACTAGCCAAGCTTATTAGTATTCCATTCACACTGTGTGTTGAGACACACTGTACTAAGCATGGATGCAGCACTGTGACTTCCTCTGCGCGCACGTGTGTGTGTGTGTGTGTGTGTGTGTGTGTGTGTGTGTGTGTGTGTGCGTGTGCGTGTGCGTGCAGTACATACTGTACTGAGCACAAGTTGGCTCACAGTTTTAAAGGGCTGTCATAGAGAGAATGAATGCATGGCTGCCTCATACTGATGCTGAACTCCAGCAGGCGTTCACTCACATCAGTTTGAAACAAACAGACACATAAAAACACTGCAGAATTTATTTCAAACCCCAACCCCTTTGCTTGCTTGTTTTTTTTTGCTTTTCCCATGAGTACATTTTCAGTCATAGTGTACAGGCTGCAACTATCTATTATTTGAGTGATTGCTTTTCTAATTAATTGGATAATTGAGAAGCTCTTTTTTATGTAATTGACAAAGCTCTTTTTTTATGAATCAATGAAGTGATAACTGGTATTTTCATGAAAAAAAAAATCTTACTTTTTTGGAAGCTTGACATGCCTGAGATAGTAATTGATTATTAATCTTTTTTATATAATCGAATAACTGTTACAGCCCTAAATGTGTAACACTGACTGTTGAATAGAATGACATTTACCCATGAGTTGAACTATGAGCAGTGAGCGCCATTCTACAGCGCTCAGGGAGCAATTACTGTACTGTATTAAAGGACTGTGCTGTTACAGAAACATCCCATGTTCAAACCCTGCTGTTGTAGGACAATGGTTCTCAAGGCTCTTCATGTAAAGGAACCTCAAAATGACACATATTTTGAGGTATGGTATAGCCTGCAGACCCCCACACCAGGGACCACCTTAAGAGAACAGCCATAGCAGGGACTCTCAACCATTTTAATATCAAGGACTGCCCAATTCTGACATTTATTAGGCTACTACGGACCCCCATTTGATACCATTTTGATCTCTGGGACCTCCCAATCTGCATTATCATTAGTGTTAATTTAACACTAACCCTAACGGGTCAATTTGGTTCCATTTGTACACTCTTACTGTTACTGACACATAAGGGTCCATTTGGTTCCTACAGTAACTAATACATCTTTTGGTTGGGCCAATTTGGAAATGTTTTCAATACAACTTATAGTGTGGTACGATGTGTACTTCCGTAGGATTTTTGTGCTAAAATTGTTTTTTTTGCAGATCCTGGTTCTATAGAGTCCAAACTATGAGAAAATGATGGGTGCCAACTTTTCCGGACCCCCGCCCCCTTTCTGGGGGTCATCTAGTTTGGGACCTCCCAGAACAGTACGCCAGCCAGTTAATGTCCAATTTTCTTAATATTAGGATTGTTTTGTAGGTTTTAAAACATTCTGAGTTCATTTATTACACTTTTGAAGCAGCCAGAATAACCTTTCTGGCTTTTGGTTGGGGTCTTTCCTCTCCTGGGACCCCCCAGACGTACCCCTGTGCCTATCTCAGTAATCGCTCTGCTCCTCCTCCAGAAAAATGTCACATTAGATCATAATTGAATAAATGTTTTTTGTAGCTGGGCTCTAAAAACAAAAATGAGTAGTAGGCAAATACCAGGGGTCTTCCACAGGGGCTTCGGGACCCCTAGGGGGTCCTCAGAGTTACTACATAGTGTACTTCTAATGATTTTTTTAGCTGAACTTAGGCTTTTATAGGGACCAAACTGATGAGTGTCAGATTTTCCTGACCCCTTCCCCCTTTTCTGGGGGGTCATCTATTTTAGGACCTCACAGAACAGTATGCCAGCCAGTTAATGTCCAATTTATAATATTAGAGCTGTTTTGAAGGTTTTAACCCTTAAGTTCTGTTCAGATTCACTACACCTTCGTTCTGTTCGGGTCATTTTGACCCGGTGGATATTTGGTTTAAAAAAAACAACACTAATATAAATTTTAACTTAACAAATCATCATGATACATTGACTTTGACTCAATACCAAACAATTCATATGAAATATTTGGTAAATGTTTGCATTTCTGCTTTGCTATATCACATTAAACATTGAAAGAGCTAGGCGTTTTTACTGATTTAGCTGAAATCCATGTAAAAAAAACTACTTCATTTAATACTGGGCAATATTGCTCATGCTTATAGGAAGGGGGGGAGGGTTCGGAATGGGGCTTCGGAAGGGGGGTGTTAAAAGTGGGGGTGACTGTGTGTCTGTGTTTTGGCATAATACTGTGTATTTCTGTGCTTCCGGGTCAAAATGACCCGAACAGCACTTAAGGTTCAAAAAATATGAGGGGGGTGTAGCATGGGTGTAGTGCAAAAATATTTTTTTTACATGTTCATCTCAGAAGAATCTTTAAGGCCAGTGAGTTTCAGGTGGAAACATTTTTTACTTCTACCTTTTTTTTCCAAATGAAAATGTAAAACGGGTCAAAATGACCCGAACAGCACTTAAGGGTTAAAACATTCTAAGTTCATTCATATATTGCACTTTTGAAGCAGCCAGAATAACCTTGATGACTTTTGGTGGGGGTCTTTTCTCATCTGGGACCTGGGACATTACAGTCCTTGCTCTGCTCCTGCTCCAGAACAGTGTCAAATTAGATCATAATTGAAGGATAAAAGCTTTTGTAGCTGGGCTCTGACAACAAAAATGAGTAGCTAATACCAGGGGTCTTCCACAGGGGGTCTGGGACCTCCAGGTGTCCTCAGAGTTACTATAGGGGGCCAGCCAAATCTCTGGTCACCCCAACCTCCCAGTCAGCCAAGACATCTGACTGGAAAATACCCCCCACTCTCTGAATTCCATCCATTTTCTTCAATTGGTGGAAGCTCAGGGCAATTTGTCAGGTGTCATTTATACTGCATTGTTGGCATGGAAGGTATGTGGTAGCAGTGCAGCTCCAAGTTTTTTGACTGAAATCCCATCCCATTACCCTGCATTATCACAGATGCAGGGTTGTAGTCCAGTCATTTTAGGCCAAAATTTGTCCAAACCTAGAACAAATTGCAATAGTAGCAAACTCAACTGATTTTGTATCCTCAATATGTCCTTAGTGAGGGAAAAAAAGTCCCAAGGAATCCCACCGGGGCAAAGTTTTGAAAACGACCTATCTACCTTCACTTACTATACACTACAATATAAAGGAAAAAATGACTGAAAAAAGATCTGCTTTAAGTGGGATATGAGGGGTCAAACTAGGGGTTTTTAATTATTCTGAATCCATTGCAAGCATTTGTTTTGCATGAAAAACATTCCTTGGGCTAAAAACGGACCCCAAAAGACTGAAAATTGATGAAAATTGATGAAAATTGACGTTTTGAGTGGCCATTTCTGGCCCAAGGAATGTTTTTCGTGCAAAACAAATGCTTGCAATGGATTCAGAATAATTAAAAACCCCTAGTTTGACCCCTCACATCCCACTTAAAGCAGATTTTTTTCAGTCATTTTTTCCTTTATATTGTAGTGTATAGTAAGTGAAGGTAGATAGGTCGTTTTCAAAACTTTGCCCCGGTGGGATTCCTTGGGACTTTTTTTCCCTCACTAAGGACATAATGAGGATACAAAATCAGTTGAGTTTGCTACTATTGCAATTTGTTCTAGGTCTAACCCTAAAATGACTGGACTATTGTTGGATCAAAGTGCTCCAATGACTCCAAATTTTGATGGAAATAATTAAGCCTGGACAGTGGACATGATAATAGTTTGTCACAGGGACATACCCCAATCCAGCCTTTGATGCTGAGGTCATACATTCAAGATGTATGACAAGATGACTGTGTGTGTGTGAGTGTGTGTGTGTGTGTGTGTGTGTGTGTGTGTGTGTGTGTGTGTGTGTGTGTGTGTGTGTGTGTGTGTGTGTGTGTGTGTGTGTGTGTGGTAAATGGACATGTTGTTCTGCGTGCCTGCTCTGACATCACACTCTGGCTTCACTGTGATGGCACACTAACAGCATCCCTTTTATGACCATATAGCCTATGGAGTTCCTTGATGTCTTTTATATTAAGCCCATATCTAACAGGACTTCATATGGGAATGCCCATATGGAGGCACATCGGCCACATTAACAGAATCCATATATGGCTAAGACAGATGGCCAAGACAGCCCATAGCTGTGTGGCTGGTTCTATAGACAGGGATCTCCATGTATGGGCATAAAAGGGTATGATGTCAGTTGTCATAGACATCATAGGACTTGCACATAACAAATAACTGAGTTAGCATGTTTGGGCTCTCACAGAATATCTCCATAAAGTATATGGATCTCCATATATGGGTACCAGGCGTCTCCATATATGGGTAACTTGTCCAATATACATCACTGGCCAGATGGCAAAGAATTGGCGCCCTGAGGCATCTTACTAGTACTGAGAATACTAATAAACCATCAAGTACACTACATAAACCCAGGATGCATAAAACTAACAGTTTCTTTTTTTCTTTTTCTTTTTATAAAAAAAACTAACAGTTTCTAATATTATTCAAAAAGAGAGCAAATTGTAGAACTGGTTGCAAGAATAGGGCCAAAACTGAAATAGCCGTTTGGCTGGCCCCCTGTAGTAACTCTGAGGACACTTGAAGACCCCTGGTATTAGCTACTACAGGTACAAAAGCTTTTACGCTTCAATTATGATCTAATTTGACACTGTTCTGGAGAAGGAGCAGAGCAAGGACTGCAATGAGTACTGAGATAGGCACAGGGGTCATTACGGGGGTCCCAGGTGAGGAAAGACCCCCACCAAAAGTCAGAAAGGTTATTCTGGCTGCTTCAAAAGTGCAATATATGAACTTGTTTTAAAATCTTCAAAACAACTCTAATATTATGACAATTGGACATTAACTGGCTGGCATACTGTTCTGCGAGGTCCTAATATAGATGACCCCCCCCCCCCAGAAAGGGGGCAGGGGTCAGGAAAATCTGACACCCATCATTTTCTATACGTTTGGTCCCTATACAAGCCAAAGCAGTAAAAAATGTATTTTAGCAAAGAAATCCTTAGAAGTACCCTTCGTATCACACTATGTAGTAACTTTGAGGACCCCCAGGGGTCCCGAACCCCCTGTTGAAGACCCCTGGTATTTGTTACTACTTATTTTTGTTTTCAGAAAAAAAACCTTTATGCTTCAATTATGATCTAATATGACATTGTTCTGGAGCAGGAGTAAAGAGATATCAGAGATAGGCACAGGGGTCCGTCTGGGGGGTCCCAGGTGAGGAAAGACCCCAACCAAAAGTTAGAAAGCTTATTCTGGCTGCTTCAAAAGTGTAATAAATGAACTCAGAATGTTTTAAAACCTACAAAACAATCCTAATATTAAGAAAATTGGACATTAACTGGCTGGCGTACTGTTCTGGGAGGTCCCAAACTAGATGACCCCCAGAAATGGGGCGGGGGTCCGGAAAAGTTGGCACCCATCATTTTCTCATAGTTTGGACTCTATAGAACCAGGATCTGCCAAAAAATCAATTTTAGCACAAAAATCCTACGGGGGCTGTTTTTTGGACGCATCGTACCACACTATTATGGTATATTTGACATTTTCCATCTAAATACCTTTTTTCAATAATAAAGATGAAATGCAGTCTCAGAAAGTCATCAGAGAACGGTTTTCCTTAGAGAACCAATCCTCTTAAGTAAGATGATTCATCTCCTCAACGAAAGATCGGCTGGTGCATTAGGTTATGAGTTTCAGCCAGAGATCATGATGCAGGACTAGAAAAATGGGTCTCACAAGTTCAACAGAGCATACAGAGCATGCAATGGCTTATTGTTTTTCTCTGTTAGGACTACCCTTTTACAGTAGGCCTACTATACTTTTACGTGAAAAAAGAGAAATCTGAATAGATAGATATACTGTACTAGTGCCTGTCTCGCACTCCTCCCTATTTCTTTGGTTAGTCTGAAACTACCATGTTTCAAACAGACGTGGACATTTGCGTGTGCAAGTGTGTATGTGTGTGTGTGTGCGCGCGTGCGTGCGTGTGTATCCATCTCTACCTGTGTAAAGAAAGACATGTGCTTAACCCCTATACGTTTCATTGACCACATCATGAACTTAGATCTGCTATTTTTGCCGAATGTTTGCCTATTTCTGTCCAAACATTTGCATACTATGTCATAGAACAGGGACACTAGGGTTCATGTGTAAAGTAGACACAGGTGTGTGGACATAGCCTAGTGCTGGTGCTTGTTTGATTTGTAAAATCAGACTGCAGCAGACTAACAACTAACTAATAAAGGGAACCATGGGGGGTCTGGAGAGAAGCCCCTCATAGCCAAGCCTTGAGCATATGGACTCACCGAGACCTGGCAACGAGTTGGTGCCAACAGGAGTCAATGGGTCACGGTCACACAGGCTGTGTGTGTGTGTGTGTGTGTGTGTGTGTGTGTGTGTGTGTGTGTGTGTGTGTGTGTGTGTGTGTGTGTGTGTGTGTGCGTGCGTGCGTGCGTGCGTGCGTGCGTGCGTGCGTGCGTGCGTGCGTGCGTGCGTGCGTGCGTGCGTGTGCGTGCATGCATGTGAGAGATATGAGAGGCAGATGGAGAAAGAGGGAGAAAGATTGCACTACTAGTGTTTGTATGTTATTATGTGTATAGCCTACAGTCAGTATGTAGCCTACATACAATACATGGGTCAGTGACGTGACGCCTCAAACAATGTGTTTTTAAAAAAACTTTAAATTGCAGGCATAAAAGTTATTTACTTTTGTTCTACTCACTCTCAACCTTATGGAAATACATTTTGTTTTTAGATATTTTATTGGAATCAGACTTTATTCAGCAGTTTGTTGTACTTGTGCCTAAAATCGTCATATGGTGTGACATGAAAATAATTGTTCATAAAATGAAAATGGAGTACATCTTTCTTAAGTTACTCACTTTATCAAAGTCCTTTATCATAACTAACCAGTGATCCACTATAGTTTTTTGAAAATTAATTATATCTGTATATTTTTTTCATAATCGACACTCTGTGTGAGGCCCATGTTCATGATCTTACAACATATTTTAAATGTATTCTGTCAAAACTTTCTCTAAAATTACACAAATATTTGTGACTCTTCCTGATAATATTCTCTATGTAATCCATAAACATTTTTTTGGTTTAATCATTAATAAAGGTATGATTTTTCACTATTTGGAATGTCACACCAAATGATTTAGTGTCACACCGTATGATCATATCTTCATGTGTCAAAGCAAACTGTGTTTTAACCTACCTATTAGTGAGTACTGAACTTTACTGATTGATTAAACAATTACCCAGGATAACATGGCCTTAATATTTCTGAACAGGATATTATTGTAGGGCTTTAACATGGGATAAGAAAGAATTGTAGTAGTAGATGGATGATGAGGATGTGCACAGGAATGCTACGCACACCTAAGTCTTCTGCCGGCCCACGGCAGAAGGATCCTAAAGAGACAATAAGGCGCATAGCCACACTTGGAGCCAAGGCAACATTTTATTAACACCAATTAGTGGAAACAGAACTCAGCATTCAGGTAAATTGCTTTTTTCCGAAGTCTCCTGAACTTGAACACAGCATTTTGTGTTGAACAAATGTAATTAGGAATCATGACATTACACCACATCTCCACTAGCTAAAGAGTGCTGGGTTGCGCAACTCCGAAAATAGCTGATCTACAAGCTCTCGCAGCACAACGTGTTGAGAGCTTGTAGATCAGCTATTTTCGCTAGTTTTGTCTCGGGTCCTACCTTAACACTGTCCACTGTCCAGTCCAGTGAGTGAAAGTACAAAAGTATTAGATCAGATTATATTATACATTTAGACTGTATTGTACATCAGCCAGTCGTATTTGGTGAGGGTAGCAAACCGGCTGCCTTGTTGCGGTTCTGTTATGCCACAGACAACCTCCTGCTCTTCGTAGAAAATGCAGTCTCGCCCCTTTGGCTCCTCTCTCCTTGCTGGGTCATTGTTTAGTTTCTCCATGTACTTTCTCGTTCTCTCAGCACTTGTCATTTTCCAGCTGACAAAAGAAAATGGAATGTATAGTTTAAGACAAAGAGAAAATATTGTTTAGATTGAAACAATATGTTAAGGTTTCTGTGAAGGGGTTTCTGCTCTGTCTGATGAATTTGAAGTATCACTGAATGAAGCTAAATTACATTTTATGTAAAAATGTTTAAAACAAATGTTTAAATGTACAAAAGAGACATGGAACTTTGTTATTTATTGTTATATCTGTAGTTAAATACAGTATAAATCATATGGTGTGACAATCAAGTCATATGGCGTGACAAGCAGACATGTCACACCATTATGATTAAGTGTCACACCATATTACGTTTTCTGCATTTAGGTTTACCTTGAGGCTACTATGTACACATTAGCATGCTAACAGCATGCTAGCTATAACAAAGCAACCTAGATCTACATGGAAATATGACCAAAACTTCAAATAACTTAAGCTTTTTTTTATGAAAAGGTGTCACACCAACAGACATCCAAAGTGGTGAGTTTGTCAAAGTTTCAACAAGATGGCATTTCATGAAAATGTTAAAATCATAACTCACCTCAGACACCTGTCTTGCAGTTGTGCTGGGAGTGCTGAATAGCCTTACAGAAGAAGGACCTCTCTAGCCAATAGGTGTCCAAATAATTGCCTGTTTAATTTGTCCAAACTAGTGTCACACCAAATGATTTTGGTTTGGGGGACAAAATGTTTTTGATCAGAAATGACTGAAAACATTATGCTTTGACTTTGAAAAGATATAGGCTCACAAATAGACATTTTTTTAGCCTAAATTCATTTTCAAATGATTTTTAGCAATTCTTTTTCTTAGTTTTATTCAAGTTCCCACTTTGAGAAACAAGGTCAGGACAGTCACACCATATGAGTTTTGCCATGTTTGGTTGAAAATTCTGAAGAAATGAGGAATGAAATGTTTTAATCTTGAGTAAGTTCACATAAAGCTTAATGTCCTGCACAATATTCAGAAGGTTTTTGACAAATATATTTTTTATTTATACATGTTTGACACCGAGGACAGCGAAAACGTTACGTCACGTCACCCACCCACATACAGTTAATGTGTGCACACATGTGCGTAAATGTGCACTTGCATTAAGAGGTGACTGTGCACACGGCAGTGCATTTTCACTGTAACATCCTGATTGTTCATTTAACTCTGAGAGTGTACAAATGGAACCAAGTGAACCCTTATATATTTTGGGTCAAGTTGGTTCCATTTGTACTCACTCTTTTCCATGGGGATTGAACCGGTTCTGTTATTTTTCCTGCCTAATTTTGAACCAGTTTAGAGTGTTTCCACTGAAAGTTCAGAACCCTAAAAGTTGGTTCGGAACTGGAACCACAGAATACTTGCTTTTTATTGGGAACCAAAGTGGGTGTGTCTCTATGCAGGTTCGAAGATGCAGATGCGATATAAACAATGGCAAAAGCAAGCGAAATTTTTACAAAAAAAAAAAAAAACATAAACTAAATTTTCTACCACTTTTTCGAGTCACGTGTTCAAATACTGGATTCTGATTGGCTAAATTCCGGAGGTTATGAGAGGACAACTGCCGCAAAGTTGTGTGTCCGAGATCAATGCGCCTCAGTGTACATCCGGGGACTTCAGGAGGTCCTTCCCCCCAACCAACAAATGACGGTGGCAACGGTCCTATGTTTACTAACGTGCATGCTATAGTCGCCGATTTATTTGGATCCAATGCAATCCGCCAACTTTAAAGCCCCTTTTCTCTGAACCTATGCCTTTCTGGAAGCGAACAGCCTCTATTTACGGCCGGAACGGTACTTCTAACTGACGTTAGCTTAGCTGTAAGCTAGACGCATGGATTAGTATGGAGTTGGCGCCATCTGTTGGTGAGTAGAAGATGTTGTTTGTGGAACTATCTGCTGTCTCGCGGAAGTTTTATAGGCAATAATGATTGTAACTTAAGATCCTTGCAAGTTACAACTATGTGTTTTCTTTCATGTATACGGGAAAAAGTGGTAGAAAAGCTATTTACCACTCGGGGTCGGACATTATGCTCTCATAATGTCCTGAGTGATGGTGTTATCGGACTCGGCTGCGCCTCGTCCGATAACACCCTCACTGCGGACATTATGAGAGCATAATGTCCTCTCACTCGGGGTAAATTGCTTACATTATTATTATATTAAAATGTGTAAATTAATGTATCCATCCTGACCATGTTTTGCTCAACCTGTAGGAGGGGAAGGGAGGGGGGACAGATTTTATGTTTTATGTTAAATAAAATAAAAAATTGATAAAAAACACACAAAAAACAAAACACTTTGATCTGTCATATTCGACACATTTCTGGTCAGGCCTGGAGCAGGCTCAGATACAGCACCAGGAATTCCACTTATGCCTATGTTTATTTTTACTGAAGTCGACTTCAGTAAAAACAAACTAACTACTTTGCTACTCGCCTAAACAAAGCTAGTCTTGCGTTGTTGAAAGTCTATTCTCCGTGGCGGGAAACCTCTCAGAATGCCACCCACTCTGTAAAATACACTATTTTTGTCATGAAATAAAAGGCTTCAACCTCGACTGCCACAGTTGAGTATTGTTATTTCCGGGTTGTGTCTGCAGCGGTCAAGTTGGATGCATTTTTATTTCATGACAAAAATATTGTATTTTACAGAGCGAGTGAGGTGCTGAGAGGTTTCCCACCACGTAGAATAGACTTTCAACAACTCCTGCCGTTCATTACAATGGTGCTTTAAACTGGTAGAAACGCTTGGTTACAGTTACATACCCATATAACAGTCCATTTTGGATCCATTCTGTGTACACTCAGAGTTAAAACCAGTAAGATTCCCTTATCGGGAGATAAGCGACCGTCACGTCACATACACAAACTTTAGAAGGCAATCGTAGCCAATCAGGAGGGAATATGGGAAATCCATGTTGATGACATGACTTTAGAGGTATAACAATGTGTGTAATGTGTGAGCAGGTGAGCACATTGACACAGTTCCATCAGACCCCTTTATGTGTTGATGTTGGCAGGGCGGTCCCTGGAGGCTGCATAGGGTAAATGATCCTGTCTGCCTTTGTCCCAGACAAAAGGACAGAGAGAGAGAGAGACAGAGGACACAGCACACAGAACCCTGACGCCCATCCTCTGTCTTGAAGGACAAATGGAGACTCATCTAGTCTAGTAGTGTGACACTTCACTCCTTTCTCCTTTGGCTTTTTCACCCCCCTTGAAACACGTCACCCTAACCTGTCATCCAGCACAAAGCACTCAACTCCATCCCCATTATTTGAGTCAAATTATTGATACTCCTGGTCAAAATAACTAGTGAAAGTTGATCTGTGAACTGGAGTACATTTGTCTTTGAAATGTAATGGAGTGAAAGTCAAGTATCCAAAGATATAAAAAAGAAGAAAATAAATGTACTGTTTTTATGTACTTTGTTACAGTCCACCACTTGTCATGTTCCCATTGCAATTCTTAAATCTAATTCAACTTTATTTCAATTTACTAAAACCATTCAGGTTTTTAGCTTTTAGCAGACGCCTCTTATCCAGACTTACTTGCAAGTGTGAGATCAGATTAAGCAGAGTAAACATGAAGCCTATTCAACAAACAACATGGTAAATAGTTACATAATAGAATGCAAAGAAACTATTAGTACACATCAAACCTAGCATCTGTCTAAACAACATGCTATCTAAATAACATTTTTAACAATTGTTGTCAAGAAAAACAAATAAATATAAACTAGAACAGTGGTTCTCAACCTTTTTAGGCCAAGTACCACCAAATATGTGTCTGATTTAACATCCTTGTCTGATTTAACATCCTATTCAGCTATGCACAGTTAACACAGGAGGCCAATTTATTCCTTGAAATCATGGAGATGTTTTAGTTTTTGTTTCATTTCTAAGCCAATAATTTGATGATCGGGTCAGATCGCCCAGATTTAGCTACTACATTTGTGAACTTCCCATGCAAACTGACGATATTTCTAATTTGATTAATCCATGTACCACAGGTTGAGAACCACTGAACTAGAAAATATGCTCCTCGGAGCACAGGTCTTAGCCAGTTCACGTAGGTTATTGTGGGCCAGCAATGTTGATGGAAAATGGACAGAGCTCCGTCTTGATCACATGACTGTAGGGATAGTGTATATCAATTTGCATAATGTTTGTTCAAAATCTGTTGAAGTAATATTCAAAAATTGCCTGGCCAGTGATGTATATCGGACCAGTTAACCATATATGGAAACCCCTGGTACCCATATATGGAAATCCATGAATATGGAGATATGCAGTGAGAGCCCAAACATGCTTACTCAATTATCCGTTATGTGAAAGTCCTATGATGTCTATGATATCTGACAACATACCCTTGTATGCCCATACATGGAGATCCCTGTCTGTAGAACCAGCCACACAGATATGGGCTGTCTTGCCCATCCGTCTTGGCCATAAAAGGGATTCTGTTAGTGTGACATCACAGCGAAGCCAGAGCATGATGTCAGAGCAGCAAACCCATTCTGTTAGAGTGGTTCCCCTGAAGTCACAGTGATGTCAGAGCATGATGTCAGAGTGGCACACCCATAGACTGTAAAAAAATGTACCCGTCCGTCCAGATACGGACAGTTCTGATGGTAAACTGCGACCTACGGTCCGACGGTCGCAACAAAAACAAAGTAATAGCCAGTAACCAACATAATATCTCCAAAGAAAAGAATCTATGGAAAATAGTTGACAAGATAAATGCCTTAACATTGCACAGCTCTGCTATGTAAGTTAATCATGGCACAAAGGAACATCTGTTGTCAGACAGTAACCTCTATCTATACCGTGTGCAGTGCATGGATTCTATTCCTGCTCAGTGAATTACATTACATTCGCTCAGTGTACATTCCACTGCGGGAGTTCATTCGAAATGCTCAATAATATCATTTCCAGAACATGCTCATTGCTCAATATGTGAAAGAACACGAAAGGTTACAAATTTGACAGTCAGTATGAGTTGAATGAAATCCCATGGTTAAACCAGGTAATAATACCATCAATCATTCTGTTAGGCGTGTGGCTATCCCTGTTTTCCAATATCGGGTGTCTTGTTTTTGGCTCATCTCACAGTGTATTGTGTAAATAGCCTGACGAGTCAAATCATGTAAACTTTATTCCAGGCACATGGAACAGGTTTGACAAATGAACTTATCTAACCTACAAAAATCACAGGATAGTGACATGGTGTACCATTCAAAAGTATCATTGAGGCAGAGGTGGATAGAATGTCATGTAATGCTTGCTTACATAAAAGAAACCCTATTCAAGATCTGTGACATTTACACTAAAGGCAGCTGCTCCTGTTTTGCCTTTGCTGGGGTGTAATATTGCACCAGCAGCCCTTTTAAGTAAAGTCTGTGTTGGATTAGGTAGGACAGAGCCCTCCGAGGCACTTTAGCTCTGCTATAAATCTGTCCAGTCAGTGCTTTGCCTGCAGACTTAAAGGGGTATTTCACTTTCAAAAAAACTTTTAATTAGCTTGATTGAATATTTAGATATTTGATGTAAATGTTACCAGGCCCTCCAGGCCCAGGGCCTCTCCCCACACACACCCATTGTAACTTCAAACTCCATTTTAACCATGATAGATTCATTAAAAACACACATTATTTTTTCTGGTGACTCATATTACCCTCCTAATATGTGAGCAGGCCGTGTTTTTTCGATAACATTTTTCATTTATTTTTAATATTTTTTTTTTATTGTTTTTTCATTTTTTCCATTTTTCCAAATAATTATTAAAAATAAATGAAAAAAGTTATCGAAAAAACACGGCCTGCTCACGTATTAGGAAGGTAAAATGAGTCTCCAGAAATAATAATGTGTGTTTTGAATGAATCTCTCATGGTTAAAATGGAGTTTGAAGTTACAATGGGTGTGTATGTGGAGAGAAGCCCTACCACTGCTCCCTGTTGAAAGTGGAATATCCCTTTAAGACAGACTATTACACCTGTATGAAGAGTAAGGCCAAGGAGATACAAATCCGATTTGGAATTACAATTGTTTTTATTATTCAAATATGTATTGTGGCATTATATACCAACAGTCTGTGGAAATGGTTTCCATAACAGCATGATGGGACAGACTGGTTAAGGACACTGTCATAGGGAAAACACAAAAAAAAGGAAAACGTTTCATCGAGAATAAAAATCTTCCACACATCCCAAGCCATGTCGATATGTATTTTTTAATATAAATTAAATTAGTCAATGTCTCTTTATGCTTACATTTTAATGTGCGGCAGTCTGTAAAAATCCTTAGAATTAAATCCTCAATAATGTCAAGATTATCAAGGCAAAGTAGTGAAGGCAACTAAAATTAAACCGATGACAAAACTAAACTAAGACTGATGATAGGTTAAGTCGCCCTTATTGCTTAAATTGTAAATTGTAAACTGAGATATGTTGTTAATAATTGGGTACTGAGTAACAGATTATCTCTGTCCAAAAATGTTACTTTTCAGGATTCAAATTCAAAAACAGCAAGGGTAGCTGATCTGCAAGCTCAAAGCGCAAGGCGAATCAACGCTTTTTGGGCTTGTGGATCTGCTACTTTACTTTTGATGCTTTTGTGTGACGCTGTAGCGTAATCAAGGTGGACGTTAATTTATGAAAAACAAAACACAAAAGGTTTAAATATGGAGATAGGGGGTTTCTGATCATTATGAGCGACAATATGTTTGTAACAAATGGGTACTGAGTAACATTTTGAATGTAATCTTATTATACCAGTCAGAGAGTACAGTTGATGTGACTGCCAGGCAGCCCTTCCAGCTTAGCATAATAAGCCATAATACCGGTATATTATACTGTATTCACATCATACAATGACACATACTGTATACAGCAAGATAGTAACATATATACATTCACAAAGATACAGGACATACAGTATTTCCATACATCCGTCATAATGTGATTATATGTCTGTGTGTGTTAGGGATGGGACGATATAAAACATGTCATATCACGATTATTGTGACGCGATATACAATATTATTGCGGTAATCAAAATCCATTATCCTAGGGCGGAACATTTGCCAAAAAAATAGCAGATCTACAAGCTCACAGCGCGTCGCAAGGCGACGTGTTGTGAGCTTGTAGATCGGCTATTTTTTGGCAAAGACATTTGATAGAGAGTGAAAAAAGACTGTATCAAGTACGTATATTATAAGTACCTTTTACCAAAGGGTTTAAGGGATAATATCGCGTATCGTCCCATCCCTAGTGTGCATAGCAGGAACCTGCGGGTAGTTAACACGGAATAGTTCAAGGCTTTGTATATTTCAAATGTTTGAAAGCAGCAAACATACAGACCACTGTGACACAGACAGAGAGCTCTTCTAAATCTGTCCAGACAGGGCTGCAAAGGCCCAGACTGGAGAATCACAGAACACAGCAACTTGCTCATTAAATGAATGCCGTATACAGGCATCGCATAACAGGCATACAGACAGATCTTAACAGGCTACGACATGGATACAAGGCTGTTGGCTGGTATGCTGAAGAATCCACAGCATAGGATCTTTGGAAAAAGACATACAATTTCAGGATATTCAATAGACATAGAGCCTAATAGACATAAGCCTGATTTCTACTGATAAACGAGGATATACAAGCTCACAGTGCATCACCTCCACTGTGTGTTTGCGAGCTTGTAGATCGTCTATTTCCGGCGTGCGATACCGTTGCACGACAAAGCATAAATTAGGTATTATGCTGAATAGACCAGAGCCTTGAATCTCAAAAGCAGCTTTTATGAAACAGTTTTAAAAAATTGCCCTCAACTTTTTAGACCTATATCATGTTGGATGGAAATAATATTTAATTTAAGATTTCTCTGGAAGCACTGGTAGTTTCAGTGGCGTGGTGCTACAATATTCTTAACATGCTGTATAATTCAAACAAGCTAATGTTGTTCAAGGCCAGATGTCACCATTAACTGAACATGCTGCAACAACAGCAGAGTAACTAATGTATTAGATTTACAACAGGCATGTTTTAAAGGTCAAGTATTATTATTAAGTCTAAATCTCCTTTGGCATTATAATAAGCTACAGTTGGTTTGCTACAAGTTGCTACTTGCATTCCCTTTAATCAGGCATTATAATAACATTACAAGTTGCCAGGATTGTGTGGATTATGACATACTGTGCTCAAAATAAGCAGCAACCTGCCACATGTACGTACTGTACAGTTTGATCACCAAAGTGGGTATATATATTTTTGTTTGTATGAAATTAAATCCCTGGTCATGTCCAGTGAACTTTTTCTTTTTAAACACACAAAAACATTTTGTATTGCTGTTTGCTTCCGGACAGGGCAAATGAACACAAGAGCATGTCAAATGTTTCCAATGATGAACACAGATTAGACAGACTAAAGCAGGGGTCTTCAACGTTTTCGGGCCAAGGACCCCTTAAGGCCCATTCCCACTGGGCCAGATAACAGATATCTGGAGATATTTCTCCAGATATTTTTCCATTCAAAGTGGATGGTAGATACAGATAAAAAAAAAGTCTACCACAGATATTTGCCACAGATACTTTTATCTGTGGCAAATATCTTTTGTATCTGTATCTACCATCCACTTTGCATGGAAAAATATCTGGAGAAATATCTCCAGATATCTGTTATCTGGCCCAGTGAGAATGGGCCTTTAGTCGAGAGAAAGATGAAGCAGGTTCATCCCCCCCATAGATTCCATATAGTTTCGTCCTTTGACAGCACAATCACAATTGTATTTTGGATTCCTGTAAATTTTTGTTTTCAGATATTTAACCACTTGAACTGTCAATACTTAATAAACTTGACATTTCACTCTGTAATTAGTCGTTTCTTTTTCCCCTCTACACCAAAGCTCTTTGCCAAAAATAGCTGATCTACAAGCTCAATCTACAAGCTTGTAGATCTACAAGCTCACAACGCAAGGCGTTGTGAGCTTGTAGCTCTGCTATTTTTGGCAACATTTCTCAGAATAAGGACACTAGGGTTCAAGTGGTTAATATCTACCACACAAAAGATTTGGAGGACCCCCTATAGTAACTCTGGGGACCCTCTAGGGGTTACAGACCCCCTGTTGAAGACCCCTGGACTAAAGGATTATCAGGAGGATAGATTTAGAGAACTTGATTCAGTGCTGGTTTTCTATCAAAGCATCAGCTGTCAGATGCTTGCCAGTCTGACTAAACAGCATTCCAAGATGGTGAGATAACAGTATATCATTCATTCTTCGTGTTGTTGTTGCAGTGGTTCTCAAAGTGGGGTCCGGGGATCCCCAGTGGTCCTTGATGAGGTTCCAGAGGGTCCCCCGTAAAGTCTGCTAATATGGGGGGGGGGGGGGGGGGGGGGGAGTGGAAAATGTGGATTCATTTTAAAAATATTTAACAATACAAATCTTCTCTTTATGGGGGTCCCGTTTTCATATGGGGACAGTGGTCAAATAATGCATCTTAAGTTGGGGGTCCTTGACAGACATAAAAACATTTGTGGACTTGGATCCATCTACCAGCTTAGAAAACCGGGTTAGCATTTACAATTAAAGTGCACATAAGGCACTTCACATTCAGTTGTCTGCTGCTTCGTGGCCCAACAGGTATAGGTCAGGGCAGCTCCCAGGGCTTAAGGTGAATAACATTCTACGTATGAAAGGTGCTACACAATTTACCCCTTCACCTCTGGCACCTTAACTAGTACAACGCTAACCGTAGCGAGTACAAAGTTATAGTTCTGATAAACAGTAGGATGACAAAAAAAGAGAATGGTTATGTTTTGTTCATGACAGCTCATTAATTAATTAGCCTTCTGAGAAATAGGCAATTTACACTGTATCCGTTTTTGTCAGAGAGTGTCCTCGGAAGCAGGTCACTGTCCAACAAAACCTATTCTATTAAAGTGTCCTTGAGTTATACCTGCTTAGTGCTTACTCACTGTAGTGTAGACCTCCCTGGATGAGTCTGAGATAAACGAATAAACCTCTATCTGCTGACTCATTTTAATTACAGCTCTGGATAAGAAAGTCAGGCTATTATACTGGTAGCTACATGCTGATAATGGAAGCACACATTCTTTGTCGTGTTTGTCCTTTGATTGCATTAATTTGGCACAAGGATATATATATATATAGTGGTACAGAAAGCTGCATGAAATCAGATTCTTGCAGGGACATTTCGCCCACTGTCACGCACTGTGTGCACTATACCAGCTAATGAAATAATTGCCTTGTATTTCAGATAGATATATCTTGCTAATAAGATATGTGTTTGCTTTGCCTCAATTCACCCTTTGTCAAGTCCCGCCTGTTGTCACGCCCCTCTTCACACCCATTGGTTTCTTTGTCTTGGTGGGACAACAGTCCTTTCTCTCCATCCATTACCATTGAAATTCAGTTGCTTCTTATTGTTATGTTCTGTATTCAATTCTCATTTTAAACTTGGTTTCAGTAAAAAGTTGCCTCTCAGGTGCAGTATTATAGTGACTGGGCATGTGTTTACATGTTTGTAATTCTCCAAAAATTATGTTTTAGCAAATTCAACATAAAAAAGGCGGAACCAGGGCGGGACAAGGCAGATATAATCTGCTGGTTGGTCCGTCAGGGACCAATCAGAAGGCTGACAAAGGGTGAATTATTTATAGGCTATAGCATTGTTTCTCAAAGTGGATTCCAGGGACTCTGTGGGTTCTTTTAGGGGGGTCTAAATTGACCCATACAAGTCTGTAACTCTGACAGTGTAGAGACAGTGTACACTGTCAGAGTTAAGGGGAGACCTTGAAATTCGAACGTTTGAGAAACCCTGGGCTATAGGGCCAGTGGTTTTTAAAGTGGGGTCAAGGGACCGTCAGGGTTCCTTGCATGGGTGGGATCCAAATTGACCCTTATAGGTCTGTTACTCTGAGAGTGTAAATTGAACCACAGGGGCCTAGGCTACTGTGTCACT
The DNA here is from genome assembly GCF_963921795.1 of Nannobrachium achirus. Taxonomy (NCBI): domain Eukaryota; kingdom Metazoa; phylum Chordata; class Actinopteri; order Myctophiformes; family Myctophidae; genus Nannobrachium; species Nannobrachium achirus. The sequence continues at coordinate 54,032,017 of NC_137813.1, forward strand.
CCGCCAGTGTCCGATTGTCCAAATAGCCTGCATGCCTATCATTAATGTCTTTTATCCAGAGTCAGAACAAACGGGACCAGGGGTCCCCGGGCATCTGTGGGCGCGGGGAGCGTCTCCTCCAGGAAGCGCTCGTTGTCCTCCTCGATGACGAACTGGAGCGTCTCGGACCTATTGACGCAGTAGATGCGGTTGCCGATGACGGCGCAGCGGAACGGCGCTGCGCCGTCCCGGGGGAACGAGGCGCCCTCGTGCCACACTTTCACCACCGTGTTGTACTTGAACACCGTGACGCTGCCCTGCTCACCGTCCTGCTCGCGGCCCTGCTCGCGGCTCACGTCGAAGCGGTAGACGAAGCTCCGGTGCGCCACCATGTCCGTGGACTTCCTTCGGCTGTTGTTGAACGGGCACTCCTCCCACTCGTCCCGCCGGCTGTCGTACCGCAGCAGCCGGTAGAAGAGCGAGCCGCCGGAGACGAAGAGCTCCCCGTCGCCGGTAGTCACGGCCTCGTGCGCCACGGCGAACGCGCCCTTGGGCAGCGGCGCCACGGGGCTCCAGCGGTCCGCGCGCGGGTCGTATCGCTCCACGGTGAACAGGCACTCGCCACCGATGGCGTACAGGTGGCCCCCCATGGCGACCAGCTTGAGCTGGGAGCGGGCCTGCGTGAGCGGCCGCACGCGGCTCCAGTGGTCCGTGGCCGGGTTGTAGCAGAACACCGCGGCGGAGACCTTGTTGTTGTGGCTCTTGTTGTTGTTGTCGCCCTGCTGCTGCTGCTGCGCTCTGATCCCACCTGCAGTGGTGTGAAGCAGTGGTGTAAAGTAACTAGTACATTTACTTAAAGGCCCGCTGACACAGCCCAAAATTATGATAGTATGATACAGTAGGTCTACAGTGGTCTCTCTGAAAACAGTCTGAAATAGTCTGAAACTCATGTCACAGTGTAATCTGCCCCTCGCCCCCCCAACAACAGATGACCAGTACAGTAAGTAGTCTAAGTACAGTCAATTAATTTGATTGGCTTATAATTGTGCATTCCCACAATGACATCATAAAAATATTAACTCATATTTTAAGATGACCTTTTAAAGTGACAGTACCCCTTTAAGTACTGTACTTAAGTAAAATTTTGAGGTATCTGTACTTTACTAGAGTATTTCCAATTTCCAATACAACCCCACTACATCTCGAATCCAAATATTGTACTTTTACTCATGTATTTGAAAACTTTAGTTACTAGTTACTTGGCAGAAATTATAATATTATAAAACATACCGGTAACCACTTTAGCCTTATTTTATACCATGGCTGTTTGAAAATAGCCGATCTACAACCTCACTACGCAACGCATCGCGAGTCGCGACACGTTGTGAACTTGTAGATCTGCTATTTTCAAACATTATTTTTGTACTTTAACTTTTGGTACTTTAAGTACATTTTGATGCCGATCACTTTCATAATTGAATTCTGGACTTCTGCTTGTAACAGTCTACAATGCAGTATTGACACTTTGCACTCCACCACTTTTCAACCTATGTTCATATAATTGGTCCTCCCTCAAAAATAGCTTTGGGCAGGTCAGAAACCCATCGTCTGACATCATCGATTGCCAATCCAGTTTATAGAAACTGCAGGCTTTCTATTCCTGAATTCTGGACTTCTGCTTGTAACAGTCTACAATGCAGTAGGCCTATTGACACTTTGCACTCCACCACTTTTCAACCTATGTTCATATAATTGGTCCTCCCTCAAAAATAGCTTTGGGCAGGTCAGAAACCCATCGTTTGACATCGATTGCCAATCCAGTTTATAGAAACTGCAGGCTGTCTATTCCTGAAAAGTTGCAATTTTAAAGTGGAAGCCATTGTTCTCGCGATAATAAAAATCTAAATATTTTTTTCAAAAATATTGATTAAACATTTTTTTAGGAAAATGATGATGTCACAAGACGATGGATTCTGAACTTCTCACAGCTCTCCTAGGAGACTTACTCACTGTAGACCTCCCTGGATGAGTGTTTGTGATATTTTATTATCATGAACATAGGATAGGACCTATTGTATGAAGACAGGTTGAAAAGTGGTGAACTACTCCTTTAAGTAGAAAAGGTGTGTACTTTTTCCACCTCTGATCCCACCTGCCACGAAGAGGTAGTTGTACAGGGTGCACATGCCCGCTCCCTTTGTGTCGAGCAGCTCCTCCGGCATCTTGGTCAGCACTTTCCACTCCTTTGTCTGGCCGCAGTAGTAGAAGATACAGCGGCTGTTCGTCTCCTCCGCGCTCACGGAGGAGGAGGACGATGACAGGGGGCTCTGGGGGCGGCTGCTCTCCCTGCTCGGCGGTCTGCTGCTGCCGCCGCTCCCCACGCGGTCGTACACCTCGCTGATCTCGGCCACCGCCAACACCCTGTTCCCCCCCTCCATCCTCCGCGCCAGGATCTCCTCTCTCTCCGCTCCCGTCAGGCGGCCGTAGACCCCGGGCGTTCTCAGGACGTGCAGGAAATTATCGCTCATGTACCTGTACACGCTCTCTTTGAGCTCCGCCAGCCGCTGTCGCTTGGCTTTTGTCAGGAGGTCGTAGCAGTTGTCTGCGGTGATCCGCTGCTGCTGCTGCGGAGGCGGATCGATAGGATCAGGCTGAGGCTGCAGCACCGTGTTGTCGGGCATCGGTGGGCTTTTATCCCCGGCTATCATCATCTCCGTGGCATTTTCTTTGTCGTCCTCCATTTTTTGGGGGCGGTGGAACTATAATAACACACTAATATCTTAAAAAGTCATAAAGAAAACTCCACCCTGTCTGTCACTGAGCATAATGCGTCTTCACTAGCTGTAGCCCACCTCTCTCTCTCTTTCTTTCTCTCTGCAAACTGCTGTGCTGAGCTTGAAGTTAATTTCTTCCCAAGACACACAGGATCTGTTTCCTCTGGCCTGCCCCCGCTGCCCCTGACACGATTTTTCCGTAGACAGTTCCACCCAGGCCGCTATACCCTCCGGTTCTGTCAGTCTGGGATGTGATTGTGAAGCCACCTCCGTGCGTGTCGGTCGGTCGGTGTCCCCGCTGGCTGCTGCCGTGTCTGTGTGTGTGACGAGCCTACGTGAGAAGCGTATAGAAATAAATCTCCACCCTCCTACTTCGCGTGGGAACTCCTTTTATTAAAATGAAAGGGATTTTACTGTCGCCGCCGATTCCGCATGTTATTGTGACTTATAGCCTATACACTGCTGCCAACCAGGGGCGTTGGCAGAGCAGTGTGGGGTAGCCTACTGTAATTCAAGAGTTACAGAAAGCTTGTAGGTTTGATAACAACAGCAACAACAAATCACATTGAGTGTGTGATGCTGTGACTCCTCTAACTGTCAGTTATGTGAATAGGTAAATAGGCTAATTAATTTGATTTTGCACAAGTGTCTCTGTTTTTGAGATTGTCTTCTACTTGTTGATCTCTATACTTTTGGAGTAGCTATCCAGCCAGATGTCAGTTAATGGATCAAAACGCGTTCCATTAAATATGAATATCCTTATAATAATATAATTGTAGCTATAATAATACAACAAAATGTGTCAGCGGGGGTTCAGCACCATGGACAGCGACACACATGAACCCCATGATATATGCAGTGGTGGAAAAAGTACTCACATTCTTTACTTAAGTAAAAGTATACTACAATGTAGAAGTACTCTGTTACAAGTAAAAGTCCAGAATTCAAAATGTACTTGAGTAAATGTACGAAAGTATTGGCATCAAAACATAATTAAAGTACCAAAAGTAAAAGTACAAAATGTTTTCAAACAACCTGTATAAAACATGGCTAATTAACAAGTGGTTAATGTGTTTTTTTTTTTTTATATTATAACGTATATCGGAAAAGTAACTAGTAACTAAAGTTTTCAAATAAATGTAGCAGAGTAAAAGTACAATATTTCGATCCGAGATAGTGGAGTAGGCCTAGATTAGAAGCAAAAAGTATTGGAAATTGGAAATACTTCAAAATTGTACTTAAGTACTTAAGTAAATCTACTTAGTTACTTCACACCACTGGATATATGCACCCACTAGAATGTCAATGGACACCCTTTTTTCCATTGCATCATATCCACTTTATTGTTCACATGCCTGTATATGATGCAATGGAAAAAAGGGTGTCCATTGACATTCTAGTGGGTGCATATATCCAGTGGTGTGAAGTAACTAAGTAGATCGGCTATTAACTTAAAACAATAAAGAATAAACAACCACAAAAATACCTTACTGAATAAATTGGTCAAATATAGCTTATATACTGTCATCATTAGGGTATAGCCTACTGACTGACTGACTGACTGACTGACTGAACAACAATTGATTTGGCATTTAGATTACTATGTGTAGCAGATAGACATGCAGCATTTTAACCACACTATTTTTTATCTGTGACATGCTTTCAGCACTGTCACAATGTGTGTGCGTGTGTGTGTGTGTGTGTGTGTGTGTGTGTGTGTGTGTGTGTGTGTGTGTGTGTGTGTGTGTGTGCGCGTGCGTGCGTGCGTGCGTGCGTGTGTGTGTGTGGCATTTTCAACAAGTGTTGAAAATGTCTTATTGTATTATACTGTATAACCATGTGAGCTGTGTCTGCAGTGTACAGCAGGAATGTCTGCTCCCCACTTACACGCCTGACTTCCTGTCTGCACACATTAGATTGGTTGACATTATAAAGCTGTCAGCATGGTGTTCTCTTCTCTTCTGATGGACAATATGAAGGTCACTGACATAATGTACGCCTCCTCCTGTCACCGTGCGTGCATGCGTGTGTGGAAAGGACTCAGACAAGTGCAGACTGAGCAGGTTCAAATACAATGAGTTTATTAAGCACCACACAAGACAATGAGGGACAAGGCATTGATGGGTAGGCGGAGGGAGCAGGCAATTGTCCAAAAATCCAGAGGTGGAGAAGAAAGGTCAAAGACCTTGAGAATGCAGGCGGAATGGAAATCTGAGACGAGAGTCAGAAAACCAACACGGAACAGAATACAGGAAGACACAGGCAAAAGAGCTAACACAGGGAACACAGTGTAACACTGCTTATAGGATCTGGCAGTAGGGGTGTCACAGGGGGGGGGGGGGGGGGGTGAGTTAGCAGGGCCCAAGGTGGAGGGGCCTTAATTATATTATACTTTAGCTATTGAAAAATAGCAGATATACAAGCTCACAGCGCGGCACTCGGTGCCGCGCTGCAAGCTTGTAGATCTGCTATAGATCTGCTATTTTTGAAAAGTCGTGAAAATGTGTGCAAATCTTTGAATATATATAAGCGAACATTTGTACCTCAAATGTTGCTTCTGGGGGGTCCATGGAACTAAATATTTTTAGATGGGAGTCCGTTTTGGGGATCCTTCACATGAAAAAGTTTGAGCACCACTGACATAGAAACATAGGTTTTTCAAACAAACCTTAGAAGTATTTGAAATATTCAAAGACTTGAAGACTCGCAGCACGGCACTCGGTGCCGCGCTGTGATCTTGTAGATCTGCTATTTTTCAATATTTAATGCACAAAATAACGCAGTGAATCCTTGGATCCATGGCCCAGGATTTGGTGTGACACCCCTGTCTGGCAGAGAGGGCGGGAGATGACCAGTTGTTATAGCAGCAGGTCTAATGAGCCTGCGCCCAATGAGGTAAAGTAAGAGCAAACAACAGGTGTGTAGGTGGACAGGTAACTTCAGGACTGATGAAGGAACAGATATGATGGGAATGAGGTCATGCAAGCTGCACAGAATGTGGGAGTGGCCAGAATAGGAGATATTGATGAAACGGGTGAAACATTGTGACAGCTTCCTTTATAAGCTGTGCTGTAGCAAAACATTCCTCTCCTCTCACAGTGTCAATCCATTTGTCCATAGGTCCATTCCATCAGAGCGGAAGAGAAATGAGTGCTCTTTTCAACTGAACTGACAATGTGAACACAAATGAACTGACAATGTGAACACAAGAAAACCTCAGGCCATTTTCCTCTGTTGGTCCTTGTCTTGGTCCACTTAAAGAGGACCGGTTTTGGTTCTTTAAAAAGGCCTATTATGTGAAAAGACCCTTAAATGAACAGTTATTACTGTGTAGCACTGCCATGTGTGTGTTCTATTCAAGCCCACCTGACCCACATCGCAGCCTAACAGGGTCGAACCAGACCTCATTACAGAGACAGGAACAGCTCATCTCCCAGGGCTAATATAGCAACAATGTGTGATGGGGTGGTGGCAGAAGTACGCACACGTGTTTTACTTATAAGTAAAAGTATCAATACTGCAATGTAGATAAACTCTGTTAGGCTGCCCTCACACCAAAATACCTACAGTATGAGAGTGGAATCCGCGTTCCGCCAATGCATTTCAATGAGAGTGAAGCGGTTTCATGCCAGCAGAGGATTTCTGCAAAAAACGCTCCCTTATCATTGAAATGCATTGGAGGAACGCGGATTCCACTCTCATAGGTATTTTGGTCTGAGGGCACCCTTAAAATTCCAATTGACTTGAGTAAATGTACACAAGTATCAAAACAAAATATACTTCAAGTACCAGAAGTACCAGAACTCACTGTGCAGAATGTCAGAATGACATGTCATTTCACAAGTTAAAAATGTATAGAAATATTTTGAAAACAGCTGCTCTTCAAGCTCCCAATGTGTCAAATGGCCTGAATATATATAGGGCTGAAGTGGTTAATGTATGTTTTTGTGATAATAATGCAAATCTGTAACTGGTAACTAAAGCTGTCAAATAACTGCACTGGAGTAAAAAGTACAATATTTGCCTCTGTGATGTAATGGAGGAGAAATAAAATATTGAAAATTGGAAATACTGAAAAAAGTAATCATACCTCAAAAGTGTTCTTAAGTACAGTACTTGAGTAAACATACTTAGCTAATTTACACCACTGAATGTGAGGGTTGTTAAATTGCAGAGCCAGATATGATTAGCCGCCTTACTGTTCCTAAATCCTTGTAAACCTTATAGCCTCAGTGTGCTCTGTGCACGGTAGCTTTAATGAGAAGAGTGAATGTATGTGGGTCACACACAGAGAAACATTACTGTAAGTTAGAGACTTGATTATCCTTTTTGTCTGGTTTGTTCCTTGTGTAGCTTCTTGACTGTAACCTGACTCTTTAAGGACAGATGAATATGGTATGTCTGATCCTGCATGCATGCAGTGACTGTAGCCTAATTATATCCATTTATCAATTCCAGCTTGTCTGTTAGAATAATTGTTACCGTAAGAATGATGCTTTTACAAACAATAGGCCATGAATCAATCACATCTATTAAAAGTGCAACAGCTTTGGAAATGGTGCAAGAACGCTTAAGCAATACCAGTACCAAAATAACACAAAACAAGTAGAAATATTGGGATTCTAAAAGTATGATACCATATTATTTATTATCATTGTTGTTTTGATGGATACCCTAATGGATGGTATAGTATAGTCTAGGTTTAGGCATCATCAAACTCAAGCAGAAGAAGAATGTGGAAGACATAATAATACATACACAATACAAAGTAGATTTAAAATGTGATGCACTTGCTGAAGGTCTCGAGATACCAATACTCTTCAGGTCAACATTTTGATGTTAATGTTGTTGAGATGTGCGTTCAAGCCCCATTGCTCTTAAAAGGAGCACTTCACCAATTTTCAACCTATAATCAGCGGCTCTTCATATAATTGGTCCTCACTGATGCTCATTATAAGATGACACTATTTGTGTCCAGTCTGCGTCTCAGAGGAGGCCTGGGGATAGTTCAGAAACCTGCCTGTCACCAGTGACATCCTCAGTTGGCAGGTTTGGTCGTTTTCCAACCTTTCTCTTTCCAGAAAGAGAAAGGCTTAGCCTGGAACCCTCATTGATGATGCCATTGGTAGGCAGATTCCTGAACTGAACGAGGAGCAGAGTGAGTGACGAAAAGGTCCAGTCCCTTTCTAATGAGGACAAAGTATACGAAGATACTGTTGACAATCGGAGAAACCCTGTACTCTTAACGTGATACAGTAGAAGGCTACATTTTGAAATTCAACATGCAGAAGAGTGAAAAGCGGTCAGCTTTACATGGTGTTGCAGAGGCTGTGTCAGCTACTGATACTGTTAGTCTCATTAACCACTTACACCAGGGGTCTTCAACAGGGGGTCCGGGACCCCTAGGGGTCCCGGACCCCTAGGGGAAACGACCAAAAGGAATTAAGGAACCCTTACAGACTAGGCCCACCGGAACCCACCTCAATCCTAGTCTGCCCCAAGTTACAACCGAAGGGTTAACCCAGGAAAAGGCCCCCCCTCCACCACGACCACTACCCTCTGGTCTGTGTGGAGGAAGAAAAAGTGTAAAGACACTTACAAAAACAACCTGAGGGAGAACACTACTAAAAGTCTCACCTCATAGGGAAGGGGAGGAAGCGGCCACCTCAAGAACAGAATGCGCCAAGGAAGGAGGCGCTAAGTTCAGGTGAAAATAAGCCGCAAAAGTGGAAGGCGACTTCCAGCTAGCCGCCATACACACCTCCTGAATGGAAGTCCCCTTAGCGAGACCCCAAGAAGAGGAAACTCCCCTAGTCGAATAGGCTTTCAGGCCGAAGGGCCTAGCCATCTTCGCACTGTCATGAGCCAAAACAATGGCTTCCACAATCCACCCAGACAGAGACGACTCCGCGATCTCCGTCCTGCCAGTGGACTTACCATGTGAGACAACCAGACTACCAGACCGTCTGCGGTCTTCAGTCCTCTCACAGTAAACTCTCAGAGCCCTAACCGGGCAAAGACAGTTTAACCTCCTATCCTCCTCCGAAGCGAAAGGAGGAGGGAGAAAGGCCAGAAGTTCCACCGGAACTTCCTGAATCCTCCCGTTCTTGAGTAAGAACCTGAGGAAAGGTTAGAGAAAGTGGTCAAATCCAGAAAACCTCCTACAGCCCCCAGCTACAGAGAGAGCATGAAGGTCACTGACCCTCTTGGCTGTAGACAGAACCAGGGAAAGAGCCGACTTAGGAAAAGGCTCCAAGGAGAAAGTCTCCCAAAAGGCTCAAAGGAGCCTGACTCGGACCCCTTAGGATCCCCTCTAGAACCCAAGAGGGAACCCACGGTCTAGCCGCCGCAGCGTCTCTTTTGAAACCAGTCAAAACTGAGGCAACCAAGGGTTCTTAGAAGGTTAAGAACCCTCCAAACCCAGGTGGCAACCCTCGAGGCAGCCACATAGCCCCTAAAAGTAGGGGCTGCCAGCCTGACTATACCGGACTGACGAAAGTCCAAAAGTCCAGAAGGACGCCAGGGCCAGAACCACCGAAGGGCGGTTCAACCTGTATCAAGAGGCGAAAGCCTCCCAAACCCCCGTGTACACTTCTAGTACCAGGGGCTCCGGCCCTCTGCATCTCGTCTAAGACCTCAGAGGCCAGGGCGGCGGCCCTCCGCCGCTCCCTTACAAGTGCCAGACCCACCGGTCTAGGCGCTGGGGGTCCGGGAGAAAACTCCTGGTACGCCTAGCTCGCCCTATCCCCGAGTAGAGGCAGGCGCCAAGGTCGACCGACCAGGAAAGGCGCTATCAGGGAACTCCCAGTCCCCTGATTCGGCGCCACCCAGAGCAACTCTGGGAAGTAACTTCTGACCCTAACGTGGGTCGGACGAGACAGCTCTAGTGGTGCAAACGCAGACCGAAGGCCCTGCGGCCAGCTGCGAGACAGAGCGTCTAGGTCCAGAGGGGAAGTCCCCCTCAGACCAAGGTCCAGAGAACACTGACCGTTCCCTGACGACGCGAACAAGTCTGTCACCCGGTGGTCAAAGACCCGATCCCTATCTCCTCCGCCACCGAAGGGCGGGGAGACCAGATCTCGTAACGTGGTTACCCCTGGACAGCAGAATTGCCCCGCTGAACAGGAGGCCCGGAACAAGAGAGGCCCTGAACGACTGTAGTCGACTTAGGTACCACAGTCGTGGCCCGAGCTAACCTGTCTAGCTCTCGGGACTTCAGCCCCCCCTGTTTGTTGACAAAACACAAAGTCGTGGTGTTGACCGTCCTGATGAGGACGTGCCCACCCAGGATCAGGGGATCGAAGTGACGAAGGGCCAGCAACACCGTCATCAGCTCTGAGTAGGTGATAAGGTGGACTCGCACCCCCGGGCCCCGAGGGCCCCTTACTGCGCTCTTCCAGAGTCGCGCCCCAGCCTGAAAGGCTGGCGTCCGAGGTGATCACCCTACGGTGAAACACCTCTCCCATCCTGGCTCCAGCCGACCGAAGGTCGGCTTGCAGCCAGGATAGCAAGACCTCCAAGGTCTAGTGAGAAACCTGTACCGGAGCGCGACCCTCGGTGGGCGGGATCCGAAGGGAAAACAACCACCTTAGAGCGGTCTCCCGTGGAGACGTCCAGTTGTACCCTGTGCAGGGTTAGGGTTAAGAAAAACCCCTGAGGTGTAAGGCCCTCTCGAAACGGACTGAGTACTCTGTCCGGGAGAAGGCAGTGTAGGAGAGAAACATCTCTATCCCCTCCTACGAGGGGCGTTCGACCAAGGCAGCGAGTCCAGAAATATCCCTAGGAAAGTGGCACTCTGAGGAGGGGGAGAAGGCACTTTTTCCTAGAGAGGAGCAGAACCCCTGGAGACTGCAGGTGGTCCCAAACCAACCTGAAGTGACGCGCCACCTCCTGAACGGAGCTCGCGTAACTCAAACAGACGTCCGGGTAGCTAGTGACCTGACGGCCTGGCGCTGCAGAAGGTCCGAGTGCCCTCCTGGCCCCTAGGACGAAGGCCCGGGGGCTCAGAGACAAGCCGAGGGGAGAACCGTGTACTCGAACACTTCCCCTGGGAGGCGAACCTGAAAGGAGGACGGTGAGGTGGAAAGAAGGAGACTAGTGAAGACGTGTCCCTTAAAACCAGAAAGGTGAACCAGCGTTCACCCTCACCTCCACGTAGAAGACTGGCGGGAGTCAGCAACTTGAAAAAGAGGGTTTTCAAGAACCGAAACAAACCGGCCCGATTAGGGCGGGTCGAAACCCTACCTAAAGTAGGGAACGAGGGACAGGAAGGAGTCTCGTTACGAAGGAAAGAACTCCACGCGCCCTAGAGTAGAAGGCGGCTGTATGCAGCCTGTCTCCCTGACGAAGAGAACTCTTGAAGGACAGAGGGGTAAGCCAGTAGACGGCCTGAAAAACCCCTAGATAAGGTGCGAGAGATCCCGATCTGGAATGCACCAAAAAACAAGAGAAGGGCTGTCAGGGAAGAAGAGCGAAGACACTTGTTCGGCACCGCTCTCGAGGGAGGCCAGGTGCCTTAAAACAAGCGCCCCAAGAGGGGCTTACAAATGTCTGCCCATCCTGACGTGATGACGTTGGACGGGCACGTGGCGTTCTCCCCGGCGGAGCCGAGGGGAGAAGCGAGCGTTCCTCTGACTCCAGCGGAGCCGGGGGAGGAAGCGAACGTAACCCGGAAGCAGCGGGGTCATGTGGAGAAGGAGCTCGTGTCGGGTCCCCGCGGAGCCGGGGGAAACACCGAACGTACCTCGGGAACCGGCGGAGCCGGAGAGGAAAACGAGCGTACCTAAGAACCAGAGACCGTCCGTGCGGGACGGCTCGAGCGACGGACCGAACGCACCTGAGGAGGGCCGGTCACGTGGCTGAGAAGGGGAGGGCCGAGCCGGGAGGAGAACCGAGCGCACCTCGGGTCCCCGCGGAGCCGGGGAGGGAACCGAGTGCGCCCCGGAAGGCCGGCGGAGCCGAGGAGGAAAAAGAGCGCGCCCGTGGCCGAGAGACCGCCCGAAGGGGACGACTCGAGGAAGGAACCGAGCACGTCTGAAGAGGGCTGGAACGGAACCTCGTGGCCAGGAGCGGAAGACAAGGAGAGAAGGACTAAACAAGGCCTGCGAGGGCTAAAGTCCACTCTAACCTACAGCAAACGACTCCAAAAACCCCGTGGAGGCATACAGGTTTTACTCTTAGCTCATAAGGTCTAAAAAGTCCCGAGGGGGCTCATGGAAACCTTTAGAAGGAGGAGAGCAACAAGGAAAGCGGAGACTTCAGATTACCTTTAGCTGGAGGTTGGTCTCTAGTGGTGACTGAAAGAACTGCTAAGGAGAAGAGAGAGAACCTAAGCCTGAATAGGCGAAATCTCTACACACTGAAGAACAGAGGAAAGAAGGCTGTGAGAAAGTGAGAGACAGCCTGAAGAGGCAAAACACTCGACACAACTCGTGTCCACTAGGTGGTGTACTAGGAAGAAACACACAGAAAGTGGAGGACAGACCAATTTACTTGACCAGTAAAACCTTTGTGAGTACAAAACATTTTTACGTCAAGGTAAGCAGAGGAGGGAATGCCCGTTTTGAATAAAACAACATAGCATTATGTCAGAGGGAATGCACGTTTTGAATAAAACAATAAAGCATTATGTCACTGAAAGCAGAGGAGGGGATGCACGTTTTGAATAAAACAATAATAGCAACACAGACTCCGGATTCCCTGTCCGAAGGAAAACAAGGGAAAAAGCCACAGGGAAGCCAGTTCTGAAGAAAACTAAGGCCTGGGGTCCCCAATAGTCTGTTCCAAGCGCCCTACAGGGGTTGCTCGCGGTCCTCTCTGGGCCTGCGGGCTGGGGGTTCCTGAGTAGGGAGACGCCGGCCCGACCTGGAACGTTGGTCTGAGGATCTGAGGGGGTCTCCGGGGGGACGGGGGGGAAGTGGGAGCCGGGGGAGAGGCTCTTCCCAACCTGCGTCCTCTCGGCGTGTCGCGGACTGTCTCAGCAGGATCGGTAGTGCGCCCTCTAGGATACCTCTGGGAGAGCTGGGGAGCTGGAGAAGCTCCTCTCTCCCTTCGAAAGGCCTGTCGTTGGAGAGCGGAGCGATCCAGCTGCGCGCCTCCCTTTGTTGTATGAAGTCCATGGCGCGGCCAGCCCAGGTTACAGCATGGAGGTTAACCGTAGAGAGGTGCTCTAGGGTGGCAGCCAGTTCGGTGGCGTCCTCGCTGTGGAGAAGGTCCGTCACCTGGCTGAGTTGGGTCTTTGCATAGGCCGTGAGGAGGCCAACTGCGTTAAGGTCTCTGACCGAATGACCTATGGCTCTGTAGGCGTCCCTGGCTCCTTTGGACGCGGAAGAGTCCCGCCTGTCCTCCAGCTTCGGGGTCTGTCCCAAGGTGAAAGGACTCCTAGGTGCCCACGGGTTCAGTTCGAAGAACCTGTCCTGGAGGGCGCTGGCGGTAGGAATACTGACTTTGGGGCAGGTGGGGATGCCTATCTCCGGTCCCCCCACGAACTCGGTGGGGAAGTCGAGTTTGGTGGGATCCCAGTGCCGTTCCCAGGTATCGTGCAAGGCTTCTTGCAGTCCAGGCAGTTGGGGGAGCGTGGTCATCCCGTGTTCTCCCAAAGCCACTGGGAGGCCCAGTCTGTGGTTTGCCCTCTCCAGCACGGACCAGGCCGTCATCGTCGCTGGATGGGGGTTAGGCCGGTAGGGGGTCCCCTCAACGGCGAAAGCGGGGCCTCGGGGAGCCCGGGAGGGAACCTGTGCGGTGAAGACGAACACCTCAGGCCGGGGTCCCGCCACTTGTGGAGGGGGGGAAGGGGCCTGCGTCACCGTGGAGACGGGGGGGGCAGGCAGCAGGTCGGTCGGGGCCTGGGAAGAAGAACCCGAGGCGGCCGGAACCACCGGACCTGGCAGAGAGATGCCCTCATCGTCGGTATCGTCCTCCTCCTCTGGCCAGCGTCTGACTCGGAGCTGCGCGGCCACGAAGGAGACCTCGATGTCCCCGCTGGAGACCTCTTGGGAAACGGTGGGGACCTCCCAAGGGTCTGGGGGGAAGGCCTGGGGCGCCTGGCTCTCTGAAGAGGAGCGGAAGTCGGCGATCAGGTCGATGAGGCTAGCCGCTACAGCGGCGTGCCTCCGCCTGACGGAGGTCGGGGAGAAACGGCCCTCTGGGGAACCTGGGGTGGAGGAGAGGCCCCGTTCCCTGCAGATGGTGCACCTCCGTTGTGGAGCTCCCGGGTCCATGAGGGACGGACATCCGTCCACGGAGCAGGAGCGAAAAGCCGAGGGCGAGGGGACGTCCGAGGCCATTGCTAGGCTGCAAAAAGCAGGCCGGAAGCTAAGCTAACCACGAGGTAGAGGAGCCGTGGATAGCTAGCAGGCTAGCGCCGCTAGGCTAACAAGCGAGTAGCGCGACGCTCAAGCTAACTGGCTAAAGTTAGCTAGTGGAGAAACTCGAAGAAGGCAGGAGAAAAAGTCTCGAAACCGGTAGGCTCGACCTTACTCGCCAAATCGGTGCAGACGAAACGAACTCCTGAGTGTAGTTAGTGGAAAAGTTGAAACTTGAAAGTAAGATTTCTTAATGCTTAAGACTTCGTTGGAGCGAGTGAGTGAAACAAGCAAACCAGTTGAAGCAGAAGCGAAAAAGAGGGGGAACATCCGGCGGATGGGGAATTTATAGGGGTCCGCCTCCAGGCGGGTACGTCATTTGACGGACATACCCTTCGGCCAATGGGAATTGTCCTACGGGAGTTTATGTGAGTGATTCTGTTATTCTTGGTTGCCGCTAGCGACACCCATAGGAGTGGAGTGCTGACTGGAGATTCGTAAACAAACACAAATTTAGATGAACCCAAAATACACTGATGATTGCGCTGTCAAACAATGAAACTAAACTATATGGTATCTATGGGTTGTGGGGGTCCCTGCTTCATCTCTCTCTCGACTAAGGGGTCCTTGGCCTGAAAACGTTGAAGACCACTGACTTACACCCTTTATACTGATATCCTAGTTACTTAGTAGAACTTAGCCTAACGTGAAGAATAGTCTTCCTTTGTAAATATTTGGAGAGACAGTATATCTTGTTCAAGTTCAGTGGGTCTAGCACTGATCTGGAGGTGTTTAGGTTGCGTGTTCAAGCTTTCAGGACAGCTCACCGGTCCAGGACGCTGTCCGTGGTACTGATAACCCAGTATGGAGATAAGAGGTTTCTTCCCGACTGCAACGTTGTGCTTTGTGTTTCCATTGCCTTATCCTTACCTGTCATCACTGTGTCCAAATCATCTGATATTTTTAGTTTGGTTGTCAGGTTGACAGTGTTATAGGAGCCTTGCTGACTTTGTGTTTATATTTTTTCCCCCTGACATTTATAAATAAAATGCCACCTGGAGACCAGTTTTCAGTACCTCATGAGCCTGCTCCATTTCTTCCTGCATTTGGGTCGCACAGTTCCCAGTTCCTCTCAACTTAGTATACAGTATGTATAAGTACAGTGTGTTTTGAAAGCCAATAGGGAAGATTGAGAAGCTCTTTGAAGAACTGCAGCAGTAGGCTAATTAATATACGTTTGATTTACCAGTTAGCAAGCATAGACAATGCTATTGACCATTGTCACTGCTTGCTCTTTGGCATATTTAAATTAAACCGATGTATTAATTGTATTGTAGCCTGCTGTGACAGATCTGTGAAAAGAGTCCATTGTTTTGAAAATTAAATCAGAAATGACCATCGTTGCATTGTGGGATATAGCATGTCATGAAGATCACAAACTATTTGGACAGTCTGGTGTGTCATTCTGCAGTATCTCGTATAGTGGAAACATCCATGTTGTCACATACAGTACAGTGTACTACTTTTAGGTTGGATTTAGCATACTACTTTTTTGTAACCTTCCCTGTGACCCCAAAGGTCCATGTTCTGTCCCTTTTCTGATTGGACAATATAATGTCCAATCAGACAGGAGTTCACAAAGAGTACTATAAATGTCAAGACAGAATGAATCAAGAACAGTTTCTAGTATAAATAGTCCATGGGCCATACGAGATGTCGGTATCCGAAAGGTGGCAAAGGTTTACCATGCATTTTTGAAAAGCTCTGTATCTGTAGATTATTTTTTGGTATGATAACCCTTTCTGAGACACAGCTAAATTGGTGTTATCAGTCGTTAGAGTTGGTGTCCCATTAACTTAATATACAGGGGTAAAAAAAAAAGCAAAAAGGGTTTATCTGCTTTAAGTAGCATATGACGGGTCAAACTAGGGTTTTTTTCATGATTCTGAATCCATTGCAAGCATTTGTTTTGCACGAAAAACCTTTTGCCCTTTGCCACCTTTCGGATACCGACATCTCGTATGGCCCATGGACTAAAACCCATGACTTAAGAGTGTGCAAATGGCTTTCCACATGAAGAAGAACAAATACACGAAGAAGTCAAGACAGAATTAATTTCCCAGCCGATTATTCGCGGCTCGCGTCAGTGTAACCACACTTGCAATTTCCCAGAACTGCACCTATCTAGTTACACAATGTAACAATGTTGGCAGAATTAATCCATGTGCCTCCTATATTATTGTCAATCTAAACCTTAGATATGTTCAGTCATCAGAAATACCACAAACTCTAATACTGTAGGCTGTATTATATCATGTCATTATCAGAACCAATTACTACACTATGAAAACGTTATTTTCATAGTGTATGAAAACGTTATTCTCTACTACAGTATGCCATGAATAAAAAGTCATACCATATTAGCAGGAAAGAAAGTAATTATTATTGTAGAAAATGACACATACTATACCAATGCCATGTCATCAGAAGTAAGACAGGCAGACTCATAAAAACAGGCCATACTATTTTAAGTGTCAGTGTGTCGTAAGAAATGAGTCAGCCAAGTACTGAACAAGTGATTCAATAAGACCCAGGCAGCATGCACCTGTTCCCAAGAGGATTCTAAGCTTCAAGAAAGTTATTTTAAATTGAGAGGGAAGCAGTGATTGAACACACAACCTGAACATCTGCAGACAGGTGCTGAACACACTTAGCCACTGCCACCTTATAGTACACAATGTGTCTGCTTTGACATCGAAAGCAATTACAGCTTTTTCCCAGAACAGTTATTCACTTCTCTCTACAATGAAAACAAAGGAATTAAAGCAGAATGTGGAATCAAGGTCCGTTCCTGAGATTCCATGACATTCTGATGTTGTGCATGGGGACGGAGTCATGCTGCACACTCTATTTTACACATTGAAATCCTACTCTACTTTTCTATGTACCCCAGCCAGCTTTTAAGTTGCTTGATTCTATATTGAGATATTTGCTATTGATTAAATCAGATACACCCCCCCCCCCTCATATATAACACTCAGATTTTACTGTGTATAGACAAACAGTCCCTATGAATCCTTTTTTGTTTTTGAAGGTCAAAGGGGATCTCTAATGTTTACATTTTGTTTAACAGATCCCTTGTCGCATACAGAATAATAAAACATTATAATGTCTAGTTACTCATCTGAATGCTATGGTGACTGGTGGATTGTTGCTGTGAAAAACAGTATACAATAGGGCAAGCTAGAGGCTACGCTATCTGGGCTGACAAGGGTTCTCTGTACACATTCAGAATAAATGGGGTTGGCTTTAAATGAAACCTGTAAAGATATAGTGGCTCTCCAAATATTGACAAAGTAAGACTATTGTTCAAGTTCTACAAAGTAACTAGGATACAAAGAAGTTAATGGTTAGTTGCAGCCCTGTTGTTGATATACTGTAGTTAAGTCACATCTGACAGTACTGTAGGTCTGACTGGGAGAGAGTTCATCAGAAAACCCTAACCCTGTCAAATTGAGTCACAGAAATTCCATTGTTCCTGGGTCACTTCCTGTGTGTGTGTGTGTGTGTGTATGTGTGTGTGTGTGTGTGTGTGTGTGTGTGTGTGTGTGTGTGTGTGTGTGTGTGTGCGCGTGTGCGTGTGCGTGCGCGCGCGCGTGTGTGTGTGTGTGTGTGTGTGTGTGTGTGTGTGTGTTCATCCCAGCTGGTTGTAAACCAGTGAGGACTTTGTGTGGAAAGAACATCCATCCTTTCTTGGTTTCAAACAAAAACCTCCCATTAAATGGGATTCACTGCTATTTGCAGACCACTTCAATGGAATTATGTAGTCTTAAAGGCTGTAGGAATGTGATATTTGGCCTATCCAGATAAGAATAAGATTCATTTTCATCAAGACTCAATAGAGAGAAGCCATATGCCATGCCATGCCATGCCCATATACTATACTATGCCATGCCATGCCATATGCCATACCATATGCACTGCCATATGTCATGCAACATTTGAACCACATTCCAAGGTGGTTTGAAATGCAATTACAATCTGATTTCTAAAGATCTGTCTCAGTCTGGATGCTTGGACATTGAAGCCTGATTTATACTTTATTGTAATGATAGTGTTGCTTGCCGAAAATAGCCAATCTACAAACATCGCAACGTGTTGAGCATGCACGTATTTTCAGCATGCAACACCTGAGAGCAACCAAACATAAAATGACTCTCTTCCCCACTAGTCCCTCCCTAATGTTTTAGTCTAGTTTTTATTTTGTTGACGAAATTGTCAATATATTTCCGTCAGTGAAAAAAAACACAGTCGACAAACGTTTTTCGTCATAGTTTTAGTCGACAAAATCAACACTGTTGTGTTGATTTGGCTACATGACATCATTGTTAGGTATCTATATTGTTTTTTAGTTGTTTTGCAGTGCCCCCCCCCTCCACACACACACACACACACACACACACACACACACACACACACACACACACACACACACACACACACACACACACACACACACACACACACACACACTGCACTTTATTATCAATAAAGATGTCAAGTCAATGTCAAATCATCCTCTCCCGTCCTCGCTCACAGAGGGAGCCTCCTGGCAGCTGGGAGCAGATGTTGGCTGACCTCACTCACATTCTCTCTATGACTCAGCTGTTTACGGTTCAGTATCAACCTCAAGGTTTATTCTCCACCAACTGAAGCGAAAATGACCCATGTCTTGTTTATGTAAACTTTAGAACGCTCTGATTTCTTTAACAAGCACTCCTTGTTATGGATGAGTCATGACACAATAATGACGTTCCTGAACTATTTAGGCCTTTGGTTGATTGTTTCACTTTGTTCTTTTTCTTTTGTTAGTGTTAATTATTCTGACAATCTTCTTTTTTGAGGGGCTTTTATGCCTTTATTGGATAGGACAGTAGACTGACAGGAAATGGGGGGAGATGGGGAGTGACACGCGGCGTCCGGATCGGGAATCAAACTGGCGACGCCGCCAGGTATCCATGCCTATATGGCGTGCGCCCCTATTCTAACTGTTTTCATTGCTTGACTTTCTTACTTGTGATTAACAGATTCACTGTTAACTAGTTGGAGTAGTTGCTGAGTAATCTGTCGGTCGGCCAACATATTTGCAATTACATCGACTGATCGACCGTTCTGTCTGCTAGTCAGCAGGTTCTACTTCCTTCCGGACTCACATTCAGGTTCTGCGTTTGCATCCTGATCCTTATCACGTCTGAGAGAAGTAAAAAGAAATGGGAACATTGTGAGGGAGTAAGTAATATATGTTATCCTTTTTTCCCTGACACACACACATACACACACACACACACACACACACACACACACACACACACACACACACACACACACACACACACACACACACACACACACACAGGACTTAAACAAGGTCAAATCTTAGCCGGGGACAATGGTGAAAGGTTTTCAGCCTTGTGTTAAGAGCAGGTGCATTGAGGGTACCTGCAGGTTGCTTTCCAGTTCTTTCAGCCAGGAGGGAGTGTGGTTTTCATGAGTTGTCAGGCCAGTGTGGGCTAGGATTACCCTTAATGTGCACTGGAGGATGTTATGTTGATTCCACTGATGTGCAGGTAGAGAGGTGAGTAGGCTGAAAATTAAACCTAGAGGCAGTGGTGGAAAATAACTAGATAGATAGATAGATAGATAGATACTTTATTGATCCCCGGGGGGAAATTCAGATATCCCATAGCTGCATACAGGCATGTTAGTTAAAAACAACACAAAGACACAGGTTAAAAACAGTGAATACACATAAAAACATTAAAAACCATTAAAAAAGGTAACCATGGGGATAATAAAAAGTCCACTGCATAGGCCTAAAAAACGAATTAGTAGTCCAGGTCTAGCGGCTGACCATTGAATTAAAAAGTCTAATGGCGGAGGGAATAAAAGTGTTCTTAAGACGATTATTATTGCAGGGCCACGAACGGAACATGTCCTTACGACTGCTTTTCTGGCCTTTTAGGATGTTGTGGAGAGGATGACTAGCGTTGCTCATTATGGCCCTGCTCTTGTTATTTGTGCATCTCTCCACAACCAATTCCAGTGAGTCCGTCCTCTCCCCCAGAACGGAGCCAGCCTTCTTCACCAGCTTGTTCAGCCGCTTAGCATCCTTGTCCACCAGGCAGCCTCCCCAGCAGACTGCAGCGTAGAACATGACACTTGCCACAGCTGACTGGTAGAACATGTGCAGCATTCTACTGCACACATCAAAGGACCGGAGCCTCCTCAAAAAGAAGAGCCTACTCTGAGTCTTTTTATAGACGGCCTCAGAGTTCAGAGCCCAGTCCAGTTTCTCATCCAGGTGGAGTCCCAGGTATTTGTAGGACTGTACCTGCTCGATGGCTGTCCCTTGGACTTCGACAGGCTGAAGAGGAGCAGGCTTGTCCCTGCGGTAGTCCACCACCATCTCCTTAGTCTTGGAGGTGTTTAACAGGAGACAGTTCCTTTCACTCGAAAGCCTTCGTCAGGTCCCTGTACTCCTCCTCATGTCCACCCTTGACACACGCCACAATGGCTGTATCATCAGAATACTTCTGAATGAAACAGGACTCTGAGTTGTATTTAAAGTCAGACGTGTACAATGTGAACAGGAAGGGAGCCAGGACAGTCCCCTGTGGAGCACCTGTGTTGCTCAGCAGCGTCCCAGAGACACAGCTCCCCAGCCTGACATACTGTGGTCGTCCTGTCAGGTAGTCTGTTATCCAGGTCACAAAGGAGGGATCCACCCCCATCCCATCCAGCTTGTCTCTGAGTATGGGGGGTTGGATGGTGTTGAATGCACTTGAAAAGTCAAAGAACATAATCCTCACATACCGACCCGGCTTGTCCAGATGACAGTGGACTCGGTGCAGCATGTAGAGGACAGCATCCTCCACACCGATGTGTTCCTGGTATGCAAACTGCAAGGGGTCAAGCTTGTCATTGACCTGCGGTCTCAGTTTACAGAGCAGCAGCCTCTCCAGGGTCTTCATGATGTGTGAAGTGAGGGCCACCGGTCTGTAGTCTTTTGGCTCCCTCGGCCGCCCTACCTTGGGTACCGGCACAAGACATGATGTTTTCCACAGAACCGGGACCCTCCCCTTTTGAAGACTGAGGTTGTAGAGTCTCTGTAGGGGCTCCGCCAGTTGGGCTGCGCACACCTTTAGCAGTCTTGGACACACCCCGTCTGGGCCAGCAGCCTTTCCAGGGCGCAACCTCCCTAGCTCCACCCTAACCTCGTCCACTGTAATAAACAGTGGAGGTGGTGCAGATGTGGCCAGATTTGCAGCTTCAGATATTGTGTTGCAGTCCTGTGATGGAGATTGCGGGTTGGTTGGAAGGAGGAGGAGGGGCCGCCGCTTGGGTGATGGAGGTGTCAGTGGACATGGTGGACAGAGCTGGGTCAGATGGTACCGGGCAGGCATCAGCCACTGTGCTGAACCTATTATAATATTGGTTGAACTCATTGGCCTTGTCCACATCCCCCTCAGCTGTCTGGCTGTTCTTAGCTTTATAGCCAGTAATAGTCCTCATTCCCTTCCACACCTCTCGGGTGTTATTGTCCTGCAGCTTCCTCTCCACTTTCCTACTAAGTGCTACTAGGTAGGCTTAGATGTATTACAATTCTGAGTTTTAGTTTTGATTGACATGAATATTTCATTTTTTTACACTTTAAACTTCTACTCCACTACATCAGAAAACCTTAAAAAGTTATTGACCAACTAAGTCCTATTCTATACCTTGAAAAAAGCCAGTGTATAAGCTCCCAACATGTTGCATAATGATGCATTATGATCTTGTAGATCGGCTATATTTTAGAAAAGGTTTTGAAATGTTTTTAATAATTTAAGTGCTTTTACTTTGGTATATGCATATAACAAAGTAATGTGACATTCTGTTTACACAATGCTGCACCCCCTCCAACTGTATACGTTCGCCATTTTCAACAGTTTTATTATATTTTGACACTTACATTGGCAATGCCACTAAAGCTCCTTTGAATTTAATTTGAATTGGTACTGTGAGTATGATTTGACGCCAATGCTTTTGTACGTCTAAGTCTAATATTTTACTTGTAACAGAGTATTATCAATCTGAGTAGAACTTCTTCCACCATTTGAGTTGGCTGAAAATCAAGCCTAGAGGGATTAGCTTTCGATGAATTTAGTACACAGGCAGGACCTCAATGGAAACAAGCCATAGGCTTTCTTGGAAACATCTTTTTAGCAGACCTTGCAATCGTACTGTACTTCCCTGTACCTGTCTCTACAAACTGTTAATAATAAAGTAATCAATCAATCAATCAATCAATCAATCAATCAATCAATCAATCAATCAATCAATCAATCAATCAATCAATCAATCAAAGCTGCCAAATAGAGCAGTGTTTTCCAACCCCCTTTGGGGGCGCCAAAGATCACAGTGAGGCACTGTCCAAGCAAACTTGCACAAATTCATTACTTACTTACTTATTTATTCAATTGTAAATATGAGCTTGTAGATTGGCTATGTTGCTATTCTGTATTTGTAGTACCAGAAGTATGTAGGTGCACTCACAGGGATAATCGCCATGCATGCTGGCTTGTGGTGCAAATGTTTGTCAAAATTCTATATTTGCCACGGACCAGAAACACATAAAGATGTGTTTCTGGTTATTCAGGGCCCCTGAATGACCATAACAGGTCTGTAACTCTGAGAGTGTAGGCCTGCAAATGTTGCACGCCTATAGATTGGGGTTTTGATTGATTGATTGAATACTTTATTAGACAGAAATGCAAAAAGCATGTAGGCCTACAGTCTACACTTGGTCGAAAAGGATAACACAAAAAAAGTCCAGTGGAATTACTTTCATTGAGGTCTTACTGTATAGGGTCTGGTGGGATAAAGATGAGTGCACCAGTGTTGATTTTGATAGCAAATGCAAATGCAAGGGCAGGAACTACCAGGAAGGCCATCAAATAAAACAAGATTTTAGTCCATTGAAAAGATTTGTTGAATTTAAGGGTTAGGGATGGTCTAATCTGCAGTGAAATAGATAAATTATGTTATTTACAATCTGATGCATGCTCAACCCTGCACCAATGAAAGTCACTGGATTGGTTTAAAGATGGGGACTCAGGGAAGTTAAGATTTCAGAATCTCAACTAAAGACACTGGTGTCTACATGACAAGAAAGATAACTGTCTACATATTGACCAGAAAGAGACAGAGGAGAAAGTTACTTAGCCATCTGGGACATTAAGGCCACCGTGGCCTCAGGTCATGCCATTGGTTTGAGGGACACAAGGCCGAACTCCATGAAATTCTGCCCCGGTTGACAGAATTTGTCAGTCATAGTTTTAGTTATCATAGCTTAGTTTTTAATTTGTTTTTATTTCGTTTTCGTCAGTGAAAAAAGGTAGCCGACGAAACATTTTCATCATAGTTTTTTAGTCAACAAAATCAACACTGGTGTGCACTTATTCAGAATGGGCTATCAGCAGTCTTTCGTATGATTACATAGTTCATATAGAGATGCATGCTTATGCTGAGGTAGGCCTATATAATTTTGCAGGTAAACAAACAATTAACAAACTATAACTACATTTATATTGTCATGCTTACCCACTTCATTTTGAATGAAGCTTACCCACTTGACCAGCCCAAAGTTCATCGCAGATCATCTTTGTTTCTTCATTTGTTCATCATTACACAATGATAAACCACAGATGCATAGCATACAGGGTCAACAAGCGAGGAGATTGCATTCTTGCTTCAATCAGAGGTTAGAAAACCAGCCATTGTAGGCTACATGATGATGAAGAATTTAAACATACTGGGTTTCTACATAGGGAAAATGAGGGCATGTTACTGTGATTTACAAACTCTGCCACTAGAGGGCGGTGTCTCCTTCATAACATGTGTGTGCCACTGGGTGGGGACTGGGGAGAGAATGCCTGTGATATTTTACATATCATCTCTGTTGAGTAGTTGTGTCCAAAAACATTACTTCTCAGTAAACGGAAGAAATAACCTGCGTTCCAATGGATTCAATGTAGGCCTAGTTATTGTTTTGTTTTGTCAAATGCTCTTACATCTATGTAAAAGCAAATATCACATAAAACAAATTTCACAATTTACAAAACCAGCAAAAATAGCAGATCTACAAGATCCATGAGCTTGCATTGTGAGAGCTATTTTACCTACTTTTGTGTGACACTCATGTCTTGTTTGATGAAGTAGGGCAATCATTAATTAAATAAATACATTGAAATAATGGAGATACAAGGTTTCTGATGGTACAATATTACTCCATCAGCTGCATAAACTCAATGTCAAAGTCTTTTGAATAGCACACTTTTACTTTAGTCTTAGTCTTCTGAAAATGTTTGGCTAGTCTTGGTAACTAAATATCAAAATCGTAGTCTTTTAGTCTAGTCTTTAATGCAGTGTAAATTTGACAGCAAAGATATAGTCTTTTAGTCTTTTAACACAACATTAATCTTAGTCTCAGTTGACTACAGTAAATATAAAAATCCTAAATCTTTTAGTCTTATTCTTAGTCAACAAAATGTACACTGCATAAACTCTGTGTGTTTTTCTGAACAATATGATGAACTGCTGTGAGAGAAAAAAAAAGAGACAATTTTGTTCTTCTATTAATCACTACTTTGTTTGGTCAAGGATTATTTCTTGGACATTATTTTGTTTTTGTCACATTCCTGAGCCAATATTTTAATGACCAGCAGCAGCCTGAGACAATATTTTAATGACCAGCAGCAGTTCCCTATGGAGACCATTGGGAATTGCTGTTGGTAATCAAATTATTGTCTTAGTAATGCGAAAAAAAAAAAAAAAAAAAGTATCTATATCTCTGAAAAGAAAAGAAAAGAAAAGGGGGATAATTAGGGGTGAACTACAGTATCCCTTTAAAATAGGTTTGAAATGTAACACAATCTCCAGTGATATGTGTTAATGTGGCTAAATGGCGCATCACTCAACATGGGCTGATGGAAGCATTTATTTAATTACTTTGGGCCTATTTGTTACAGAGGTTGTACATATTGTATAAATGAAATAAATCTAAACATTAAATGCAGATCTTTGAATGTGATGAACCAATACAAATTTGTTCGATAAATAATTATACAAAAGCAGGTTAAAACTCATAAAAACAGTCCATATTGCTAGGCTTCAAATGTATTATTTATTATCAATTTATCTGAGAAAGTACAGACGTTTCAGTTCTAGAAGCCTTCATTTAATTGCAAAGCACTTACATCCAGATTCCAGTCGTGGGAGGTGCTTGTTAAGGCAAGACAGTTGTAGGCTACATGTAAGATATATCTTTTTCAAATAAAAAAGGTTGTAGCCATCTTCGGGAGGAGCCGATCAAGGCAAGAAAACTTTCACAAATGTAAAAAACAAAACAAAATAAAAACTCATCACGTAGTAACAATATGGGCACATTTTAAACAGTAAAAAATAACAAAATATACAGTTCCATGGATTATTACGACATAGCACTAAATAAACTCATTGACTGCCAGCATTGTTTTACGCTTTCAGAGATTTTCACTAACCGTTGAAAATTCATATTATTCCACGATGGTCCGATTTCCTTGCAGGATGGTTCAAAAGAGGAGTTGGAGTCCTGGAGTTGGAAAATAATCCCTTTCCACTCAAGGCAATCCACTCAAAAGATCTCTGTTTTCTTGTGCAGCTTGCTTTACACCACTCGTCCCATAGACTCCCATTATAAGGCTTTTTAATTTTCCCCGCCCCCAAAAAACTGAAACGCTGATTTTGGTCTGGTGACATCATCACCAGAGGAAAAATAATAATAAGCAATTCAGGAAAGTTGTGCGTGGCAGCCTGGAACATTGGTTATAACTCAGGAAACTCGGTTTTGGCAGTCTAGAGCAGTGGTTCTCAATCTTTTTTGGCTAGATCGAGTACCCCCTTATACCGATTTCCAAAACCAAGTACCCCCTTCCCCTGACTACAGCGAAATTGACATCAAAAGTCCAGTTACAATGCCAATACATTCAAAATAACATGGCATAATGGCAAATAAACATTGCTTTCTATTCAATAACTGTTACTAGTCAAGTTATTGATGCAATTTGGTTTAGAATTTTACAGATGAGCAGGTTCACACAAACTCTGTCAATGTTTTTATCATCAACCATAAAAGTAAAAGACATATTCCCATTCTTTAGTTTTCCTTACGTACCCCCTGCAGTACCCACGTGTACCCCTAGGGGTATACGTACCCCCATTTGAGAACCACTGGTCTAGAGTATGTCTTCCAGTTTTTTCTTGTGCTGCTTATCCTCCTGCTCTCTCCTAATGCGATCCTTTTCTATTGTCCTTGTACCTTTTCCCACACAACTGTTATTCTGTCCCTTTCCCAAGCCTTTCGTTCCTCTGTCATCTGCTGTCTGTTTTCTCCAACTTTCTGTCAACTTTGTCCTTTTCCTGTGACTAGAAGTTCGGGCCGCTTCACAGCCCTCACATCTAGTGTTAAGGATGACGTCTTGCTTAATCATTCCGTAATTTCTCATCTTTATAAGCCAATGAACCGGGCAGAATGTCAGTTTTTGTTACTGATTGTTGTTTGCTAGAAGTTTTGAACTATTAGACTAATCTTTAAAAAGAGAATATTCTTCCCACCAAAGGATTTATTTATCAACCTAATAATCAATTGTGCAAGAGCTTTGCCTCAGAAGTCTATAAACTCAAGCCTGAAAACAGCATTTGTGAATATTGTTCATCTAATCCTTAACATCTAGAGGTGGGGCTGGCTGCTACACGGCCCTCATAGTTACGCTGTACTGTGTAGTTGTGTATATGTAGTGAGTAGGGAAAGTGTTGGTTTGAGCAATGAGTATGAATGATACGTGTGGGAAATTAGGTATACCGGTACATGTATATGGGCAATTGTTGATGAAAATAAGATAACATGTGTTGTTAGATGTCATGGTTCTTCTAAAGTCTTCATCCTTTTGTTTTCTTCTCTGTGATGGATTAGAGTGTGTTCCGTATTGATGGTCCTCATAGCGTCGTTCTGCAAAGTTAGATTGAATAGCATGCATGAATTATCAAGAGTGTGATGATGGCAGTTGAGAAATGTGTGCGTAACAAAATAAATCTGAGCGAGTGAGTAATATTAGAGAAGGGGTGGGCAACTTTGATGATAGAGAGGGCCACTATATTTCCACACTCACACCAAAGGGCCACATTGCATATACTGCCGGGGAGAAACCTGTTATCTCTGTATTTTAACTTCATGCTATGTCACACAAGCTCAAAACGTGTCGCAGTACAACACATTTTGAGCTTATAGATTGGCTATTTTAGCTATTTTTTAATTGGAATCCTAAATCATTGTTTTGCTATTTTTTGCTCTTTTTTAAGTTTCAAAACTACAAATACATAGGACATAAAAAAGACAATACAATTTTAATACTAGTCATTAGAAATACTATTATAGACTGAAGAAATGAAAGCGGACCTGTGATGTTTGCATGTTTGGAATTGTAACAGCTGAAATCAATAATATATCAGTATTCCGATATTAACCTGTGGGCCGCATTAAGTGAAGGTGGGGGGCCGCATGTGGCCCATGAGCCGCCAGTTTCCCAATAATGGGAGAATTGAAAGTACTTACTTTTGGTGGTGGTGGTGGTGGGGTGGGGGGGCTTTAAGGTCAAATCCAACGACAGGATGTGGATGTTTCAAGGCTGACTGTCCCGATCAGGATTATCTGAGAAGTTCAAAGAGTTGCATTTTAGAAAAGAAAGGTAATTTAGAAATGTAAAGGGGGTTATATAGCATATTGACCAAACTATTTATGATAATGCTGGTGTGATAACGCTGGTGATTACCTGTTGTTGTTGCTGCAGATGCGTCGCATCCGATGTTTTTTTTTTTTTGGCATTGCATGTCCTAATGTCCAGTGATGTTTTTTGTGTGGTTGGTTGGACAGACAGCAGTAAAACCTGATGTTGTGTCCGTGATGTCCACCATATGATTGTAGATTCGACCATAAACAGCCATTTATGTGAAAGTCTGTGCGTGTCAGTGTGACTTGCATAATGTGTATCTGCCAGTCCTTGTCCCTTTTATGCCCATATATGGAGATCCCTGATGACATCAGTCGGACTATAGGCCCAATATGGGTATTGGTTGGATTGGTGGTTCCATCGTGTACAGTAACAGCAGGGGAAGCAGCTAAGAACATAGGCACAGATCTGAGCAATCTGTGTGCACACGTTGGAGTCTGTGGAACCAGCTGTTCCTGCCTTTGTTTTTGCTCTATGCTTACACTTTTCATCCTGTCCCCCTCTTCCCTGGTGTCCTGCTCTTCATTCTCTCTTTGTTAATATGGTCCTGCTTTTCCTCATGTTCTCTCTCCTGTCTCTCTTCCAACTGGCTTGTCATTGCCTGTATCTCTTCTTTCTGCTTTCTTGCTAGGTGTTCTTTCCTCTTGCTACATCTCCTCTTCCTTTTCCTTCAAATCTTCTCCACCTCTTGTTGTTTGACTTCTTCCACCTCTTGGGACCTCTCTGTGATATAACCGTTTATCTTCACCATTATTATTATGACTTTGCCAGCAGCTCACTGACTTGCCTGCGTTTTTTCTCTTCATAGCTGTTGAAGACATGTTATCCACAGTCTTTGATCACAGTACTTTTAGAAGCTGCTGATTAGCATTCAACAGCGGTTTGTATTCATTCATAAATTGGAAGCGTGACGCTATTTCGACGTGTCAATCGTTCGAGATTTCCCCCATGAATTGTCCTGTTTGGCGAAATGAATGTGCTGGTCAAAAATAACACCCAGGAGACCTTGAGCTGAAGGAAGTGTACATGAAATCTCACTCAAAAACAATTCAGCTGTCTAAATGTATATACAGTAGTCTATTTACATTATACCGAATACATTCGGTACCGTTATCAGAGGATTGTGCACTGATTCTGCTTCTGTCTAATGTCATTTATTTCTGCATCGTGTCTATTTTTCAAAACCTCCATATCTTCTTTTAGCACGTGTTCTTTGTGGTCAGAGAGTTCTTTGAGGAGTTTATACTCTCTGCCATGATGCTGGTATTGCTCTTTGCTTTGTTTCTCGAGCTTCCTCCTGAGGTCCATCATCTCCTCATCATGCTTCTCTATCAGAGCTGTGAAGTCCTTGGTGTAATTCCTTCTGAACTCGTTGAATTCTTCTGCTTGCTTCCTGGCTTCCTCTTCATATTTTCCCTGCACGTCTTCCAGTTTTTTCTTGTAGTTCTGCTCTAACTCTTTGTGCTCCTTATCCTCCTGCTCTCTCCTAATGCGATCCTCGTCAATTAACAACAATTGCTGTTCCTCTCGCCTCTGTTCGTCCTCCTTGTATTTTTTGACCCACAACTCTTTTTTTCCCCTCTCCCAAGCCTGTCGTTCGTATGTCATCTGCTGTCTGTTCTTCTCCAATATTTTGTCAACTTTCTCCTTTTCTTTTGCTTTTTTGTCCATGGCTTAAATTTTCTGTTCCCATTCCTGCCTTTGTTTTAGCTCCTCTAGCCTTTTCATCCTGTCCGCCATTTCCCTGGCTTCCTGCTCTTTCTTTCTCTCCATTCTCTTTCTCTCCGTTAATGTGGTCCTCCTTTTCTTTGAGTTCGAATGCCTTAAGTTCTCTTTCCCATTCAATCTTCTCTTCCAAACATCTTCTCGTTGCCTGCATCTCTTCTTCGTGCTTTATTGCTAGGTGTTTTCCTTCAGAATCTTCGCCACCTCTTTACATATGGCTTCCTCCACCTCATGGAACAGCTCTGTGGTGTAACAACTACCACCATTTTTCTTCACCATTCTTCTTACTTTTTCCAGCAGCTCATTGACTTGCCTGCGTTTTTTCTCTTCATAGTTGTTGAAGACATGTTATCTTTCTCCACAGTCTTTGATCACAGTACTTTTAGAAGCTGCTGATTAGCATTCAGCAGCGGTTTGTATTCATGTTTATAAACAAAATTGACATGTTTGTAAAAATGAATGTTCGGTCAAAAATAACACCCAGGAGGCCTTGAGCTGAAGGAAGGTGTGTACATGAAATCACGCTCAAAAATAATTCAGCGGCCTAAATGTATATACAGTAGTCTATTTACATTATACCGAACGTTCTGTACCGTTATCAGAGGATTGTGCACTTCTCCTCGTACTTCTGTTTCAAGTCATTTATTTGTGCATTGTGTCTTTTTTCCAAATCCTCCATATTTTGTTTTAGCACTTTTTCTTTGTGGAGTTCTTTAAGCTGCTCTCTGCCATGATCCTGGTCTTGCTCTTTGATTTGTTTCTCGAGCATCCTCCTGAGGTCCATCATCTCCTCATCATGCTTCTCCATCAGAGCTTTGAAGTCCTTGGTGAATCTGCTTCTGAACTCCTTGAATTCTTCTGCTTGCTTCCTGGCTTCCTCTTCATGTTTTCTCTGCATGTCCTCCAGTTTTTTCTTGTAGTTCTGCTCTAACTCTTTGCGCTCCTTATCCTCCTGCTCTCTCCTAATGTGATCCTCTTCTATTCTTTTCTTGGCATCATTCTCCATCGCCTTGTTATAGTCGTCCTCCAGCTTTCTAAATCTCAATTGCTCTTCCTCTCGCTTCTGTTCGTCCTCCTTGTACCTTTTTGCCCGTTCCTGTGTTTTCTCCCTCTCCAAAGCCTCAATTCTCTCCTTTTCTTGCAATTTTACTTTTTTGTCCATGGCTTCAATTTTCTGTTCCCATTCCTGCACTTGTTTTTGCTTCTCTAGCTTCCTCGTCCTGTCCTCTTCTTCCCTGGCGTCCTGCTCTTTCTTTCTCTCCATTTTCTCTTTGTTAATGTAGTCCTCCTTTTCCTTGAGTTGGAATGCCCTAAGTTCTCTCCCCTCTTCAATTTCAGTCCTCTGCTCTTCCAATCGTCTTTTCATTGCCTGCATCTCTTCTTCGTGCTTTTTTGCCAGCCATTCTCTTTCTTTCTGCATCTCCTCTTCCTTTGCCTTCAGAATCTTCGCCACCTCTTGACGTAGTAATAGTAATCATTATTATACTATTTGTAACGTTTTTGTGGTAGTTTTTGCAGTAAAACAGTTGCAATTGAATAGAATATCAACATTAATTTTGAAGATCAACATTTAGAGATCTACTGACCTTGGCTGTTAGTGTTTGAGGATGCTGAGCAGGTGGGATGTCCTGTATAGAAGCACAAATCACATTTTAGTAATTCCTTCTTGCACAGAAAAACTAAAATACAATACTGTGTACCTTTAAACTGATACAATGGTGTGTTTGGCACAGATTTCATGGGGAAAAAAACACAATTAGATTTCTCAAAACAAACTCCTGCTCTAAACCCTATACAGCTTCACCTTTGCATCCTGACCCAGTGTCTGAAAGTTTCCAGACTAAATCATTCCTCTTCATCTTCTCCAGAAGGTTTTTTGTAACTTCCACAGCTTTATCAGGATACATTTGTGACATCACATCTACTGTTTGCATCCTGTTAGCATTTTCCAGCCTCGATTTTGGAATAGATTCGTTGGAGTTATTTTCCAGGAACCATTGGAATTGCTTGAAGTCATCATCACGAAGATCCTCAAGGATCCTTAACAGAGATGCACGATCTGAAAAGAGATGTCAGAAATAAAAGTCAAGTATGATATCAAAACATTTATATATCACAGTAGGCTAAGTCATCAAATCTGTCAGATATCAGGTGGTCAGATAGCAGGTTATTATTTAATCTTGTAATATATGTAGCCTACCTATTAAATATTGTATATCAATAGCATTATCTGTGAATTGAAGACTGTCACAAGACCCCTCGGAGAAACACTCATGTGTATGGTTTTAGGGGTGTGTTGTTCACTTGAGATTATATCTATTCATATTATATGGTTATATTATAGTACCACTGCAATTTACAATTTACAATTTAGGTATTTAGCAAACGCTCTTAATCCAAATCGATTTACAGTAAGCAAGGATAACACAAGGTAATACATCAAATGCATTGAAATGGTAAGGTAAATCACAGGTAAACCAAGAACCTATCATCAGTCAGTAGAATACATTTGGCCTTTGCATAAGCCGCAGGGGTCGTAGGACAAGTGCTACAGGCTGAAGTGGATTGGCAGAGAGTCTGCAGTTCTAATTGTTCCATATAATGTATGGGCATGAAAGGGACACAGAGACGGATACAACCATGGTAACAGCCACATGCTGAAACAATGCTCAAATAATGTCTGTCTGACATGATGAAACAAGAGACCACATTTGGAGATGAATGACATCACTGACAGACATCACTACAGGAGTCCAGGAGCCTGCTGTCACCCAGGCGGATGTGTGCACGCGCCCATGTGTGCCCAAAACTTTGTATGCGCACTCCCTAGAGGCATTTCTTTTTTTAATCCAAAAATCATGCAAATCAGTAAAACAGTATCTCTCTAGTCATGTGATCAAGACGGATCTGTCCGATAATTCATATTCCATCCTAATTGGCTAACATTGGCTTCCATTTTTTGTACTCACATTCCCACTATAGGTCAAGGAACAAATGCCACCCTTTCACATTGGCCTGTTATAACACCACCAGCAGGTTGACTTTAGCAAAACACATTTTGGGAACAAAATGCCTCAAATCATGCATGCAGGGTCCGATTGCAATGAAAGGCTGAAGAAGACATGGCACCCCTTTCACTGCTTCTACTTATTATTATTTCACACCTCTGTCCACATGCTGTAAGTCAGGAACTATTTGGAACATGCATTTGTAAGACTTGGGTTGCCTTTGTGTCCATGAAAAATATGACAAATATTCTCTGCCAATGCCAAACAGCTTGTTCTGCTGTTGATGTTTTGAGGGCTTACATGAGGTACCTGGAGTACCTGGGAGGCTCCAAGTTTCCACATACTGTATATAGGATCCCACTCTTAACAGAGGTCTGTTAGAGTGTAAGGAGACACACTGGAGACACACTGAGTCTCCCCATGGGGCCTCCAATGGGGCTCCAAATTGTACCCCCAGATACCATGGGTACATCTCATTCACATAATCACATTCATGACTGAAATATGAGTGGACTCACCTGTATTACGTAGTGTCATATTGCCACTATACTGAACCCCTTCTGTGACAAATTCAACTGGAGTCACTCAGGTTTGTTGATTTGCAGGCCCTTAGAGCACAAAAGGACATAGTATAATGAGACAATATATAATCACACATAACAGGAAAAAATCACACATAGTGAGAAGTGAGCGGTGCTATTTATGAGTTCATTTCATTAAGCGTCCCGCAAAGCTTAGCCAAAGTGACGCTGGGCATACAACAAACTTTGAGCGCTTTGTGACAAGATGTAGGCCAGATGAAGACCATGCTTCAGAGCCCGGACAACAAACTTTGAGGACTTTGTGTGCCAAGATGTAGGCCATACAGTATATAAGCCACGGTTCAGAACCCGAGACCCTTAAAGTGCAGGCACCATGCAATTTACCGTGTAAAACTGTTGACACAAGTCTCTAAAGTATTTTTAACATATATTTGAGTCATATTAGTTTGAAAATACATAGTTACATTTGAGGTTTATAAATTAATAAGATCCAACATTTTGGGAAATAACTTCGTAAATAAAGTTGTCACGTGAAAATAACGAGAGCGAGCGAATCTCTCTTGCCCTCTTGTCTCGGTGAAATGCAAGCTGGACACGCCCGTTTCCTGATCACTGATTCCTGATCATGTGTGATGATCACCATCACACATTAGACAGACAAGAGCAGCGGTGGAAGAAGTACTCATATTTTGTACTCAAGTAAAAGTATCAACAAGTATAAGTATCGATACTGCAATATAGAAATACTCTGTTACAAGTAAATGTCCGTCACGCATTGTGAGCTTGTAGATCGGCTAATTTCAAATGGCCGAAATGTACATGTATATATGTAGTGATTAATGTATGTTTTGTAATAATAATTAAAGCTATACTGTATAAGTTGCTAAACTAGTGGTCAGTCGCGGTATTGCTTTTTTCATCCGTTTTTCGCCCGGAGTCGCCGCGGACCACCGGCGCGGACCACCGGAGCAGCACTGCAAACCACCGCGACCGATACGATTCCGAATGAGGGGTAGAACGTAATTTTCTGAGCAGGATTTGGGGATTAAGTGGTTAAGAATCCTTCACCATCGTAAACACTGTAGTGAGGGAGGCTACTTCCTGAAGAGACGCAGCACACGCTGTGATTGGCCGGTAGTGTATCATGTGTGTATGATCCGCGATGTGATTGGCCAACGTATACACAACGTATACAGATGATGCAGATGACGTAATTTTGCTGCGAAATCCGGTCCCCGGCCAGGATCATAGAAAACATATAAAGAGAAGGCTTTAGAAGCTGAAAATAACGGAGTGGGTGTTCTAAAACTTTAGCGATTTAACAGTTTGGACATTTTAAGATTTGTTTTAGAAAAAAAACTTTAAAATCTAAGTATTTTTTTAATAACTTCATTTTTTTTAAATAACTGCAGGGGAGTAAAAGTAGTAGCCTACAATTTTTTCTTCTCAGATGAAGTGGAGTAGAAATAAAAGTACTGAAAATGTGAAACACTCCAGTAAAGTAGAAATACCTCAAAATTGTAGACCCCTACTTAAAGGGGTCAGAAACCCCGCCTCTTTATTTGTTTTATGGGATTTCAGAACATGAAAAGAAATCTGAAATGTAGGCGTGGTTATCTGCTGTTGTGGGGGGAGGGGCGGAGTAATGCGTGCATATCATTGTGTTAGAACTATCAGAGAGAGACAGAGCGAAGCTGTCGCAGTTGCTGTTTCCATTTCGGAAACAAATTTTAAAACCAGCCATTGGAGGTGTAAATAGTATAAAGATTCGGCAACTCCATGTTCTATAACCAGTTAAAATGGGCAAGTATTTTACAAACAAGCTGTCTTTTGCGTTTAGGTCGCCCATAGTGATGGAGATGTTGGGCCTTGGGCGGGCCTTGCCCTTGATAATGGCCAGCAGTCTGAGGTAGAACTCCTCCTTGTCATCCTCATCGCTCTCATTGGTCGGAGCATAGCACTGAATGTCCATATTTATCCTCCTTTTTTCTGTTCGGAAACAGGCTGTGAGGATCCTTGTGCATCCCATCCAATAAGAGCCCTCTGTGCAAGCTTGGTCAACATCAGGGCCTGGCATCCCTGGCTGTGGGGCGTCCCTGGCTGTGGGGCGCATTGTCTTCCTCGTGGCCCGAGAACAATGCATGCATGCGTGTGTTTGAATTGATTTATTGATTGAATACTGTTTTAGCAGTTCACATAGCAAAAGCACAAGCCAGTGGGTTGCAGTTCTGATAGGTTTAATAGGATTTAAACCCAAGAAAGCACTATGGCTTGTTTACATTGGGGTCATCTGACAGACAAATATATTTGCAATAATGCAATAATATGCTAAACAGAAATCTGTCTGTCTGGATGTGAGAAGTATTTTAGTGATACCATAATGTAGCAATGAAAATGATATTCTTCTGTATTCTGTATTTTTTCGTGCAAAACAAATGCTTGCATTGGATTCAGAATCCCGAAAATTCCCTAGTTTGACCCCTCACATGCTACTTAAAGCATATTTATTTTTTTGTATTATTTTACTGTATAGTGTTGCATAAAGAGAGCACAAAAACAAGACCAATCATCGTCGCCTTCATAATGAACTATGATACAAAGAAAAAGGTAGGCCTACTGCAACCGGCGTGGCGAAAGAAAGAAGTGCTGTATAATGGACCTAAAATAAACTGTGATCATGACCTGACCGCTAAGCAGGCAGAAGAGAGCCTTGTATAAACCCATCAAATTATTAAAGAACAATATACGCTCCTATCATCGCACCAGCTGAAGTTGAAAGTGCAGAACCAGGATGGATCAGTGTCAATCTACACTACAGCAACCCAGAAGAGGCAGCAGAGGCGCTGCAGACAAGTGGAGATACAACTGCGATTGATGGCACCGCTGCAGCATTAGAAGAAGAACAGGCTGATTCTGCCGGGTCTACGCCATGGGTCTACGTCGGAGGACAACACACCGGCGCCCCCGACAGAAGAGAACGTATAAACAACTACGCCCGCTGCAGTTGTGCGGAAAGAAAACAGACACGTGACGTGAGTGACATTTCCCAGAAATGACATTGCTTTCAATCAACATTCAATATTGTTCAATTTCAATTATTTTTGAATGATGAGTGGTCATAAGGCTCATAAGCGCTGTATTACTTTCACTGCTGCTTGCCATCTCTCTTTCCTTTCTCTCTTCTCCTCGTCTTCTCTCTCTCTGTCTCTTCCTTTTCCCCTGGCGCATAGGCGCGCGTTAGGGGAGCCTGGCACGTGTGTGTGTGTGTGTGTGTGTGTGTGTGTGTGTGTGTGTGTGTGTGTGTGTGTGTGTGTGTGTGTGTGTGCGCGTGCGTGCGTGTGCGTGTGCAAGAATGTGTGTGTGTGTGTGTGTGTGTGTGTGTGTGTGTGTGTGTGTGTCTGTGTCTGTGTCTGTGTCTGTGTCTGTGTCTGTGTGTGTGTGTGTGTGTGTGTGTGTGTGTGTGTGTGTGTACACGTGCGTGCATGCATGATGTGTGTATGATGTATGTGTGAGTATGTAGTCCAGGGCAGGCCAAATATGTAAACGTAAAGTTATGGATTGGTCCATGCACAAGTAGGTAGGCCTATGTGTATACCTGCAGATGACCAAGTAGACATGTCTGAACGAGTATATTAGCACAGTGGTTCTCAAACTTTTTACGCCAAGTACCTCCTCAGAAAATTATGTGTCTCTACAAGTACCACCATATAATATTATGTTAAAATACAGGTGCGTAGACCCACCCCATATATATGCACAGTCAACACAGGAGGCCAATTTATTCCTTGAATTCATGGATATTTTTTTTGTTTTTGTTGCATTTCTAAGCCAATAATTTGATGACCGGGTCATCAAACTGATTTACCTATTTGTGAACTTCCCATGCAAACTGATGATATTTCTAATGATTAATCCGTTCTCAAATCCTCTATTAGCAGCTAGGTGTGCCCTCATGCTCATTTCAGCACGGCTGGAGAGCCGATTTAAATCAATTGCTTGGTCAGAAGAACTACAGTACCTGTAGTATTATATAAATAATTCACTCCACTCATGTATTTTTTCTTTTTTTCTGAGTACCACCAGAGGGGGGCCCATGTACCACCAGTGGTACACGTACCACAGTTTGAGAACCACTGTATTAGCACATGAAACACTATGGTGAACATAAAGAAGTGCGCACAGCCGCACACATGCAGGCTTCCATCTGGGTAATTCCCATGTTGATGTGCAGGTGGGCACACTTAGAGATGTATTTATGTATCAAGTGGAAATATACAGACGGGTAGAAAACTAAATATGATTAAGCATATCACCTAAATTAAGATCCTTGTCCCTCGATTTCAACAAGCTGAGCGGGGTTTCCTTTTACTATTATTCCTTTTATTTTTTTTTGTTAAAGCAACTAGTGCATATTCATATTGGTTATTACCTTTATATGTAATAATATAATATAATATATATGTAATTTATATGTAATATATTGTGCCCTGAATTAAGAAAAAAAATCTGATCCAAGTTAAATAAAGGAAGTGGACAATGGGTGTTTTATTTTATTTTAGTTATATGATAGAAATGCATTTTGAGATGGAGAGGGCATTGATTAAGAGATAGGCCTAGACATGACAGTTTTCTTTTCCTTTTTTCTTTTATTTTTTATGTTAGCTGACCACATGCGTCTAGGTACGCTTGAAAGTAAGAGCAGTCATGGAGTGGTTTTGACATGTTTTGTTGTATAAGATTGTTGCTATATGGGTTGAGAAAAAAAGGGGAAAAACACACACACACACACACACACACACACACACACACACACACACACACACACACACACACACACACACACACACACACACACACACACACACACACACACACAAAGAAATACTCCAGAATAAAGTATGTTCAGTGTAAAAAAACATCACAAGGATGCAGCTGGGTATCATCAGTGATGTAGCCTGGGGTCGATGGGTGTTTCGGTTCTCGCAACATCATACACCCTCGCCCAGGTGACCCAGCCGGGGTTGATCAAGTCCCGACTTACGTCCCAGTAGCTATCCACGATCAGTCCTATTAGGGAAAGACAGGGTCACTCAATGTGCAGCACCGGAACTACTCTGCCGGGATTGGGGGTACCATTCTGGCGCATGGAAGAACTAGGCTCTATGGGTTGACTCCTGGCCGGGCTCCTCCTACGTCTCACCAGGTCCTCCCCTGCTCTCACCAGGTTCAGAACCTGTGCGTTGCACCAGACCCCAATCCAAACATTCCATTCAGCTGCTGCAGTTGAATGGCCCTCCTAAAGGCCTCACCGTGGATTTGTTCAGACCTGGCCATGAAATATTATATAACTAATTACTCTACCATTGTTAGTAATATTAGCTCTTTCGTTAAACGCAGACTATACAGACTAGTATATGGTGTTTTTCGTTCTTAATGTAGTATTATGATTATTATTAGTATGATTATTACTCTTAGTAGCCTATTATTATTTATCTATTATTGACTCATTATTATTTATTATTATAATGTTTTGTTTATGTCGACAGATAACAAATTAAGACTGGGATTTGATTGCAATGTCGGAAAATATATTATTATTAGTCCAGAGGAAAAAGGGTTCCTGGGAATTTAGGGCGAAATAGGGGGGGCCGACACGATGTAGAATTAACTAAAGAAATGAAAAAGTGTTCAATCACAGAAAACATACTCAACCATGCAATGACGAATGCATGGAACAGAAGGGAGTAGAAAACCAGGAGTTCACTTTTATGGTTTTTACTTTGTCACACACAGTTTGCTGTTGTTTTTTACCCCCTCTATGTTGACAATTTGAATATAATTTCCTTAAATGTCAACAGCCTTAATAATTAACAATTGAAGAGAGAAAAGGGAGACCCTTTTACAAGAAACACATTTAACACAAGTAGAACACAAAAAGCTAAGTAAAGTAACAAATGCACAAGTGTTCTCATCCTCCTTCAATTCTAAAAGAAGGTGTTGCCACAATAATAAAACCCCATATCCCTTTTGAAAAAATAAAATATGTTCAGGACAAAGAAGGAAGATTTGTCATGGTGGTAGGGTAAAATTGAAACAACTGAAATATCATTGGTTAATGTGTACTACCCACCTAATGAAGGTTCTGACTTCATGACCCAATTGATAGAGACAATAATAACGCAAGGGAGAGGTATATTATAATTGGTGGCAACTTTAATCTAACTCTAAACAAAGCAGACTCAACAGCAGGAATACATAGTACAGGGAAAACAGCTACAATTTTAAGAAAAATAAAATGCTTACTACAGTATTTTGAACTAAATGATACAGGAGAGGTAAATAAGATAATGGTATGGGAAGGAGCTAAAGCGGTATTAAAGGAGTAGTTCACCCCCAAAATGACTTTTTTTCTATTGATTACTCATGCCATGGAGACTAGAGTTCAATAATATTTTTTGGTTTTTGTCACATTCCTAAGACAAAAATTTGATTTGAGTAAATTTTCCCCCATTGATTCCGGATTGATTCCGGATGGTGACCCGAAACGGGTCACCATCCGGAATCAATGGGGGAAAATGTATTGTTATCACATTTTTGTCTTAGGAATGTGACAAAAACCAAAAAATATTATTGAACTCTACTCTCCATGGCATGAGTAATCAATAGAAAAAAAGTCATTTTGGGGGTGAACTACTCCTTTAAGGGGAGAAATAATAGCATATGCAACAGCAAAGAAAAGAAGACAGGAACAGCTCAAAAAGGAACTTGAAACACAAGAAAAGCTTCTTGAAGACAAGCATAAACTTCACAGCTCCGATAACATGATTAAATTAAAGCAGAAACGCGCAGAGTTAAACAAACTATTGACAGAAGAAATAGAGAGAACCCTTATACAAAACAAAGACACTATGATGGGGGACCGAATTCTATTAAAATCGTTGCATATAAATTGAAGAAACAAACCAAAAGATCACAAATCACTAAATTAAGAGACAAGAATAATAACGGAGAAAGAGGAGATAGCAGAGACATTTGCAACATTTTAAAACGTATACAAAGACAAATCAGGAAAAGGAGACCCAACAATAGAAACCTACTTAGGAATACTCAAACTCAAACAAGTAACCCCCCAGCAAAATATATCTTTAAAAAAACCAATAACAACAGAGGAAATAGCTAGACAAATACAAAAAAACTTAAAAAAGGTAATACACCAGGGGACGATTGCTATACAAATGATTTTTTTCAAGAGTTTCGAGGTGTATTGATACCAATCCGACACAATGTATATAATGTTGCTTTAGAGTCGAACATCTGGGCACCAACTTGGAACTCATCCGTAATAACAGTTATTCCAAAAGAAGGTAAAGATCCAACTGACTGCTCATCTTACAGGCCATAGCGTTATTAAATACTGATCAAAAAATAATATCCTCAATAATAGCTGAGAGGTTAAAAGAAACAATGGAAAATATAATAAACAGATCAGTGTGGATTTGTCCCTAATAGGTACTTAGCGGACAATATAAGACGCACACTAAATATAAATGAATCAAATTAACCAGTGCGGGGAAATGGATTTCCCAACTTTGTGGCTAAACTTTCAGACCATCCAGCCAAACTATTCACGAGAGGGGTGGTATAAAAACCACCAATCTGTCTCTCGACATATTGTATAGGTAATTCTTTTGGAAGCGGCGGCTGTGGAGGGGTGGAGACGGAGGATTTAAATGCCACCTTTGGGACCTCATCACTATATTTAAATAGAATGCACTTGGGAGCAAGGTTCCTTGTTCTCATCATTACGTTTTAATCGTTTAAATCAGAGATCTTCAACAGGGGGTCCGCAAAATTGTTGCTTTAGCCTATTTCATTTGTCTTTAAATATTTTAAAAACATTTTTCACATTTATGTTAAAATAAATCATGAATCATAAATCATCCATTTTAAATAGCTTATATACTGTAGCCTACATGATTACTGTGCAATTGACAGATTGTTGATAGTACTGACATTGGTTCTCAGTTAATGAGTATATATATATATATATATATATATATATATATATATACATATACATATACATATACATATATATATATATATATATATATACATATACATATACATATATATATATATATATATATATATATATATATATATATATATATATGTTGTAGCCACGACCCCCCACCCAGGTGGTAGGGGATCCCCGCTCAATCTCCCTCAATCTCCCCATCGGTTTGGGGGTCCCTGACCTGAGAACATTGAAGACCCTGTTTTAAATAATGGCATTTTAGTGAGTTAGTGAGAAAAAAAAATAGTGAGAGTGAGAGACCATGCACAGTGTGTTTTCACTTATTTCGCCACATACACCCTTCAAACTATCAAACTATAAACCAAAAAACAGTACTGTACCATAATAGAATAATCCACTTATTTTCAACACAGGCACTACAATACAAACAGAATAATACAATTATTCTTAATACAGGCACTTCTATGTATTGTCCCACAATACAAACTTAAATTGTTGCAACATTGCTGCTATATCCCTTGAGGTGATGTGGAGAGAAAATGTGAAATTATGAAAACCCAGAGTGACAGGTCATCAGCAGCAGGAAAACAGACCATATATTGTCAGAGAACAGACTGAAGCAACAAATAGGTGTTGGAGTTCAATATATTCTTCTTTATTACCCTCAGACAAGATATTATATAGTGCAGCCCTGTGGCAGTCGCGTGGGTTAAAGTTAAAAGGTCACATATTATGAAACATCAAAAAGGGTACATTGGTTAAACTAAAGGTAAGTTGAATAGGAGATGGAGCGACATGCAACCACAGTGCAGGAAACATATCTGGGCATATCTTAAAGTTATACCATGTAACTTTTTTTATAAAACAAATCTTAAAATTGTCCTAACTGTTAAATCGCTAAAGTTTTAGAACACCCACTCCGTTATTTTCAGCTTCTGAAGCCTTCTCTTTATATGTTTTCTTTGTAGCAGTGACAGGGGCGGGATTTCCCGGCAAAATGATGTAATCTGCATCATCTGTATACGTTGTGTATACGTTGGCCAATCACATCGCAGATCATACACACATGATACACTACCGGCCAATAACCGACTCTTCAGGAAGTAGCTTCCCTCAGCAACCAGTGTTTACGATGGTGAAGGATTCTTAACCTCTTATTCCCCAAATCCTGCTCAGAAAATTACGTTCTACCACTCCATGGATTCGTAGCGGTTGCGGTGGTTTGCGGCGCCGCTCCGGTGGTCCGCGGTGGTGGTCCGCGGTGACTCCGGGCGAAAAACGGGCGAAAAACGGACGAAAAAAGCAATACCGCGACTGACCACTAGTTTAGCAACTTACACAGTATAGCTTTAAGTAAAGGATGGCAGGAAGTTGGAAGTTTGCATTCTGCACGTAGCTATACTTGTGCAGCCACCTCACTCAACAACAGTCTTTCTGAGAAACATAAGAACTAGAATTGACATATTGTCAATAATTGATATGTGTTGAATCCAGATATTATTATTGTTATTATTTTATTATTATGACATTTGTTATTGTTTTTATGTTATTATAACAATTATTGTCTCCACCAGCCGAAGGCATGGGGGAGAGTGAGTATGTTTTCCCCTTCGTCCGTCCGTGTGTCCGTCCGTCCGTCCGTGCGTCCGTGCGTCCTCGCAGTTTGTGTGCACCTAATCTCAGTCGCCGTTGGCCCGGTCGCTGCCAAAGTGAGCACACACATTCCCTGGATGCCAATCTAGAACCTCTGCCCTAAATTTTTCAAATGGGCTTTTTCTAGCGCCACCTAGTGGCCGATGTTTGCAAAACACATTTCTGTGGACTACTCTTACAGATTTTGTCCAAAAATCCTACAAATCGGTAGGCAGTATCTCGACAGTCATGTGATTGACACGGAATTGTCCTGCATATTCCATCCTGATTGGCTTCCAAAGTTTGTAGGATTGAGCCGTTTTGAACAAAATGCCTCAAATCCCAAACGCAAAATGCAATTATCATGAAATCGCGCAGACACGTTCCCACTAGGTCGAGGAAGAAATGCCACTTCAAATTTTTGAAATCAGCCTCATGGTGGCGCTATAACAGGCAGATTTGTGGTTTTACCTATAACTCCACCGATCAGTTTCAAACTTTGTAAGCACACTTCCTAGAGGCTAAGGATAAACCTTTGCCCTGCATTTTTCACATCAGCCTTTTATAGCGCCACCTTTGGGCCGACTTATGTAAAACACATTTTTGGATATTACTCCTTGAGATTTTATCCAAAGATCACGCAAATCGGTATACAGTATCTCTATAGTCATGTGATCAAGTCCGATCCGTCTGATATATTTCATATTCCATCCTGATTGGCTAATATTGGCTTCCAAAGCTTGCAGGATTGCTCCGTTTTTGAACAAAATGCCTCAAATCATCAACGCAGCTTGCGATTACCGTGAAATTTGCCACACATATTCCTACTAGGTCAAGGAACAAATGCTACCTTTTTCACATTGGCCTGTTATAGCGCCACCAGCAGTTAGACTTTAGCAAAACACATTTTTGGAACACAATGCTTCAAATCATGCATGCAGCGTCCGATTGCCATGAAAGATCTAAGGTGAAGAACATTATACAGTAGCACCACCAGGACGCACAGCCTGGTGGAGACCTGTGCTCGGAAGAGCACTGCTTCTAGTTAGAAAACTGTACTTATTAGTTACAGATATACAATTATATAAAACATACATTAATCCACTTTAGCCCCATGTATACCATATAT
Source organism: Nannobrachium achirus (assembly GCF_963921795.1). Classification (NCBI taxonomy): domain Eukaryota; kingdom Metazoa; phylum Chordata; class Actinopteri; order Myctophiformes; family Myctophidae; genus Nannobrachium; species Nannobrachium achirus. Next base: position 54,076,015 of record NC_137813.1, read on the forward strand.
TGTGTAATTAGAGTCATTAACAGGTTGCATAAAGACAAAACAACTTTAAAATGTATTTTTCAAACATGTTCTACTCTTACTTTTAGTACTTTAAGTACATATTGATACCAATGCTTGTTCATTTCAATTCATTCAATTCATCAATATACCGGTATCATCAAAGACATTCAAATATCATCACACGTTTTGGCCTCCTGAAAGGTTAATTTTCAGGACTGACTCATCAGCAAGCACTGCATGAAAGATAAAAGAAAGATAACTTACGGACAAACCAAAAAGAGAACTGAGAAACTTTTTAAATTAAGGAACTGATATTCCTACTGTTTTGCCATTTATAAAATATCAAGTCAGTCAAGTGCTATCATCATAATGTTTTTATAATTGTTTGATGTGCACTACTCCTTTTTCATAATTTTAAATATTTAACTATTGACTTATTCTCTTTGCATTATTTGAATTAGCGGTCTCTAATAAGATGAAAAGTCAGTGGCTAAATAGAACTCATTCCCACAATGAGACTGTTGGGGCTCAGAGCAGAGATTCCCATGGTGCCCTTCTTGAATTAGCCCTCACTTGGGTTTCTGGTAAAAGTATTGACCAGTTATGTTGTATGTCTGTGACAAAAATAGAAATATTGATCAAAATGTCCATCACAAGCTGGCAACATGATGACCCCTGGGCCTGGTTACCGCACTTTCTTTTAACACTATAATTGCTGTAATAAATAAGATAACTTACCCATTCTGCCATGTTCTCTGTGTGAGCTGTCAGCCAAAATGAGCAAGGTGCTCTTGAATCCTGTGATCTTGAGCTTGAGAGGGCTGTGCCACCTTATACACCACAAGACAAGACTAGTCTAACAGGAAATCATCCTGCAATCTATATACTGGTATCATGGGTATTCAACTAAATTGTCCAGGGGGCCACATTGACAGAAACCCAAGGCCGCACAAAGCAGAATACTTTTCATGTTAATGTGCTTAAGTTCTGTTCAACAAGTTGACAACTGCAAACAGCTTTCTTGTTTAGAAGTGCTAACTATACATCACACTAGTGCTGGCCAACCTGGCTTTGATGCTATCTTAGAGTAGACTCAACCTTATTGACAGTGCACACAACAAATTGCCTTCTTTGATGCTTTAAATATGCTCAGCGAGGATCAGGTGGGTCACAGACACACACACTCCACTCTGCTGCAGGGCTCTGACTGGAGTCACTTCACTTGAATATGATGGAATATGATTAAGGATTACTGTGATTATGAAAAGCCCACATTTCATAACACACACCATACCTATAACTTTCATTAGCCCCCACAAAATAACTATTTTGGATTATTTTTTTTCTCCAAAATCGTTGTTGTCGGGTGGAAATCTTGTATGTCCTAAAACATTTGTTTTGTATTTATCATTTTTAATATGATTTAAACTAGTGAAAACAGCTGATCTACAAGTACACAACGCCCCGCCTTTGTGCGATGGCCTTGTATGATGAAGCAGTGCTTTATTTTGGGAAGAAATTTACAAATTTGAAACTTGGAGATACGAGCCGAGGTTTCTGCCTGTGATGATATGCATTTCCATGTACATTTCCTTACGTCAGCAGTGGGCTCTGAATTACGCTCAACACAGCAACTACACAGCAACATAGAATAACTTCTTTCTTGGCTATGTGCATGCAAAGTCGTTAATTAGATCCATAATCTCATGAAATAAACCTGTAATGAGAGAGAGTGGGGCACTTCTCTGCATCCTCGTCGACCTGAAACATCCTGTAATACCTGATAATTAACTCACAGATTATGAGCTCTCTCATCATTATTCCAAGGTATTTGTCTTTGATCGATTGATTGAATATTTTATTGGACAAAAATGTAGTAGAGCACAAGTGCAGTCAAAACACTTAATCTAAAAGGAAAACACCAAAACTAAAAAGAGAACTGAGAAAAATAAAAAAACGAAGGAACTGAAACCCCCACCCCCCTTTTTTTCCATACTCTGTTTGAGACTTGTGATGATATTTGAATGTTTTTGATGAACATAAGCAAAAAGTGGTTCATCTTACCCCGTTCTCCCCTACATTGTACCAATTGTATAGCACATAATAAGCTCTTAATATAACATGTTTGACAAAAAAGAAATTATGAGTGTACTCACCATATTCTGGAGTAACTGAGGCCATACTGCCTCTCTACTGAACCGCTTCCCAGACAAGTTTAGCTGGAGTCACTCAGGTTTGTTGATTTGCAGACCCTTAAAGCACAAGAGGGCATAGTTTAATGAGAGATTATACAACAGGTAGTTCCGACGAAGCAATCTGATTGGTTGAAATAGCTCTCTACCCATGCAAATAATGAGCACTACAAGTCTAATCAAACAAAGATATCAGCTGTGTTGGTCGCGAAATAGCTAAAGCGCTCCCTCTCCCAACACTATGATAGTAGCTAGGCTAGCACTAGCCTAGCAGTTTTCATTTGAAGTTGAAGTTGCCTTTTTTTTTTTTTTTTTTTTTTTTTAAGGGCAACTGTTGGTATAATGGCAACTTGAGGTTGTTGGTTATGTGATTATTGGAACCTTTACGCTGCCTACGGGCACTCGCCCTTCAGGTTTGTGCCTGCGATAACCAACACCCTCTTGTGTAATATTACTTAAATAATCACACATAACAGAAACGAGCCATGTCCTGTGACTCACTGGCCAGTTTTATAAAGGTGCAAAACATGATGACCAGGAAACACTAGGAGAATACTACAAAATAAAGGTACATCATAATAAAACACAGTTCATGACATCACCCTGCCTGAATGAGCCTTAAACGGCCAGTTCACCTCTGGGACAACCAGATCTTATTTTATTATTGTTTGGGACAAGATCAACACAATCCTGAGTATTTTTTGTGTTCAATCTGTGTTTTGAGATATTTTAGTATTTCAGCATGAATGATGATGCATTTTGCATCATATGATGCACTGGCCCTTTAAGGCTGCGTACCAGTCTCTCATCCACCTTCATCCATGACAGCCTAGCATGCATCTACTCCTGACAGTGAAGTGCTACTGTATAGTCTTACTGCGCTGTTCTGAACAGAACAGCGCAGCAATCTATGATACCAGTATATAGATTGCAGGATGATTTCCTGTTAGACTAGTCTTGTCTTGTGGTGTATAAGGTGGCACAGCCCTCTCAAGCTCAAGATCACAGGATTCAAGAGCACCTTGCTCATTTTGGCTGACAGCTCACACAGAGAACATGGCAGAATGGGTAAGTTATCTTATTTATTACAGCAATTATAGTGTTAAAAGAAAGTGCGGTAACCAGGCCCAGGGGTCATCATGTTGCCAGCTTGTGATGGACATTTTGATCAATATTTCTATTTTTGTCACAGACATACAACATAACTGGTCAATACTTTTACCAGAAACCCAAGTGAGGGCTAATTCAAGAAGGGCACCATGGGAATCTCTGCTCTGAGCCCCAACAGTCTCATTGTGGGAATGAGTTCTATTTAGCCACTGACTTTTCATCTTATTAGAGACCGCTAATTCAAATAATGCAAAGAGAATAAGTCAATAGTTAAATATTTAAAATTATGAAAAAGGAGTAGTGCACATCAAACAATTATAAAAACATTATGATGATAGCACTTGACTGACTTGATATTTTATAAATGGCAAAACAGTAGGAATATCAGTTCCTTAATTTAAAAAGTTTCTCAGTTCTCTTTTTGGTTTGTCCGTAAGTTATCTTTCTTTTATCTTTCATGCAGTGCTTGCTGATGAGTCAGTCCTGAAAATTAACCTTTCAGGAGGCCAAAACGTGTGATGATATTTGAATGTCTTTGATGATACCGGTATATTGATGAATTGAATGAATTGAAATGAACAAGCATTGGTATCAATATGTACTTAAAGTACTAAAAGTAAGAGTAGAACATGTTTGAAAAATACATTTTAAAGTTGTTTTGTCTTTATGCAACCTGTTAATGACTCTAATTACACAATATATGGTATACATGGGGCTAAAGTGGATTAATGTATGTTTTATATAATTGTATATCTGTAACTAATAAGTACAGTTTTCTAACTAGAAGCAGTGCTCTTCCGAGCACAGGTCTCCACCAGGCTGTGCGTCCTGGTGGTGCTACTGTATAATGTTCTTCACCTTAGATCTTTCATGGCAATCGGACGCTGCATGCATGATTTGAAGCATTGTGTTCCAAAAATGTGTTTTGCTAAAGTCTAACTGCTGGTGGCGCTATAACAGGCCAATGTGAAAAAGGTAGCATTTGTTCCTTGACCTAGTAGGAATATGTGTGGCAAATTTCACGGTAATCGCAAGCTGCGTTGATGATTTGAGGCATTTTGTTCAAAAACTGAGCAATCCTGCAAGCTTTGGAAGCCAATATTAGCCAATCAGGATGGAATATGAAATATCAGACGGATCGGACTTGATCACATGACTATAGAGATACTGTATACCGATTTGCGTGATCTTTGGATAAAATCTCAAGGAGTAATATCCAAAAATGTGTTTTACATAAGTCGGCCCAAAGGTGGCGCTATAAAAGGCTGATGTGAAAAATGCAGGGCAAAGGTTTATCCTTAGCCTCTAGGAAGTGTGCTTACAAAGTTTGAAACTGATCGGTGGAGTTATAGGTAAAACCACAAATCTGCCTGTTATAGCGCCACCATGAGGCTGATTTCAAAAATGTGAAGTGGCATTTCTTCCTCGACCTAGTGGGAACGTGTACGCTTTTCCTCCGCTACCCCTGATCCCACAGGTGTTACATCGGGTGAGACTGGGTTGCTACAGGGTTCTGTTGATTGCACCCCGGTGGCCAGGGAGACATTGGTTCCCAGATCTTCTTCGGCTGGTCCAGGGGTCCCCATGGCCTCTACCAGCCAGGAAAGACCTCTTGTCCCAGGCAGAGGGTCAGATTTGGCACCCCAAGCCGCTGACTCTGCAGCTCTGGGCCTGGCCTCTCCTGAGCTCCTCTCTCAGGGTCTAGATGAGGCTGTTCTTGACACTATGCGTAATGCCAGGGCTCCATCCACCCGTGCCAATTACGACCACAAGTGGAAGTGTTTCTCTTCCTGGTGTTTGGCCAATCAGGTGAGTCCCATCACCTGCAGTATTTCCCATGTCCTGCGTTTCCTCCAGTCCCTCTTGGATGCTGGCAGGGCAGGAAGCACCATCAGGGTGTATTCCACTGCGATTTCCTTCCGTCATGAGGAAGTGGAGGGGCTACCAATTGGTAGGCATGACTGTCACAGAATTTTTGAAAGGTGTCCGCAGGTTACGTCCCGGACGAGAGTTGAGGGCTGCCCCTTGGGATCTCCCTCTGGTGCTGCAGTCCTTGACTAGAGCCCCTTATGAGCCTATGGATCAGTCAGATCTGAGATCCCTGTCTCGTAAGACTGTGTTTCTCTTGGCTCTCTCCTCTGCTAAGCGTGTTGGTGAGCTGCAGGCTCTAGTCAGTCCAGACTGTATGAGGTGGAAGGCTGAGGACACAGGGGTTTCGCTGCGGCCTAACCCGGCGTTTTTGCCCAAGGTAATAACTCCACAGACAGTGAACCAGGTGCTGGAGTTAGCAGCATTTCACCCTGATGGTACGGAGGGCCTTTCCACTTTGTGTCCAGTTCGAGCGTTGCGTGCTTATGTGGACCGCACACAGGCCTTACGGGGCACTGGCACACAGCTGTTTGTCTTTTATGGTGGGAAGAATTTGGGTCTTCCTTTGTCCAAGCAACGGCTGTCACATTGGCTTGTGGACACGATCTCTGCGGCCTATGCTAGTCTAGGCCAGCCGGTACCTGAGAAGGTGGTGGCTCACCATACAAGGGGGATGGCCACTTCCTGGGCGGCTCTTAAAGGAGTTTCTATGGCAGAGATTTGTGCAACAGCCTCTATCTATTACAGGCTCAACGTGGCATCCCAGATGTCGTTGGGTTCCACAGTGTTGCTTGCAGCTGCCCAGCGGGTTGATAATGGGGTGGGTTCCCCTGTTCCTCGCGACCCGGTTGATATAAGTCATCCATTGTAATGACCGTAGTGACGGTCAGAGTGAGGTCGAAATAGATCGTAAGTTATGTCTATAACTATGGATCTATGAGACCGAAGGATGACTATCACTATCTCCTGTCGCTCGGAACGGTCTGAGGCATTCGAGGCTGGAGGCGGAGACGCTCTCACCCCTCATCATTGTTAAAGGTGAGACCGCCTCCCCGGGTCATGTGGGCATGACTTTGTTGGTATTTTGGTCTTGTTAATAGGTAGAAGATGAGGGCATCATTCATTGTAATGACCGTAGTGACGGTCATCCTTCGGTCTCATAGATCCATAGTTATAGACATAACTTACAATCTCTAAAGTCATGTCATCAACATGGATCTGTCCCATTTCCCATATTCCCTGCTGATTGGCTACCAAAGTTTGTGTATGCGACCTGACAGTCGCTTATCTTAAACAGTATTTAAAGATTGATGTTGGTTTCATTAGTTTGCATTATAAGACTTGTTTGATAAACAAATACATTCCTGATACACTGCAGGCCAGACTGTGTAAGCTTTGATTGGCATTTATTAACTTTACATGTCATAGATTTATATAATGTTATAAATGTGGAACACAAGTAGGCTACATTACTACTTGATCATTTAATTTTAAACCTTCGAGCAAATTAACTCACAGATTATGAGCTCTCTCATCATTATTCCAAGGTATTTGTCTTTGATCGATTGATTGAATATTTTATTGGACAAAAATGTAGTAGAGCACAAGTGCAGTCAAAACACTTAATCTAAAAGGAAAACACCAAAACTAAAAAGAGAACTGAGAAAAATAAAAAAACGAAGGAACTGAAACCCCCACCCCCCTTTTTTTCCATACTCTGTTTGAGACTTGTGATGATATTTGAATGTTTTTGATGAACATAAGCAAAAAGTGGTTCATCTTACCCCGTTCTCCCCTACATTGTACCAATTGTATAGCACATAATAAGCTCTTAATATAACATGTTTGACAAAAAAGAAATTATGAGTGTACTCACCATATTCTGGAGTAACTGAGGCCATACTGCCTCTCTACTGAACCGCTTCCCAGACAAGTTTAGCTGGAGTCACTCAGGTTTGTTGATTTGCAGACCCTTAAAGCACAAGAGGGCATAGTTTAATGAGAGATTATACAACAGGTAGTTCCGACGAAGCAATCTGATTGGTTGAAATAGCTCTCTACCCATGCAAATAATGAGCACTACAAGTCTAATCAAACAAAGATATCAGCTGTGTTGGTCGCGAAATAGCTAAAGCGCTCCCTCTCCCAACACTATGATAGTAGCTAGGCTAGCACTAGCCTAGCAGTTTTCATTTGAAGTTGAAGTTGCCTTTTTTTTTTTTTTTTTTTTTTTTAAGGGCAACTGTTGGTATAATGGCAACTTGAGGTTGTTGGTTATGTGATTATTGGAACCTTTACGCTGCCTACGGGCACTCGCCCTTCAGGTTTGTGCCTGCGATAACCAACACCCTCTTGTGTAATATTACTTAAATAATCACACATAACAGAAACGAGCCATGTCCTGTGACTCACTGGCCAGTTTTATAAAGGTGCAAAACATGATGACCAGGAAACACTAGGAGAATACTACAAAATAAAGGTACATCATAATAAAACACAGTTCATGACATCACCCTGCCTGAATGAGCCTTAAACGGCCAGTTCACCTCTGGGACAACCAGATCTTATTTTATTGTTGTTTGGGACAAGATCAACACAATCCTGAGTATTTTTTGTGTTCAATCTGTGTTTTGAGATATTTTAGTATTTCAGCATGAATGATGATGCATTTTGCATCATATGATGCACTGGCCCTTTAAGGCTGCGTAACAGTCTCTCATCCACCTTCATCCATGACAGCCTAGCATGCATCTACTCCTGACAGTGAAGTGCTACTGTATAGTCTTACTGCGCTGTTCTGAACAAGCCGAAGTTTGCCAATTTCTTGCTTTGATGCATTAGACCAGTTAACAGGACAGTTGTCCAGATTTGACAGAACCAGAGATTGTATGAATAGTCTAATTAGTCTAAAGATCAGAGACATTTTACCTTCATCTGCAGAGGAGACATTAGTAAACAAAGATGTTGCTTATCCGTCTTCAGCAATGTCTGAATTAATCTGAGGGCGTTGTTACAAACTTCCTAAAACTCTGAAAAACAGAGAAAGACGGCAAAGTGGAAAATAAGGATCAGGTTACATTTGCTCGAAGGTTTAAAATTAAATGATCAAGTAGTAATGTAGCCTACTTGTGTTCCACATTTATAACATTATATAAATGTATGACATGTAAAGTTAATAAATGCCAATCATCATCATTCTTCGAGAGTGAGGTCTAGCCAACACCAACTCGGGATTCCTGGATCGCTGCCGTCCACAGTCTCCTATCCAACATCAGGTTCTTGAGCTCTGCAGTGTTGTGAGCAGAGCTGTCGCGCCGCAGCACGTCTACATAGGTGGTTCGCCTTTTTCCCCTCCTGGCTTTGCCCTGGATTGGCTCCCATAGGGTCAGTTTATTAGCCTCCAGCTCTGGGTGCCTGACACAGTGTCCTGCCAGCCTCATCCTTCTTCCTCTGACCTTGTCCGTGACCCGTGGTAGGTCTCCATAGAGGTCCACATTTCTGATGCGGTCCGTCCATGTGACACCTAGTGCCATTCGTAGCATTCTTGTGTAGACTCCATCCAGGGCTTTTTCCTGTTGTGCTGTGAGGGTCCATGTCTCAGCCCCATACAGCAGCACAGACTCCACAGTAGCTATGAACAGCCGCCTCTTAAGGTCCTCTCCAAGTTCTGATTTCCACACTCTCCTCATCCCGTGCAAGGCCCTCCAGGCAAGTGCTCTCCTGACCTTCAGATCCTGTTCAGTTGTGGCAGTCCAGGCCCCGAGGTACTTGAAGTCCTCCACACGCTCGAGCACAGTCCCGTCTGCAGTGGAAATGGTTTTGTCCTCCGTGTTCACAGTCATTACCTTCGTTATGTGCGATCCACATAAGCACGCAACACTCGAACTGGACACAAAGTGGAAAGGCCCTCCGTACCATCAGGGTGAAATGCCGCTAACTCCAGCACCTGGTTCACTGTCTGTGGAGTTATTACCTTGGGCAAAAACGGCGGGTTAGGCCGCAGCGAAACCCCTGTGTCCTCAGCCTTCCACCTCATACAGTCTGGACTGACTAGAGCCTGCAGCTCACCAACACGCTTAGCAGAGGAGAGAGCCAAGAGAAACACAGTCTTACGAGACAGGGATCTCAGATCTGACTGATCCATAGGCTCATAAGGGGCTCTAGTCAAGGACTGCAGCACCAGAGGGAGATCCCAAGGGGCAGCCCTCAACTCTCGTCCGGGACGTAACCTGCGGACACCTTTCAAAAATTCTGTGACAGAGTCATGCCTACCAATTGGTAGCCCCTCCACTTCCTCATGACGGAGGGAAATCGCAGTGGAATACACCCTGATGGTGCTTCCTGCCCTGCCAGCATCCAAGAGGGACTGGAGGAAACGCAGGACATGGGAAATACTGCAGGTGATGGGACTCACCTGATTGGCCAAACACCAGGAAGAGAAACACTTCCACTTGTGGTCGTAATTGGCACGGGTGGATGGAGCCCTGGCATTACGCATAGTGTCAAGAACAGCCTCATCTAGACCCTGAGAGAGGAGCTCAGGAGAGGCCAGGCCCAGAGCTGCAGAGTCAGCGGCTTGGGGTGCCAAATCTGACCCTCTGCCTGGGACAAGAGGTCTTTCCTGGCTGGTAGAGGCCATGGGGACCCCTGGACCAGCCGAAGAAGACCTGGGAACCAATGTCTCCCTGGCCACCGGGGTGCAATCAACAGAACCCTGTAGCAACCCAGTCTCACCCGATGTAACACCTGTGGGATCAGGGGTAGCGGAGGAAAAGCGTACAACAAGCCGCCCGGCCACTCTTTTGACAGAGCATCCAGGCCCAAAGGCCCCCCCTGCCCTGCCAGGGAGAACCACAGCTCGCAGTAAGCATTCTCCTGACTGGCAAACAGGTCTGTCACACTCTGCTCTAGAGTGAAGATAGCGTAGGCCGAAAGGCACTTGATTTTAACTTAAAATTCACATACGAACCAGTAAATAACCATGTCCAAAGACAATATATTGACACATAAGTATCATCACACTTCTTAATCAAATTATTATCACAATGATTCCACTATTTACACACAAACACACCAGTATGATCAGTAGTAGGAGGGACCAAGCAAACTCCCCACATTGGAGTTATGGCACTACCCAGAACCAGGAAGCATATGGTATGAAAAGTAACAAACATTTTCAAAAAGCAAAACTCTTCAATAACAAACAACAATAATAAATCTGTTTAACAAACTTTAACTCGTGTTCTGTGAAATATTAAAATGTATGGGGAAATAAAGGAAACCAAATAAATGCCATAAATGTAGCATTAGTGGCAGGTTGAACTGCCACAAGGTCGGCTCGGGCCTTCCCGAAGTGAGCCCACAACTGAGACACCACCTGCGGGTGAAGTCTCCACTCCCCGGGAAGAGGGACAGCTCTGGACAGCAGGTCCGCTGCTCTGTTCACTACCCCTGGCACATAAATGGCCCTGAGTGAAGCCAGGCGAGGCGCTGCCCAGAACAAAAGCTCCTGAGCCACTTCGTTGCCTGTAGGCAACGAAGTGACTTTGTGCTCCCCTGGTGATTGATATGATAGACCGCTGAAGTGTTGTCTGTCCTCACCAACACATGCTTGCCGCGGACAAAAGGGAGGAGGGCCCTGAGGGCAAGGTGAACTGCCCTCAGTTCCAACAAGTTGATATGGTCGGACGTCCATGGAGGTGACCACAGACCTCTCGCCGTCCTGCCCTCCCATACAGCTCCCCAGCCTGTCAGGGAGGCGACCGCGTATTTCCCGGTGAACCTGTGCGCAAAGGTGGGGGCCGATGGGCAAGGAGAGTTGCGAGCTTATGAGAAACAACTAAAATAAGACCTTAAAACCTGGCGAAAACAGTTGCGTGCATTAGCGGAAGATGACGATAAAGGAAATCATTAAATGGAAAACATTAAATCAAATTCTGAAAAGCCTACACAGCCTTAAAACATGGCAAAAACAGTTGCGTGCATTAGCACAAGATTAGATGAGGATAAAGGAAATCATTAAATGGAAAACATTAAATTAACTTCTGAAAAGGCTTCTAAGCCTACACGAAGCCTTTTCTCTATATAGCCTACTAAAACTAGTGAACCGCGATCTTGCCACACGTGAATAATTGTGGTTGTAAACAATAACACATGCAGACAATATAAATCCTTAGTTAAATATCTTGCAATTGGCGATGAGTCTCTTACTAAATCGGCAAGAGTGCCTCTCATTTTCAATACATAAAGGCTAGCCTATATAACTTCTCCATCATCAGCAATAGTCAGTGGTGCGTGTTCGTGTTCCCCACACTCCCAAGCCCCCACCGTTGCGCTTAGGTTCACCGGGAAATACTCGGTCGCGTCAGGGAGGCATCCGTCGTCACCACGGTCCTCCTGAAGGGGAGGCTCTGTAGTGGGACTCCGTGTGCCAGCATACGCCCCGTCCTTCCACGGACGTAGAGCACGTAGGCAAGACCTGGTGACCATCAGTTTTACATGCCTGTCCCGCTTGGGATCGAGGCGGAATGAATTCAGCCATCTCTGGAGAGGTCGGGCTTTGAGAAGGCCGAGTGGAACAACGGCTGTGGCCGATGCTGTCATCCCCAACAGACAGTTGAAGAGGGTATAGAGCGGCCGCCACCACCCTCGTGAACACTCGCGGTGACAACGACAGACCAAATGGAAGCACCCTGAACTGGTACGCTTGCCCTTGAAAAGCAAAGGAGGAAATGCCTGTGGCCCGCCCAGATGTGGACGTGAAAATATGCGTCCTTCAGGTCGAGAGTGGCGAACCACTCTCCTTGCCCGATGGACTGAAGTATATGCTTTGTCTGTAACATCTTTAAAGGCAGAACCTTCATGTATCGATTTAAACCCCTGAGATCCAGGACGGGACGATACCCGCCGTCCTTTTTCGGCACCAGAAAATATGTCGAGTAAAACCCTGCTTGCTGATCGGTTGAACTCACCTTTGTTATTGCGCTCTTCTGCAGCAGGGTGGACAATTCTTCGGCCAGTATCTGTGCTTGGACAGGGTCCTTGACCAAAGTCATTCGGACCCTTAAAAGGGGGGGGGGGGGGCCCCGTCGAAACTGAAGTTTGTAGCCCCCGGAAACTGTATTCAGCACCCAGGGGTCTGAAGTGTGCTCTACCCAGCTGTCCAAGCAAAGCCGGGAGAGCCGTTCGACGGCCGGCCCCAGACCTTCACGTAGAGCCCCCCTGGCGCCCTTTGCCCCTGTGGGGGCGACGCCCTTTGGACTCACCTCGGGAAACACCCCGAGACTGCGACCCTTGCTGCTGGCGAGTTTGCTGCCGAGCAGCCGTACTGGAGGCCTGAAACGCCCCATCCTCGTACCTGCCACGCCCCCAGGACCCTTGACGAGGCCATGAGGCCTGACGTGTATGTTGTGAAACCTCAGGTCCAAGTCTGGTGGACACATGCCGGCGGAAGGTCCGCTGTACATTCTGCCGTGTCTGAAAAGAACGTTCAGCTCTATCCAGGGCATCCTGAGAGCCTGGATTGAACACATGGCCTGCCACAACTGGCATATTAAGCAGTGTCTTCCTAATGTTTTTAGGGAGAGACGGCATCTGGGCCAGCCAGACTTGACGACGAGTCATCACGCATGATGCCATAACAGCCCCAATGTCCCTTGTGAGCTGCGAATGGACTGATAGAGCCGTTTCTATCAGGTTTCTGGTGTCCTGGTCCGCCTCACCGCCGGCCAACTTGCGCAAAGCAGCCAAGAGGATGGACAAGCATTCCCAGAGCGAGCTGCACGGGTAGCTGAGTTATAGGTGCGACACACCAGACGATCCGTCTTGTCGCACTCTTGCCTGGGGCAACGTGGGTCGGCAGTGACCTTGTCAGGGCCGAGCGCAGTCAGCGCGGCCATCTCCTGCTCAACCGGTGGCATGTCTCCCATGCCGGATTCCTGAGAATAAGGCATTTTTGCCAGGCCCCTACAACCAGCATTAAACAATGATGTACTGGTAGGCTTCGCCCAACCCATCATCAGCATCTGTGGGTACTTGTCTGCTTCTGGAACAGCAAGAGATGCGTGAGCCTGGGACACTCCATCCCAGACACCCCCTGGATTAGTGGGGCCTGGGTCTGCAGGACGCATACCGACTATTTTTGCAGCCGTCAAAACGTTTGACATCATCGCCTGATTAGCAGACACGTCCAGAGTGGACATTGTCTTGTCCCCGTGCACCGCAGACCTGGTGCTGCCTGAGACTGAAGCTTGATCCGAATGGGGACCGCTACCAGTAAGTGAGCCACCAGCATAAATGGAGATGGCATCAGGATCATCCTCTGGGTAAAGTGCCCCCCTGGAGGGAGATGCCTGCGAGGACGCCGTCCCATGTGACACCGTAGTTGAGTGCTCAGCCTCAAACCTTCCCATTCGTTCAGAAAGGGACTGAATAGCTGCTAAAATCTGCCTCTGAGTGCACTCCTGCGAGTCTTCAACCTCTGTGGAGTGAGCAGTACGCTTGGAAGGCACAGGCTCACGAGACTTCCCATGGCGCCGATCAGGTGAGCGCCGTCGATGGCGTTTTCGGGAATGCCTGTCAGAATGCCCACGCATTGGCTCCTGACCAGGAGGCGCTGACTCCCCCCCCAGGCTAGCACGCCGAACCCTCTCGGCATAAGGCAAGTCGCATGCCGCATCACATGGATCATCCACATCCTGCACCAGATGAGCCCTGCCCAAACAAGTGGGACACTCTCTGTGGCCATCACGGGGGTCCATAGTGGCCTGACAAAAACGACAGACCGGAGGAGCCATAGTTGTCCAATATCCAATACCAACCTGCTTACAGTACGCGTACGCACCAGAGGTACAGCCAGACAAAACCCCACTAGCTGCGAACAGCCTAGTATAGGGCAGTAATATAAAAATGAAAAATGAAAAATACCTACTCGCTGCACACGAATGTGCGAGAGGGAAGAACGGGATATCCAAAAAGTAAAAGTAAACCCACCTGCTGTGCACAGCGGACCGGGGAACAACAATAAACACGTGCACTGCACTAGTAGCACTACTGAAATAACTGCTTCTCAACTACTCACTGTACACGCACGTACAAGAGGGAAATGGACAAACTCCAAATAAACACTCGATTGCCACAGCAATGTAGAATAATGAACCAAAAGGAAACACCACTAACTTGGATGGATATTCAACAGAAAACCCAGCGGCTGCGAACAGCGCACAGCGCACAAAACGGGTGACGTGACGTGACGTGACGTGACGTGGCGTGGCGTGATGTGACGTGACGCAGCTGTAATAAATATCACTCTACACATTATGCATTTTCTTTTCTTCATGTAACTTCACATGCAAAACACTGGTCTGTCAATGTTTTCTTAGTGAAAAGTTATACAAACCGGGACCCTTAAAGGACAACTTTGTTTTTTTACAACAAGGGTTCATAATTGTAATTAGGGAAAAGAAAAGGTGAGTGTTAAAATGTTTTCATTTGTTTCGTTCTATTGCTTTATTGCGCTTACCGTGCTAAAATGTGGGGCATGCGTACGCATGGGGGCATGCGTACAAGTGGCTAAATATGTCTTTTTAGACACAATAAGCCAGCAGTTTCTTTATTGCTATTTTCAGTAACACTTCTAGCCCCCATAATTCACATCCAACCATGAAAGGTTGCGTTGTATCTTGGGAATGGGCTTATTCTGTGTAAAATGACATGCCCCCAGCCACTGAAATAAGAATCTCTAAAACAATAGAAAGAAGTAAATGTAATAATTTTAACACTCATCTTTTATTTTCTTTAATTACAATCTAAAATATGAACCCTTGTTGTAAAAAAACAAAGTTATCCTTTAAATCAATGTGCCTGTTCACACGCACTGCTATTCATACATGCGCACGTGTTTATGCACGCACCCCACCACCACTGATTGACAAAAATCAAACCTCGGTTCGAAGTGGAGCGGTGAATTTGAGCAGCTGTACCCTATGTGAGTGAGTGAGTGAGTGTAAACTGTGCCTGTGAGTGAGTGGTGAGTGTGCCTGGCCTGCACAAAACAGCGCCCCTCCTTTAACTAGTGTGTTGTGTGTGGCCACTCAAGGTATTGCCCAGGCTACGGACAGGGCCAGCCAGCCACCCACCCACCCAGCCAGCCAGCCAGCCAGCCAGCCACATACCCACAGATATGTAAGCAATTTACCCCGAGTGAGAGGACATTATGCTCTGATAATGTCCTGTGTTAGGGGGTGATCGGACGAGGCGAAGCCGAGTCCGATAACCCCCTAACACAGGACATTATCAGAGCATAATGTCCGACCCCGAGTGGTAAATAGCTTTTCTACCACTTTTTCCCATATACATGAAAGAAAACACATAGTTGTAACTTGCAAGGATCTTAAGTTACAATCATTATTGCCTATAAAACTTCCGCCATAACAACAAATAGTGCCACAAACAACATCTTCTACTCACCACCAGATGGCGCCAACTCCATGCTGAGACAGATGTCGCCTTACGCGACCGAGTATTTCCCGGTGAATCTGTGCGCAAAGGTGGGGGCCGATGGGCAAGGAGGGTTGCGAGCTTATGAGAAACAACTAAAATAAGACCTTAAAACCTGGCGAAAACAGTTGCGTGCATTAGCGCAAATGGAAAACATTCAATTAACTTCTGAAAAGCCTACACGGCCTTTAAACAGCGTGCATACGGTGCATTAGATGAGGATAAATGAAATCATTAAATGGAAATCATTAAATTAACTTCTGAAAAGGCTTCTTCTAAGCCTACACTATATAGCCTACTAAAAACGAGTGAATCTTGCCACACGTGAATAATTGTGGTTCAGTGGTTGTAAACAATAACACAGACAATATAAAATCCTTAGTCTAGTTGTGGGAAGAAAAGTATATCATCATCATCATGGCCCCAAATAACTTTTAAATATCTTGCAATTGGAGACGAGTCTCTTACTAAATCGGCAAGAGTGCCTCTCATTTTCAATACATAAAGGCTAAGCTATAGAACCTCTCCATCATCAGCAATAGTCAGTGGTGGTGCGTGTCCCCCAGACCCCCACACTCCCAAGCCCCCACCTTTGCGCACAGATTCACCGGGAAATACTCGGTCGCCTAGCTTACAGCTAAGCTAACGTCAGTTAAAAGCACCGTTCCGGCCGTAAATAGAGGCTGTTCGCTTCCAGAAAGGCATAGGTTCAGAGAAAAGGGGCTTTAAAGTTGGCGGATTGCATTGGATCCAAATAAATCGGCGACGATAGTACGCACGTTGGTAAACATAGGACCGCTGCGACCGTCATTTGTTGGTGGGGGGAAAGGTGTTCCGACCATAGCGTTCCGACTCCCTCCTGAAGTCCCCGGATGCGTTCATCGCGTATTGATCTCGGAAATGTGCCTCATTTGCATGTACATCCGGGCATTTCACACATTCCGGCTATTGTGGCCTCATTTACTACTGTTTTAAGCCAATCACAATCCAGTATTTGAACACGTGACTAGAAAAAGTGGTAGAAACCTGTTCATTGGGAGCGCTTTCACCGCTCCAAAAATCTGTGTTGAATTCAGACACACATTTGTTCATGTTTTCTGACTGGTTTGGTGGGATTTTTGCATTAAAAGAACATGATATACTGTACGTGTAGTCGTGTACTGTATATGCAACCACTGAAAACAACTATTATTATTTTAATTCTGGACAATTTCGTAACGAATGTTGAAAAACAGGACATACAGTATTAGTGTTTTAGAGACAAACCCTAATACAATGGTTCCCAAACACTGGTCGTGGACACAATGTTATGCATGCATGGGTCCCTTTATTTTGTTCTTAATTACATTTTTGGACACTGCTCCTAAAATTTTTGCCCTAAAATCACGCAAAACGGTACACAGTATGTCTACACTCATCTCATCAACATGGATCTGTCCCATTTAGCGCCACCTTCAGGCCGATTTTTTAAAACACATTTTTGGACACTACTCCTACAGATGTTGCCCTAAAATCACACAAATCGCTACACAGTATGTCTACACTCATGTCATCAACATGGATCTGTCCCATATAGCGCCACCATCAGGCTGGTTTTTGCAAACACATTTTTGGACACTGCTCCTACAGATTTTGCCCTAAAATCACGCAAATCAGTACACAGTATGTCTACACTCATCTCATCACCATGGATCTGTCCCATATAGCGCCACCATCAGGCTGATTTTTTCAAACACATTTTTGGACACTGCTCCTACAGATTTTGCCCTAAAATCCCGGAAATCACTACACAGTATGTCTACACTCATGTCATCAACATGGATCTGTCCCATATAGCGCCACCATCAGGCTGATTTTTTCAAACACATTTTTGGACACTGCTCCTACAGATTTTGCCCTAAAATCACGCAAATCACTACACAGTATGTCTACACTCATCTCATCACCATGGATCTGTCCCATATAGCGCCACCATCAGGCCGATTTTTTCAAACACATTTTTGGACACTCCTACACTGTGACCTGACGGTCGCTTATCTCCCGATTAGGGAGTCTTACTGGTTACACTATATTGGGTCCCCGGAAAACATCTAATTTCTCTTTCGGCTCTTGAGCTAAAAGTTTGGGAACCACTGCCCTAATATAACCCCATTTGGAACCTCTCCCTCTGCTATAACGCTATACAGCGGAGAGAGAGTGATAACTAGGAAAATCACAGAGGAAAGAGCACTATGTGTAATTATATTTCTGTACCAGGCACCCCTGGGCAGCACAATTTTGCAATAATATGATATCATCTCAAGTTGATAAACACAGTTTGCTGACACGGTTGGTTACACTATTGGAAATTCAAATAAAAGGCATGTTTTCACTACAGTTCCGGAATTTTTACAAGCAAAATAATTTGCATAATATTTAGCAACTTGCAGGGAGTTTAGTTTTTTGGGTGTTTTCACATGCCCTCATTAAACCATTGTGGCGGCATAAAGGACCAGTGTTGCCAGACTTTGTGAGAGAAATAAGCAAAAAGGTGTACGAAAATAAGCCCCAAAAAGTGACTATTATCTAGACCACACGAGCACTACACATTGCCGCATCAGCGACTTGAAAATTGCCTATCTACAAGCTCACAACAAATACAACGCATCCAGCAACTATCAATAAAGCGTAGCGCAAGTTTATGCAGGGCATGGGAGTCAAGTTGCTGCTCAGCTGTAGTCAGATGTCAGTCAGCTCTGTTCTCATACCTCATTAACATATCTGCTGGTCATTATGTCACATGACTGCCATACTCCAATCAGAGCTCTCAATCAGTAGGGAAGGCTCCTTTAAATAGAGCTTGCTTTCCCTACCAATGCTTGGTTCCGAAGCTTCGGAATCATTTGCTGCTTGCTTCCTCCTCCACCCCAGCCTCCACCTTTGCATGATCACTCTGGCTAAGCTCAAATACTTGTGATTGTCTGATTAAGTTACATGTCAATGTGGTTAAGCAAGTACTGTGATCTTGACTAAGTTTCATGTCAATGTTGTTAAGCTCCTACTGTGATTTTGTCTAAGTTCATGTCAATGTTGTTAAGCTCAATACTGTGATTTGACTATGTTACATGTCACGGTTATTGCTATTTGCTATTCTATCCCTATGGGGGGGTATTGTTGCGTTCCCTGATTTTGCTTAGCATGCTCAGAAAAGCCTGCACAAAATTCAGGGAGCATCTCCGATCGCGGAGCCCTTCAAACGCCAAGTTTAACTGTATTACATTTATGCAATAAATGGTTAAATATCCTTGCCAATATCCTTGCCAAGTCTATCTGTTCATTATGTTATTAATTGTTATATTCTTGACGTGAATGTTCCTGCCTAAAATGTATACAAGCAACTTTACGGAAATCAAGTCCAGAGTCGCTTATAATTAGCAGACATGGCAACTGCCTGGCTTACTGGCTTCGGTGTCTGTGACATTGATTGATTGATTGAAGACTTTATTAGAAGTTTATAGGAAAAGGTACAGTTTCATGACGGTACAGTTCACTGGTACAAGGTCTACTAAAAGGAGATCCATGAAAAGACTAAGCTTATTTCCACTGGAAACCATTGAAGTATCTCATATAACATTGAATGACAGACAAATAGAACACAGTACTATGCAGTAGATATGTAAAGAAAAAGAAAAAAGAAAACAGTAAGTCTAAACAAACAGTATATACAAAGAAGGGGCAGGGGAGGGTAGGGTTGGGCTAGGTTCATTTTTTTTTACCAGTTGCAAACGGCTGCTGCCTGTAAGTGGTTTTTCAGGGCAATTTTAAAGGATGCTAGTGATCCACACTCCTTTATGGCCTTCGGTAAGGCTTTCCACATTTTGGTGGTATAGCAGAAAAACAAGTTTGACCCTTTGTTGGTTTTTACTCTGGGTTGGAAGTGATCTGTGGCGCTGCCTCTGGTGTTATAATTATGGACATCCTTAATGTTTATAAAGTATTTTGACAGGTACTTGGGTATCATAGTGGTGTAGTGTATCTTGTACACCAGGCCCATTGCAAGTTGCTGTACTCTGTCATCTACTCTGAGCCACCCCACTCTTAATTGATGAGTAGCGGTGAGGTGAGTCTGATAGGGAAGGTTAAGCAGGACCCTAATTAGTTTATTTTGGGCTGTTTGGAGTTTTGTTTTCAGGGCTTGTGGGGCGTCACGATACCATACGTGGACTCCGTAGTCAAAGAGGGGCTGGATTATAGCACCAGCTATGGTCTTCAGTGTGTTGAAATTGACCATTGGGGCGATCCTCTGTAGGAAACGAGTTCGTTGATTGATTTTATTTATTACTTTAGAAGTCATCTTTTCACTGGAAAGATTAGCTTCAAGGATACATCCTAAGTAAGATATTTCGTTTTTTCGTGTTATGACCTTGTCACCCACTTTGATTGTGAAATTATCGACTTTTTTGAGGTTATGATTTGATCCAAAGAGGATGGACTCAGTTTTTCCCTGGTGAATTGATAATTTGTTGTCATTAAGCCATGTGCAGATATTACTTAGTTCAGAGTTAAGTGTCTTTTCAACCTGCAAGTGGTCCTTGCCCGAGACTAGGAGAGCCGAGTCATCCGCGAACAGGAACAGGTTGCAGTCACAAACAGATGCCATGTCGTTCACGTATATTAGGAACAACAGAGGTCCCAGTATGCTACCTTGAGGAACACCACAGCTTACTGGGAGGGGGGGGGGGGACAGGGTACCGTTAATCTCCACCACCTGTTCCCTCCCCACCAGGTAAGACTGCATCCAACTCACTGCTGCGCTGTCAAGACCGATGGCTTTTAGTTTCTCAATCAGAATAGAATGATTTACAGTGTCAAATGCCTTCTGGAGGTCCATCATGACCATGCCGCTATATTTGCCGTCATCCGCTTCGCGTTTGATTTGGTCAGTCAAATAGAGAAGGCATGTGTCAGTGGAATGAGATTTTCTGAATCCAGATTGGAACTCACATCGAAGCCTATCTCACTCTCTCTCTCTCTCTCTCTCTCTCTCTCTCTCTCTCTCACCCTTGACCCTAAAAGGAGATTTAATATGATTTAACAAGCTACAAGACATATTCTTCATGCAACAACACTTACTCACAAAGGATCTCTGATGCAACGTGTTGTACTTGTGGGCATCTAGACTAGATTAGCTGCTTTTTGTCACACAGCGTCGTCTGAGGGGGAGAGGTTACGTTGAGAAATCATTGCAAAGGCAGCCACTGCCAGTCAGTCATGGATACAATACGACTCTAGCCTAAATAATGAATCCCCTAATGCAAGGTGAAGCTGTATTTTATTTCTATATCCCATTCCTTTACATTCAACATTTCCAACTTCCATCACAGCATAGCCTAATGAGCGCATCGTTGGAGTGATGCGATGCGTCCCAGACTCCTGTTCTCCAGACTGGACTTATATCAAAATCATACAGCTTAATTAAAATTAGGCTATAGAATAAAATAAGTATGAAACATGAATTGATCTAGCAAGAGATTGCATTTCTCAGCATATTTCTATATCCTATTCCTTTACATTCAGATCGTTTTCAATCCCAAATACAACTGTTATTATTGCCTCCTTTCATGAACCTGCTTGTCAAAAAAAAAAAAGTCAAAAATCACGGAATGCGTTTTCATTGCAGGGAAATTTGTATTCTCCCAGTACTTTCAGCAAAAATTACTAGCTAGTTTGACGTGACATTTTGGACACCAAAACTTCCGGCACACAAAATAAGTGGCCGTTTTCACAGGGCGTGAATTTCAAAATTGCCGTAAAATTTTAAAAAAACTTCCAGAAGTTTGGCTCTATGAAAACGGGGCATAATGCAATTGTTTAATAATATTTTAAACATACAAATGATTAAAATAGAAGCACACTATATATATTTTTTCCCCTTTTTTTCAGAGAGGTTCTGATTGGAGCTATACAGTACATAGGCTGCTGTATTTTCTACCAGTGCTTTGTTTGCATGCACGTGTGCACATTTTATACAGATAAAATGTTCAACATACAAGTTAAGATTTAATAAGTTTAAATCTCACATCGTAGGCCTATTGTACTCTACTAGTTTCACATCAAGTCTACAATCTCTCACATTTTGCAACATAAAACCTTCATATAGTCTAGTATGTGACCACACATTTTTTTTGTGATGGCTGATTTAACTGGAACAATGACAGACAGCTCAATTATTGGCCACAGCAGATACAGTCAGAGACATTTACCTTAATCAGGAGACATTGAAAGAGAGGGCACTGCTTATCCACCATCAATGATCCAGAGAATGGTGCCTGAATCTAATGCCTCTAATACCTAGTGCCTGGGCGTTAACTTCCTCAAACTCAAATAAAGTCAAGTGATCTGGCATGAAAGTGAGTGTCAGATTACATTTGCTTGTTTAGATGGTTCAAATGGTTTTCTACGGTCAAAAACACAACAGTCTTCAATAATAATAATATCGTCATGGGGCCCTCGCGGGGGTTAATCCATCCATGGGGTGTTTTTTGTCACTTGCACATACGTGAAATTTGTCCTAAATGATCCAAAGACTGGTGTCTAAATTAATCTAAGGGTGTTAAGAGGCTTTTGTACCAGAGGAGAGGAAATTTAAGTTAGACATTAACTGGCTGTGGCATTTACATCATGTAGCCTACTGTAAGAGGAGTCGACAGGAGAAGGAACATTACACTTCAAACATGAACACTGTGTGTTTGTACATGCATGTGTGTGTGTCTGTGTGCTTGCGTGCGTGCATGCTGTCGAAGGACGTGGCTTTCAAATCAGCCTTTCAACTCTGTTTTCCCTTAACTTTAGATCAAGTTGGAGATGATCATCTTTGAACTGCTTAAATGCTGGATGCAGAATATTATTTGGGGGTTATTTAATGCTAAAGGTGAAGATGTACAGACAAGACAGATTACCACACACTTGTATCCTGTTATGAAGAGACACATGGGGGAATTCTGGTTGAAATGAAAAACAACAAATGCAGAAGTAACTTGGTCACTCAGGAGACAGCAGTTAAGGGGATAATCAGGGGTTGTATAATCATAATTAATCAAGCCTTATTCATTTGTATTCAATTATTCAGGTATCATTGTGGTGTAATTATGGTCACTTCTTCACTTGACATCTGTTTCCTGTCATGGGAGTGTTGGTGCTTCCCAGTCATGCGCTAGCCGATGTTGCAATGTGCCACTTCCTGTCTCCTGCTCTAGCGGAGAGGAGAAGGGCGTGGTGGAGAGCAAACAGTGTGAGTGTGTGACATGTCAAAAAGATCAACTAACAGTATTATAGTGCTACCAAAATGGTTAAAAAGATTGTGGGAAGGATGGGAAAAGTAAAACTAGTTAAATGTACTCATGTGTGATTAGGTTCAGTCTAAAGCAGGGGTCTTCAACGTTTTCAGGCCAAGGACCCCTTAGTTGAGAGAGAGATGAAGCAGGGACCCCCACAACCTGTTCATAGATTCCATATAGTTTCATTGTTTGACAGCACAATTTGGATTCATGTCAATTTGTGTTTTCAGATACGTATTTAACCACTTGAACCGTCAATACCTAACTTGACATTTCACTCTGTACTTAGTCTGCTCTTTTTCCCCTCTACACCGCGTCTTTGTCGAAAATAGCCGATCTACAAGCTCACAACGCCTCGCAGCGCGAGGCGTTGTGAGCTTGTAGATCTGCAATTTTTTGGCTATATGGACGCTAGGATTCAAGTGGTTAATATAAAAAAGGAGAAAAAAGTTTCTAAAGATTTGGAGGACCCCCTGTAGTAACTCTGAGGACCCCCTAGGGGTCCCGGACCCCCTGTTGAAAACCCCTGGTCTAAAGGAATTGTCACTACAACATGACCACTGGCATATACTGGCATAATGAGAATATAGTATTTTCAGGAGTCACCAGCGTTTCTGTGTCAGGTACACAATAAGTGTGCCGCATCACGGTGACTGACTGAAAAATAGTTAAAGGTTTGCTATACCTGCACTTGGGTTTATGGTGTGGGTATGCTAAGAAATGCCATGCCAGGAGGTGCACTCATAACCATAGAATAAACAGTGCTTGCTGCTGGCTGCTCCATGTCTTGGCCCAAGCATTATATTAGCTCAGGGGACACTGGCAGATCAGGACTCATATTAGAACCTCGCATTAGAGGTGATATGAGGTTGTGATTTGAAGTGTGACAATGACTGGAGCAGCATAATGGCACCGTCATGGCCGAATGGTATGGGCATTGGAGTCCACCCACATAGGATGGACGGACCCCAATGCAATGATATGATAGGTCCGATGAGAAGAGAGAGAGGAGGGTGGCCCGTCCCCCATTTCCTTCCTCCCCCTCCCTGTCACGGGGCTTCGGTAGCCCCTTAAAACGTGGTGTACTGAGAAAATGTCAGGCTATTACGCACTGAGGACAGACACCTATTGAGATCTGTTGAAAGTAGGCGTAGCTCTGCTACTCTAAGCTAGGGACTTACCGGTAGGGTCTCCTAACCAGAATTAGTATAGCGTCAGAATACTTGGTAAAATAGATGGATAGAAAAATCAGCCAAATAGGATGGTGTAGGATAGTGTAGCTAGGGAAGGCTATGCCTTCCCAAATGCTACGCTGGGTATTTTGCAAATTATATAATACTAGAATTAGTCGGCACCCTGGCCAACTCGGGAACAATGTAAATAGGGGATGAATGCCCCGCCCTTTAATGCAAACCCCATTATACCTGTTGTCATAGGATCTGTTTTGACCATCTGTTTGCGTGTGTCCATTTATGCCCATATATGGGGATATCTATCTGTCTACGTCCATTTTATGTCCATATATGGAGATCTCTGTAGGACCCGTTTTGACCATCTGTTTGCCTGTGTCCATTTATGCCCATATATGGAGTTATCTGTCTGTCTGCGTCCATTTTATACCCATATATGGAGATCTCTGTAGGACCTGTATTGACCATCTGTTTGCCTGTGTCCATTTATGCTCATATATGGAGATATCTGTATCTGTCTGTCTGCATCCATTTCATGCCCATATATGGAGATCTCTGTATCTGTTTGTCTGTGTCCCTTTATGCCCATTATGGAGATCTCTGTATCTGTCTGTGCCTCCGACTGTGTTGCAGACACAGTGCTGGTTCCCCCTTTAATGCAAACCCCATTATACCTGTTGTCATAGGACCCGTTTTGACCATCTGTTTGCCTGTGTCCATTTATGCCCATATATGAAGATATCTGTATCTGTCTTTTTGCGTCCATTTTATGCCCATATATGGAGATCTTTGACCATCTGTTTGCCTGTGTCCATTTATGCTCATACCGTATATGGAGATATCCGTATCTGTCTGTCTGCATCCATTTTATGCCCATAAATGGAGATCTATGCAGACACAGTGCCGGTTCCGGAAAACCCTGATGTCAGACATCAGAATCCGAACCTTTTGTGCTGGTTCCAGAAAATCGCGTATCGGATCGGGTCGAGGCCGGGCACTGCACTACCTGCTGCGGCGGGGAACACGCGTGCCGAATTTGAAATAGGGAATGAATGCCCCACCCTTTAATGCAAACCCCATTATACCTGTTGTCATAAGAGCCGTCTTGACCATATGTTTGCCTGTGTCCTTTTATGCCCATATAGGAACATCAGAATATGTAACCATGGCATTTTTTGTTGACTCATGTGGCGTACGTGATCTCAGAGCCTTTTATGATGTGATGTCACAATGAGTCAGCGCTTGCACCGATTTCCTCCGGAACAGCCTGATGTCAACAATCAGCCCGCATAAGGAGATTCAGAACGTTTCGCGCCGGTTAGGGAAAACCGCGCGTCGGGTCGGGTCGAGGCCCGGCACTGCACTCCGTGCCGCGGCGGGGAACGCGCGTGCCGAATCTGAAGCCGGTGGGACGAACGGTTCACGAGATACGCGGATTACAGACAGACACGCACGCAGAGACTTCTCGCATTTATAGATAGATAGGCCTATGTGTGCAGCATTATATAGGCTGCTATATTGTGTGTTGATGCTGCAGCGCAGCCCACTAGTGACAATCAGTAGCCAATCACACTGATATTTTATATTCTGATCATTGTTTTTTGTAAACATCCATATTCTGAATTTCCACCTGCCAATTGCTTTGTCGCTCCCGCTACTTTTTTGCAAATTGAATAGCACAGCAATATTATTTCATAATGACCTAAACATGGTCTGAAATGTCATCCATTTTGATTTTGAAACAGAAACTTTGTTGTTGTTATGATATCTTTATGCTTTCTAATACTATTGCTTGTTAGTTCATAGGCCATTTCATGATCAGACGTTTCAAATTTCATTCTGACACTGTGTACAACCAGAGTTGGGGTCCGTTACTCAAAAAAGTAGTGCACTACATATTACAAGTCTCTGTCTGCGTGTGTGTCTGTCTGTCTGTAATCTGCGTATCTCGAGAACCGTTCGTCCCACCGGCTTCAGATTTGGCACGCGCGTTCCCCGCCGCGGCGCGGAGTGCAATGCCGGGCCTCGACCTGACCCGACGCACGGTTTTCCCGAACCGTCAGGAAACATTCGGAATCTCCTTATGCGGGGCTGATTGTTGAGATCAGGCTGTTCCGGAGGTAAACGGCGCAAGCGCTGACTCATTGTGACATCACATCATAAAAGGCTCTGAGATCACGTACGCTGCATGAGTCAACAAAAAATGCCATGGTTACGTATTCTGATGTTCACGTATTCTGATGTTCCTATATGGGCATAAAAATTCGGCACGCGCGTTCCCCGCCGTAGCAGGTAGTGCAGTGCCCGGCCTCGACCCGATCCGATACGCGATTTTCTGGAACCAGAAATCGGATTCTGATGTCTGACATCAGGGTTTTCTGGAACCGGCACTGTGTCTACATAGATCTCCATTTATGGGCATAAAATGGATGCAGTCAGACAGATACGGATATCTCCATATATATGAGCATAAATGGACACAGGCAAACAGATGGTCAAAGATCTCCATATATGGGCATAAAATGGACGCAAAAAGACAGATACAGATATCTCCATATATGGGCATAAATGGACACAGGCAAACAGATGGTCAAAACGGGTCCTATGACAACAGGTATAATGGGGTTTGCATTAAAGGCGGAACCAGCATTGTGTCTGCAACACAGTCGGAGGCAGAGACAGATACAGAGATCTCCATAATGGGCATAAAGGGACACAGACAAACAGATACAGAGATCTCCATATATGGGCATGAAATGGATGCAGACAGACAGATACAGATATCTCCATATATGAGCATAAATGGACACAGGCAAACATATGGTCAATACAGGTCCTACAGAGATCTCCATGTGTGGGCATAAAATGGACGCAGACAGACAGATAACTCCATATATGGGCATAAATGGACACAGGCAAACAGATGGTCAAAACGGGTCCTACAGAGATCTCCATATATGGACATAAAATGGACGTAGACAGACAGATATCCCCATTCCCCATATATGGGCATAAATGGACACACGCAAACAGATGGTCAAAACAGATCCTATGACAACAGGTATAATGGGGTTTGCATTAAAGGGCGGGGCATTCCTCCCCTATTTACATTGTTCCCGAGTTGGCCAGGGCGCCGACTAGACGCTCGGCCGCCCTTCTTCTAGTAATAATAAAAACAATAAATAAAAATGATAATGTAATTATTTCGGAGCTCCTGGTGCCTTGTTGTAATTTAAGACTCCCATTGTGCAGCAAAAAAAAACAAACAGCTGCCATACATTCATGAGTTTATTAATTTATTTACGGACATACAAGGCTTCCACCTGACATTATATAGCCTATATATGGTTCTGTATCTGTATGTCAGTAAGTTTAAGCAGATTTCATTCCATTTGGCTCCTATGAATTTTACAGGCCAGGGGTGGACAACCTAACCTGGCGGAGATTTTCCCCCCGCAGAGCGCAGGACAGCATAGCAGGGGAGAATGATCAACGAGGCGATTGATTTACTGTGTACAGCTCAAACTGATTAGGCTATATATAGCTGCTGAAAACTTCATGTTTGCATAAGGAGCGCTCTCTCTCTCTCTCTCTCTCTCTCTCAGTGATGGTTGTGATCAACTGATTAATCAAGTAGACCTTTTTGTGAATAAAGGAGTTGTTAAGTAAAAAAAAAAGTCTCTCTCTCTCTCTAGTGAGCCTACATGGATTTATAGTAGGCCAATTCATTCGGCTTGCTGGATATTTAATACTCATTATTTTGGCGTTTTGGTTTACTGTGTCACATGTAGGATATTAATCTAGGTTGTTAATCAATTGTCAGGTTTGCGCACCATATGCGCTGCCTGCCACCCAGTGCGACTCTTTTTTCTCTTTTCTCCCTCTCTCTCTTCCTAAAAGTAATTCTTTTCTTAGCTTGATATTATAAATCTCCTTATTTGGGGGTTTTGTTGTGTTGTGTTGTGTAGTGTCGGGTGCCTGCTACTGTTGATTGCAAGCATGTCACCGTGACCTGCTGCTGCGCTGTTTGATTACCTCTTCTCTGGTTAGTTATTTTAGGGAAATGACAGTTCCAATGTTCTAAAAAGACAAGTGATGATGTTTTTTACAATCGGTTCCTGCTGAAGGCAGAAGCAGGAACTGCGGGAACGAAAGTAGCGGTCAAATTATGCTAAATAACTCATCTATGCCATTGTGGAGAAAAAAAAATAAACTCATATTAACAACACCATCATATTAACTATTTGTTGTTAGATTGTTATTGATTACTATGCAAAAATCACGATACAGTAAGTTAATGATGGCAGAGCAAGCACTAGTCTGCACAGATACTGTAAGTCTTTGTACAGAGTAACATTGCAACCTAACTGCCATGAATATTGTGGATGTACAGAGTAAAATTGCAACCTAACTGCCATGAATATTGTGGATGTATTCTATTTAATCCTTTTGGGGATCTGCCCATTTGTTGATGGTCAAAAGAAATTGGTTGAACAGAACTCATATTTTGGGACCATCGCTCCATTGTTTACAATGGTTTGTAATGCAGGCTGCCACCCCATGTGGTCATGTGATCCAATATGGCCGCGATGTGAATAAGGTCTATTCCCCTGGCCCCGTTTTCTTTATGTTACGCTGATGATGCAATCTGTTTAATTAAATTAGCGGGTAAAGGCGCTTGGCTTGTAAGAGCGGACATTACCCCTTAAGTGCTGTTCGGGTCATTTTGACCCGTTTTGCATTTTCATTTGGAAAAAAAAGGTAGAAGTTTAAATTGTTTCCACCTGAAACTCACTGGCCTTAAAGATTCTTCTGAGATGAACATGTAAAAAAAATATTTTTGCACTACACCCATGCTACACCCCCCTCATATTTTTTGAACCTTAAGTGCTGTTCGGGTCATTTTGACCCGGAAGCACAGATGCACAGAAATACACAGTATTATGCCAAAACAGAGACACACAGTCACCCCCACTTGTCACCCCCACTTCTAACACCCCCCTTCCGAAGCCCCATTCCGAACCCCCCCCCCCCCCCCCCTTTCCGCACCCCCCCTCCCCACACTTAACCCCTGATGCACAGAAATGCAAGGAATCATGTACAAACACAGATACACAATCACCCCCTAACCCCTTCCACCCCTCCAACCCTCCTCACCTCGCCCTTACCCCCTCCCCTCCAAACCCCCCAACCCAACCCCCCAACTCCCTCCCACCCCCCCCCCCCCGCCACCCCAGATGCACAGAAATAAAAGAAAGCATGTATACTAACACAGACACACAGTCACCTCCTTCCCCCCCTCCCCCTCCTATCGCCCTCACCCCCCCACACCCTTCACCCCCTCTCCTCCTCACCCTCCCCTCCTCACCCCCTCTCCTCCTCACCCCTCACCCCTCACCCCTCCCCTCCTCACCCCTCACTTATCTGAAGTTTTCCTTGTGACTGTATTGTATCTTAGGGCAAATTTTACATTATTTTACATAAACATAAGGTGCTGTAAAGTAACACTGTATTTCAGGGGTGCTGTGGATGAAAATGATGTTTACAGGGGTGCCCTGAGACCAAAGTGTTTGAAAACCTCTGTCTTAGTGTATACTTTCAAGTGTATATTCATATGTGATGTTCATGTGTGTTCACATGTGTGTTCAGCTCTATGTGAGAATGATGTCCTGTTGAACCACAAGTATTCAATTAATGGGCATGTTGTTCATAAAAATATTGTCTGATTTTAATTTTGTCCTATAAGCATGAGCAATATTGCCCAGTATTAAATAAAGTAGTTTTTTTACATGAATTTCAGCGAAATCATTAAAAACGCCTAGCTCTTTCAGTGTTTAATGTGATATAGCAAAGCAAGAATGCAAACATTTACCATATATATCATATGAATTGTTTGGTATTGAGTCAAAGTCAATGTACCATGATGATTTGTTAAGTTAACATTTATATTAGTGTTGTTTTTTTTAAACCAAATACCCCCCGGGTCAAAATGACCCGAACAGAACGAAGGTGTAGTGAATCTGAACAGAACTTAAGGGTTAAATTAATTAGTGAAATAACGTTATTCAATTTAATCAAACCTGAGGGTTTGATTCAATTAATTAGGCATGATAACATTGGCATGATAATATTGGCATGATAACACCTGGTTTCACCCGAGTGTGTATGATGGAACATACAGGTACAGCAGTCATCACATGTAACTGCAGTGCTAATGTATACTCATATCTAGCCCTTTCAATTGACTCTACAAAAAACTAAATTCAAAATATGTCATTCAATAGTTCCAAAACAAGTTAAGAGCCATAACATATTTAATAATGTTCTTATTCAAACCTCTCACGTTTACCCTATTTTGATTGCCATGTAATATACTGTACAGTGCATTGTGATTATCAATGTACCTGTAATATCCTGCATGTAAATTAAGTTGTGCTTCAAGTACTGTGAGCAGATGGTAGGTGTGGCGCTCCACCTCAGCAATCCATCTCCTAGGTGTCTAGCACATTGTAACGGGAACAGACGCCTGTGTGTTACCGGCTGATACCGACAATAAGCCACTCCCGACCTACTTTAGATTTAATTGACTACTGTCTATGTACCGGTATGCCATTATGATTAATTTACCACCAATACTTAAAGGGGAACTAGGCAAGTCTGTGTGTATACAAACACATTCTCCCCTCCCCTGTATGGCAGGCATCAACAGGTATTGTCTTTGATGCTTTCATTGATAGGAGAGATCACTAACGAGCACTTGACACCTTTACGGCCCAATCAATTACCTCAGTGCACAACCCCTTTGACGTTCAAAGGGAGCAATTTAGAGCCCTATGTAACATATATTAAAAATAGTCTCTCGCTCTCCCTCTATCTCTCCTCTAGAGTACCATTACAGTGTACTGTCCCTGACACAGGGGCCAGTTTAGTGTCAAAGTGACTAATGCTGACAAATAATCATTTATTGCGTCTGTGAGGTCGCAGTTACTATCAAAACCTCCACCGGCTGTCTGTCAGTCTGTCCATCACGTCACACTTTTCCCCTGAGACTCATATCTCAGCCACCGTTGCCCTGATCCATGCCAAACTTTGCACACACACTCCTTGGCTGCCAACCTCTGATTTCTCACATGGCCTTCTTCTAGCGCCACCATGAGGCCGTTCCTTGCAAGACACATTTTTGGACACTGCTCCTGCAGATTTTGCCCTAAAATCACGCAAACCGGTACACAGTATCTCTACAGTCATGTCATTAAAATGCAATTCTGGACTTTTACTTGTAACAGAGTATTTCTACATTGCAGTATTGATATTTTTACTTAGTAAAACAATTGAGTACTTTTTCCACCACTGACCACTGGGCTAGGCTATGTATGCACGTTGATTCAATGAACTGTCCGTGTGTCTGTTCCAGCATGTATCCAGTGCAGCCCCTACGTTGGACCAGCGGCCCTGTAGCATCTCTGTCTCTGACACAGCCTCCAACCTGGACTCTGTCTCCGTGACGGTGACGACTCCCGGACAAGGCTGCAACTTCACTGCGACGACCATGGACGGCACAGAGGGGACACCTTGCACGAGGAGAGGAGCGGAGAAGGCAGACGACAACGACTTTGGGTCTAACGAAATAGCAGGCAAGGACCTCAAAGAGGACGGGAGGCGAGAGGACGAAACGGGAGACGGAGGAGAGCAAGGAGACAACGAGATAGGAGGCAAGGGTGTAGGAGGCGAGAGGGAAAGTGTCGAGGAGGAGGAAGGAGACGAGATAATGGGAGGAAGGGACATGGCGGAGGTCTTCACCTGCCTCTTTGATCATCTGGAGCCTGGGACCTCCTATAGCCTGGAGATTCAATCCCAGACCGACTGGCAGACAGCCAACATCACTGTGAACACCAGTAGGTCTTGGTCTTCTAACCTCTTGTAACCAAGTGTATTTGTTTTTTGGCGCAGTCCTATTAGGGCAGTGGTTCCCACATGTTTCAGGCCGAGTAGAGACCCAAAAGAGAGATTAGATGTTCGCCCTATGATGGAAATTAATTAATGTTCCACGCAGTGGCGAAATTAGACCTTATTCCCCATGGGTTTTCGGATCAAGGGGGCCCTGATCAAAGGGGCCCAGGTCTGTTGTCTTTGCGCGATTTAAGCGCAAACTACAATGATTACCCCTAATATATTGGAAATTACTAAATATATATAATATCCTAGTATGAATTTATGTAGATATGGGCGCATTGGGCGTATATTTTTATTTAGGCCTATTAAAAACAAATTTTATTTTCGCCACTAGTGGGGGCCCTTGGGTTTTTAAAACCCAAAAACCCTATCAAATTACGCTTGTGGTTCCACAAGGATGTAGGATTTGAAGGATTGACAAAGTTTTATTCAAAAGTCAAAAAGTTGAACCGAGTAACAGCATTATATCAGAGCTCTGGCTTGCGGCCAGAGCTTTGCCCTGTGGGGCAGAAGCCTCCCTGAAATGTCAAATGGGACACCTCTTATACACCAAGATGCTCTCCCTAGATGGAGATATACATGAACATGCTATACTAAGTACCATACAGTATATAATAAGGCTGACTGCTGGTTAAGTTAGCAATGATGTATAACATCCCTTAGTACAGATTTTATGCTGACACAGAGTAGGAGTAGAAGTCACGGTCCATGGAGGATGTCAGCTGATTGGCAGCTGCAAGAAAATCTAAATTAGTCCTTTGGCTTGTGAGATTTTCTTTAGACTAAGTTCTACAAAGTTGATAAATACACATTTGACAGTCTATAAATATTTCTACCACAGCCCGTGGGACACAAACCAGTGAAAATAGCAGATCTACAAGCACGCAACGCAACGCGACGCTAAGCTATTTTCACTACTTCCCAATTGTTCATATTCACGGAATTTCTTAGATTTGTTAGTTTGTTTGTTTGTAGGTAGGGCATTAATTATGAAAAAAGTTAAAATACAGAGATAAGATGTTTTTGCCCAACAGTATGCAATGTGGTCGTCTGGACAGTGTGGAAATAATAGTGTCCCTCTGGAGTGAGTGTGGAAATAGTAGTCCTATCCTGTCTCGTCCTGTCCTGATTCCAGGTTCACATCTCCTCTGCTATGATTTATTAATTCAGTGGTTCTCAACCTTTTCAGGCTGCGACCCCCAAAATAATCATATTCTAACTGGGGTCCCCCCCACCCTGACAAGCATTAAGAGTTGAGGCATTACAATTTGTAATGCCACAAACAGTTCTATTGTGAAAATAGACAATCCACATGCTCACAACGCCTCGCGAACGCGAGGCGTTTTGAGCATGTAGATCTGCTATTTTCACAATTTCTGCCTCTAATATTGGACAATGAGGCTAACGTTTAATTTGTCATTTTAGAGGTATTAAAAAGTCCTTAAATTGTCACTTTAGAAATGATACCCTTTATCACCGGTACACTTAAACTTTATGGTGGTTTCTTTACTGTTGAGTGAGAAAACAATGTTGCACATTAAGTTAATCGTCTGGGGACCCCCTAAAATAATTTGGGGTCCCGACCCACAGGTTGAGAACCACTGTATTAAAGGACAACTTTAGTTTTTTACAACAAGGGTTCATATTTTAGATTGTAATTAAAGAATATAAAATATGAGTTTTAAAATGATTTCATTTACTTCTTTCTATTGTTTTAGAGATTCTTATTTCAGTGGTTGGGGGCATCGTACAAGTGGCTAAATTTGTCATTTTACACAGAATAAGCCCATTACCAAGATACAACGCAACCTTTCATGGTTGGATGTGACTTATGGGGGCTAGAAGTGTTACTGTAAATAGCAATGAAGAAACTGCTGGCTTATTGTGTCTAAAAAGACATATTTAGCCACTTGTACGCATGCCCCCATGCGTACGCATGCCCCACATTTTAGCACGGTAAACACGATAAAACAATAGAACGAAGCAAATGAAAACATTTTAACACTCACTTTTTCTTTTCTCTAATTACAATCTAAAATATGAACCCTTGTTGTAAAGAAACAAAGTTGTCCTTTAATGAGCTGCAGATCAGCTCAGCTCTCTCTTGTGTTGGCTGCATGTCAGTGGGTTTGTTTGTGTGCATCCCACGGCTTCCCTCTGCATGGCTCTGTAATCAACTACAGGAACTAGAGGCTGATAGAGCAGGGGTCTTAAGGCCAAGGACCCCTTAGCTGAGAGAGATATGAAGAAGGGACCCTCCGCTACGTATTGTATAAAATTGTGTTGCAGATTAAAATGTTAATAGAATTCTGGGCCCTGGGTACAAGGGTGCACTGCGGGGCCCATGAATGTTCTTCATGGGGGAGGGGGTTTAAACCATTTAGACTGGGAATGCATTATTACGCGTTATTTTGTGCTTTAACCATTGAAAAATAGCAGATATACTATCTGCTATTTTTGAATAATCGTGAACATTTTGCAAGTCTTTGAACATTTCAAATCCAAGGTTTGACCTATGTTTCTATGTCAGTGGTGCTCAAACCTTTTCATGTGAGGGACCCCCAAAATAATATGTATTTGGCCGCGGACCCCTATCTCAATATATTTAGTTCCAGGGACCCCTCAGAAGCAAAATTTGAGTTACAAATGTTTGCTTATAAAAAATACATATATATTCAAAGATTTGCACACATTTTCACAACTTTTCAAAAATAGCAGATCTACAAGCTTGCAGTGCGGTGTCGGTACCATTTTGGCTCGCCAACCATTTTGGGGCAGGGATCGGGCGCTTGCGACTGACGTCACACAATATGATGTTGTGATTGGCTTTTGGCTTGGAATTCCTCTTCAAACCTTTATTGAACACAGAAACTAACATTCCCAAACAATGAAACGTTTCTTAATGGGGCTAAGTCTGACATCATTTTGTAGGCAGAGGAGAACTTTTGCCCCCCAAAAAAGCGAATCTTTTTACTATTTTTACTATTTACTAATTTTTATTCTCTTTGTTGTTGAAAGGAAAGTGGTAGAATTATACTTTAGTCGTTATTTTTGTCTCGGATCTGTTGAAATAGCGAGGGACAGATATTGACAATAAATCTGCTTGGAGGTCTGACTACAAAATGATGTCACGGCTTAAAAGCCCCATAATGAAAAATAATTTGTAATGATAAATATCAGTATTGCATTCATTCTTATAGCAGAAAATTCCTCTTCAAACCTTTATTGAACATTGGAAAATAACATTCCAAAAAAAGAAAAGGTTTCTTAATAATAAACTTTTAATAATAAATATCAGCAGCGAGGGACCCCCGGGGACCCCCCCTGAGGAGCAGCGCTCCGCGAGAGGCACCAGTGGGGCGACCGCAGCGGGGGTCCGTGGCGGCCATGAGAGGTGCCGCGGGACCCCGGTGGAGGGTCGCCGACCACGGGCGACCGCAGCGGAGGTCTGCGGAGGTCCGTAGCCGGCGACCCTCCACCGAGGTCCCGTGGCACCTCTCGCGGACCCCCGGCCCTGGCAGGGGAGACCTTCAAATAAAAGGTTTGAGAAACACTGGCTTGAAATACTAATTATAAAAGAGAAGAAATGAACATGCTGTCTTTAAAAACGACTGGGCACCGGTGGCAGTGTTGCGTGGCGGAACAGCCGATCTACAAGCCCACAAAGCGTTGCGCTTGCGATGCGTTGTGAGCTTGTCTGCTGTTTTCTGCGCACGATACCGGTGTAAAGCCAAAAGCCTGTAGAAAACAGAGAGTAAGGAGTGCATCTGTTTGGCTGTAGAGTAAAAATCTCCAACGAAAGGTGCTCTTTGGTAGCCAGGTGACAAAATTGATGCAAAAAAGTTAGACCAAGGCACTCTTGAGGGACAGTTAAAAAGCCTTTATTTAAGGGCTAATGCATGGCAAGAATAAAAAAATTCACCTACGTGTTGCGGCACAAGCCAAAAGCCATATTGTGTGACGTCAGTCGCAAGCGCCGGAAGCGTGCCGAAAAAGTTGCCCCGGTGAAAATGCTACTGACAGCGGCACTTGGTGCCGCGCTGTGAGCTTGTATATCTGCTATTTTTCAATAGCTAAAGTTTAAAATAATTCCAGGCCCCAGCACACATGGCGGCCCTAGTAACTCAGTCCCACTTTCCCCCCCCTTGTGACGCCCCTGTGCATTCATGCTGGCGTGGCTCCAGAACAGGAGTCGGGCCCTCCGTGTGTATTTCCTCAGTGTGTATTTCCTCAGTGTGTATTTCCTCAGTGTGTATTCAGTGTGTATTTCCAGCGCGTTCAGAGCTCAGGGTTCAGCCATTTCCTGTCTTCATTGTTTCTTTGTTCTGTTAGGAAGCACTGGGAAAGGGTGTGTGTGTGTGTGTGTGTGTGTGTGTGTGTGTGTGTGTGTGTGTGTGTGTGTGTGTGTGTGTGTGTGTGTGTGTGTGTGTGTGTGTGTGTGTGTGTGTGTGTGTGTGTGTGTGTGTGTGTGTGTGCGCGCGTGGGTGCGTGTGTTTGTTTGGGAGGAAACTGGGTGTTACTGCACCCAGCAGAGCTCGCGTACAATGCACTCCCACTGTGTGTGTGTGTGTGTGTGTGTGTGTGCGTGTGCGTGTGTGTGCGTGTGCGTGTGCGTGCGTGTGTGTACGCTACCAGCCTCCTTATCTTTCTAGGCACACTGACATTCCAGTTCTCTGACCTTTTGCAGGTAAAGTCCATTATAGACCTAAGGCTATTTTTAAGATAGAATAGACCTCCCATAACTGATCTCCGCTTAAAGGGTGTGCTATGATTACACGCTGTGTCCAGTGTGCACACGCACGCACGCACGCACGCACGCACGCACACACACACACACACACACACGAGCCCACAATACATAAATAATGACAAAAACGTCAAAACATGAGACAAAACTCCTATAGGTGTACCTATAGCCATACCCATACCAGTGGTCTGCTAGGACTGGGTAATATACAATATTGATGCTATATTGATATTGTGATGTGATGTAATTATCTGGGATTTTTAATTCATAATATAATATCGTGATTTAATATAGGTGTTGTCTTTCCTGGTTGTAATCACTTACCCCCTATTTTTCAAAATCCAAAATGTACGCATTGTGAGTTATAGATTGGCTGTTGAAAATAGTACTGTAGAGATTTGGTCAAAAATAGTGTGTGATATTAGATTTTGGCCATATCGCCCAGCTCTAGTCCAAAGCATTAAGGAAGCCATTGGCATGATGCAATTCATTTCAGTACGAAAGTCAATTTGCAAAGCTTAGAATCTGGCTCGAGATATACAGTATAATTCATCATACTTACATTATTTTACTTATTTTAGCTTACAATGTTACATTGTTACATTTGAATGTATTTCAAAATAATAATTTGTTTGAAATGTCTAGCCAAAAAAAGCCCCTGGAGAAAATAGTTATAAACCAAATTCAAAGTATGTTGCATTTACCATGCAACATACTCAAATATTCAGTTTCAATATGTTCAATGGCAAATTATACTTAACTAGAAGCTCGGCCGCCCGAAGGGGCGTCTAGTCGCCACCCTGGCCAACTCGGGAACAATGTATATAGGGGATGAATGCCCCGCCCTTTAATGCAAACCCCATTATACCTGTTGTCATCGGATCTGTTTTGACCATCTGTTTGCGTGTGTCCATTTATGCCCATATATGGGGATATCTATCTGTTTACGTCCATTTTATGTCCATATATGGAGATCTCTGTAGGACCCGTTTTGACCATCTGTTTGCCTGTGTCCATTTATGCCCATACATGGAGTTATCTGTCTGTCTGCGTCCATTTTATGCCCATATATGGAGATCTCAATAGGACCTGTATTGACCATCTGTTTGCCTGTGTCCATTTATGCTCATGTATGGAGATATCTGTATATGTCTGTCTGCATCCATTTCATGCCCATATATGGAGATCTCTGTATCTGTTTGTCTGTGTCCCTTTATGCCCATTATGGAGATCTCTGTATCTGTCTGTGCCTCCGACTGTGTTGCAGACACAGTGCTGGTTTCCCCTTTAATGCAAACCCCATTATACCTGTTGTCATAGGACCCGTTTTGACCTTCTGTTTGCCTGTGTCCATTTATGCCCATATATGGAGATATCTGTATCTGTCTTTTTGCGTCCATTTTATGCCCATATATGGAGATCTTTGACCATCTGTTTGCCTGTGTCCATTTATGCTCATATATGGAGATATCCGTATCTGTCTGTTTGCATCCATTTTATGCCCATGGCGGGGAACGCGCGTGCCTAATTTGAAATAGGGAATGAGTGCCCCACTCTTTAATGCAAACCCCATTATACCTGTTGTCATAAGAGCCATTTTGACCATATGTTTGCCTGTGTCCTTTTATGCCCATATAGGAACATCAGAATACGTAACCATGGCATTTTTTGTTGACTCATGTGGTGTACGTGATCTCAGAGCCTTTTATGAAGTGATGTCACAATGAGTCAGCGCTTGCGCCGATTTCCTCCGGAACAGCCTGATGTCAACAATCAGCTCCGCATAAGGAGATTCCGAACGTTTTGCGCCGGTTTCGGAAAACCGCGAGTCGGGTCGGGTCGAGGCCCGGCACTGCACTCCGCGCGGCGGCGGGGAACGCGCGTGCCGAATCTGAAGCCGGTGGGACGAACGGTTCTCGAGATACGCGGATTACAGACAGACACGCACGCACGCAGAGACTTCTCGCATTTATAGATAGATTAAAATTGGTAAAAAACAGTAAACAGACCAACATAATACAGTATACAGTAAGTGTATACAGGGTATCTGCACATGTCTAAAGTGACAATTTAAGGACTTTTAAGACCTTTTTAGTACTCTGGTCTAACATTGGTCAAATTGTCAAATATTTGAGGCAGAAATTGGGAAAATAGCAGATCTACATAGATGCAGTCAAACTAAATGTAATACCAGTTCCTGGGGGGGGGGGGGGTTGTGAATTTCATATCATTGGCCTGTTTGGAAAACCGGAATTCCTGATCACGTTATCACCCATTGCATTCTGGGAATTGGAGTGTTTCCCTTCAGCTGCGGCTGCCCCATATATAGTACAGTTTAATATAAAACCCTACCAGACATGTCAAACGCGTCGTGGGCAGAGTTTGACGTGTGGGCGCGTTGTGGGCATCCGGAGAGTTAAGATATTGACCAGAAAGGGTTTCCAGCATCATCATACAGTGATAATAATAATAATCATCAGCTTGTGTCAGCTCAGTGTATGCTGCCAGCATCGTGACCTTTTCTGTGTTGTGCATTGTGATGCAGTGCCAGCGATTACCTTGTAACCCACATACAAATGCACACATATAGGCCTAC
The DNA here is from genome assembly GCF_963921795.1 of Nannobrachium achirus. Classification (NCBI taxonomy): domain Eukaryota; kingdom Metazoa; phylum Chordata; class Actinopteri; order Myctophiformes; family Myctophidae; genus Nannobrachium; species Nannobrachium achirus. The sequence continues at coordinate 54,115,485 of NC_137813.1, forward strand.
ATATTCTTTTTCCCCATTTGAAATTGCATTTAAGTGGTTCAATATTGTTCCCCTCAGGCGCGTACGCAGCGTTAGGCGGACTAGGCGACCGCCTACCTCCTGAGATCTGACATTTCGGGGCTGGCACTTCTCTGGCATTTTGGCTGGCATTTTGCCTACCTTGACTCTCATTCCTGCAATACGCCAGTGGTTCCCCTTCCTAGAAATGTAGTCAAAAGTACAATGTTCAACTTTGAAATGTAGTGACGTGAAAGTCAAAAGAATAAAAAAATACCAATATCAAAATGTTTTACTTAAGTTCTCCATTACTGTCCACCACTGCTCATACATACACTACACACAGGCATTTATTTGTTTATTTTGGAGGGCCTTTATTGATAGTACAGAGAGAAGAGATTGACAGGAAATGGTAAGGCATGCTACACACAGTTACGACAGCTATCGTGTCCGTATAGTGTAGTTGAGAATGAGTGGGGCTGGGGAAAATCCAATTCATTGTCAACGGAGGTCACGTGGTTTTTTGTCGTTGCCGTGTCTCTTGGCCAAAAGACAGCCTTCGGTTGAGCAAGAGACACGGCAACGACATGAAACCAAACAACCTTCCATTGACAATGCATTGGACTTCCCCCTCCCCCCCTCATTCTCAGACGATACGGAGAAGATGTCTCACGCATCTGTGTGAGTGCGGCCTAAAGAGTCGGGGAGTGACACGTATTAACAAAGGTCCACCGGGCTCGGGAATCGAACCTGGGACTCGCTGTCAGGCTTCAGAGACTATTTTTGGTGCGCGCCCTCACCACATGAACAACTGCGCCCCCAGACACATAGGCATTCCTAACCTCCCCTGTGCCAATCCGCTGCCCAGCGTGTTCCCTGCTTCCTTTCTATGTTTTTTTCCCACAATGCCTCTCAGCGGTCGTGAGGTTGCGTGTGTGTGTGTCACCAAGGGGGCTTTAAACGAAGCGAGAACAATACAATCTGGCTCCGACATCTCTCTCCACCCTCAGTACCACACACACACACACACACACACACACACACACACACACACACACACACACACACACACACACACACACACACACACACACACACACACACACACACACACACACACACACAATTGAGTTTCTCACACAAACTCTGTTTTGACTTGTATGAGTGACTGGAATGCGGTAATGTACTTTCACTTGATCTGCAGCCATGTTGGCAGCCATTTTAAGCACTGAGGAAGCAGACATTTTTTAAACATGCCAGCCGTCTCGTATCTCCTGTTTCCTTCTCTGTCTCTTTCTCCTTGCGTATCTCTGTGTTTGTTTGTTGTCAGGGGCGTAAATATGGTATGGCCCATTAATGAAGGAAGAAGAAGAGGAAAAAACAACGGGCGGCAGATATGCAAAGGCAGTTGAGAAAATATTGAAATAGCCCGGTGGCTGCTGCTTCTATTTCCAGTAGTAGACTACGATTTAAAAATAAAAGTGTATTGTTGATCGAATGATCACATTGTATCCAATAAAAAAGGCCCTTGTTTTGAAATGCCCACCGTTCAGAGAGGAAACAGTCAGAGTTCTATTGGCCGGGCCCCTTGACGACTTGACTTGGCTTCCTCCACTCAAAACAACAACACCACACTTGGGCATAAATCAATGGAATATAAACACAAGACTTTGGGGCAAAAGTTTGTATTTTACCGTGCTCTCTGAAACCAAAACAATGAAGGCATATGGAACAAAACCTTCTCTTTTGTCGTCCTCCTTACTTTAGCAGGTGAGTTAAGTAATAATGTAAATAAGAAAAAGAGTCTGCACACCACAGCCTTTATCAGCCTTTATTTCCATATGTTAAGTAATAAATGTAACATGCTGGCTATAGTTTCCTACACAACATATTTAGTACTGGCACTGGATACAGTGGTGGATCGCATGCCTCATTAATGTACTTTGTGTGCTGTTGTATTTGGATCATTGAAATTAGTTTCCAGGGGGGGGGGGGGGGGGGCTTTTAGGCTTTGAAGTTGCTCATGGCAATTATGACACATACGTTAACTTAAATATACAAAGAAATTACTGACATATTTGACAACTTAATACTTAAAAAAACAACATTGATAGTGGAAATAGCCTTTTTTTAAAGTGTTTGAAACTATATTAACATTTCTCAACATGGAAACAATCACGAGGATTATGCAAAATAATTGCGATTACCTCAAATAATTGCCATTAGATAATGATGTAATAATTGTGACAACCCTACTGGCAGGGGCATGTTACGCCACTGGCTGTTGTTGCTGTCGTTTTCTAAATGAAGCTGCATCTTTGTGTCCTCTGTCCAGGGCCTTCAGTGGTCAGTAGCTTAGTGGTGACCTCCAGGGCCTACAGAAGCCTGGGTGTCTCCTGGCAGGCCGGCCCAGGGAGGACAGAGCGCTTCAGGCTGCAGCTGTGGGACAACCCTGCACCTGGTGAGTGTCTCATTTCCTTTTTCTTTTTCCAGGGGCGACTCAGAAGGTTTTTGTGTGCATCTTGCTGTGTGATTATTATTGATTCCACACCTCTTGAGTTCCAATATCGAACTGTCTAGACTCTAGACTGAATATAAATTATTGTTGCTACCGTAGGGCAGGGGTTCTCAACCTGTGGGTCGGGACCCCCAGGGGGGTCCCCAAATTATTTTGGGGGGTCCCCAGATGATTGACTTAATGTGCAACATTGTTTTCTCACTAAACAGTAAAAGACCAACTTAAGGTTTAAGTTTTGTAGAGGGTATCTGCACATTTCTAAAGTGACAATTTAACGACTTTTTAATACCTCTAAAATGACAAGTTAAACATTGGCCAAAGTGTCAAATATTAGAGATAGAAAGTGTGAAAATAGCCGATCTACATGCCCACAACGCCTCGCGTTGTGAGCATGTAGATCTGCTATTTTCACAATAGAACTGTGTTATACAAAATGTAATGCCTCAACTCTTAGTGCTCGTCAGGGTGGGGGTCCCCAGTTAAAATATGATTATTTTGGGGGTCACAGCCTGAAAAGGTTGAGGACCCCTGCCGTAGGGGATGGCTGGACATATTGATTGGCTGGTGGCAACTATTATCTATCTCCGCCTATTATTTTCTTACAAACCCACAACAAGCTGTTGGTGCAGCAGGCTACAGCAGCAGTAATATTGAGGACGTCCCATGGATTGTCATGGATTTATTTATTTACACACCATGCATTTAAAAAGTATTTATGTCATATTGTTTATGTCCCAAAAACGTTTTTCAAAAGGTTTGAGGCTAATCTTTTTGAAAAAAAAAATTTTTTTTGAAAAAATAAATAAAAATAAATTTCTTCAAAAACGTCCGTTTATGACGTCACAAACGGCAGCAAATCTGGACAGCCTGTTTTGAGAACCCGTGGGATGGTTTTAACCTCCACCTTCCCAAAACCAGAGAAAGACACAACGGTCTGAAATGGGACTTTGTGAGGATAGAAGGTGGGACCCCAAAAAAAGGTTTTAAAATAGGAAAAGTGAATTTTCATGGTGTATCACCTTTAAATCATCTCAATCGTCTGCCCCTGTCACAGGTCGCATCTTGTCCACAGATCTCCAGTTTGACACCCCTGATCAGTTTGGTATAGACCATCGGTCAGAATGAGAGACAGAGCCAGACTTTTGGGTCTGACTTAAAAATAGGGACATTCTTTCATACAGTATGACAGTTGCAACCTAGCTTGCCAGTGTGTTGTAACTCTGAAGCCTGACTTATACATAGTTGCGGACCAGTTTTGCACACCTGAAATAGCAGATCTACAGGCTCACATTGTGTAGCGCTTTGATGCAGTGCATGTGAACTTGCAGATAGGCTATTTAAAGGATAACTTTGTTTTGTTTTTTACAACAAGGGTTCAGGTTTTAGATCGTAGTTAGAGAAAAGAAAAGATGAGTCTTGAAACATTTATTTACAGCTTTCTATTGATTTTAGTGATTTCGATTTCAGTGTGTGTACAAGCCATACTGTGTATAGTAGACTCATTGTTTACCTCCTGCTTCCCATTCACAAGATGCACCACAATCTTTCATGGGCAGATGTGACTTATGGGGGCCAGTAGTGTTACTTTAATGCAGTTTTTATGGTGAAACTATAAATACATGCACATGCTCCCTTTCCATGCCATACCTGAAAACATACGTGGACGTACTCAAGGAAGACGTAGGGACACAGAACACCAATGAGCTGGCCAGATGTATGGAGAACCGAGATGACTGGAAACAACGATGGAGGGCTCGTCTGAGGACGACCTAGATAGATAAGGCAGCATTCAAGAGAGAATTGCCTCGTCCAAACTCTCCCGAACTCCTGAGCAGCATCTTATTTTGAAAGAATTGCCCTCTCTGTGTAGAAATCCATGCCGTACAGGCGTACACCACATCCCCAGTATTGACTTGATTATGCAGTTCAATGTAGTATCAAGCACCGAAAAGATCGACCTCCAAGCTTGAGGAGGTCGACTCTTTTCGGGGGTCGGCTATTTTGGATACTTCCACCAAAATGCCCTTTTGGAAACTTCAGCCCCTGCCTTTCTTTCTTTCTTTATTCGGATCCCCATTAGCTTCCGCTGCCGCGGTTGCTAGTCTTCCTGGGGTCCACATAAAACGTCACAACATCAACATACAATATTCATACAAACAACTGACACTCGTCAGTCTGAATCTAAAATACATTAAAATACAAATATAAAATAATACAAAAAGATGTACAAAAAAACATATTGATTATTCAAAGTGTGTTGTCTCTCATTAATATTTGTTTAATAGTTCTTTTGAATAAGTACTTACTTTTGATTTGTTTCATATTGACAGATAATGAGTTCCATTGTTGGATGGCTCTATAAATAACAGCTCTTTTAAGTATTTCTGAATTTGGTTTTGGAAGTTCCAAATACCCTGAGCTTACCTGTCTGGTTTGATAACCGTGTTTTAGAGCTGCATTCAATAATTGATCTCTGAAGAAATCTGGCTTCCCCTCAATTATTGCATTTCTAGAAAATGTTATAATACTAGATGTTAACTTCCCCTCAACAGTTAACCATACCAAACGATAGTGCATCCTAGCCACATTTGTTTTAAAAGAGCAATTAAGTGCTATAATCTTGCAGCTCTCTTTTGTGCTAGCTGGAGTTTTTTAATATCCATTTTAGCAGCAGAGGACCACACAACCGTACAACACTCCAAATGAGAAAGAACTAATGCCACTCTAACATTCTCTGCACGTCCCTGATGTTGTGCATGTTCTCAGGCTCTGTGTCAGCAGTGCTGAGGAACAGGACTCTGGAGAGCACGGCCACACAGCACACACTCACCCAGCTCACACCTGGACGGCTCTACAACCTCACCATGCTGACAGAGGCTGCCGGGATGCACAGCAGCAGGACCATACAGGCCAGGACGGGTAGGCGGGATACCAGTCTCACTTTACTATGAGAACCGTAACAGCGTGACCGCATGTATACGTGTAACGCCTGACACTGTGGTTCCCCTGACACATCACTGTGACATCACAGGTGACATCGCAGTGATATCAGATACTCAGTCAGAGCATAGCCTCGGTATCCAGGCATTTCAAAGAGAAAAGCCTGGGATGGCGCCCCTGTAACTGTGGCTCACGACATTTGAATTGTATATAAAATATATGTAGCCGTTCAGATATCTTATTTTACATCAGTATTGTTCATGTGAACTGGTTTGTTTAGGCTTATCCATTATAATTATAACATCGCTATGATTTATCACGTGTTTTCCACCGTGGATCACCTCCTCATTTACTCAAAGACCACAGCAGCAGGAGTCATGTCCCCCTCCGCGTCATTTAGAGACACCGGAGGAGCCGGTGAGATCTGTCGGGGGCATAGAATGTCTGCGTTAGGTTCGACTACTCAGAGCAGGGATCTCTGTATATAGGCATAAACAGGTGACATCACAGTGATGTCAGATACTCAGAGTAGGGATCTCCATATATGGGCATAAAAGGGATTATGTTTCAGAGCGTTTACAGAGAGACCACGTGACCTACTGTATCACAATGTAAAATATCACGGCGTGACATGACACCTTTAAGTATTACAAGTCTCTATGTCTGGTCAGTAGTTCAAACACACGCAAAGGAAAGGATATGAAAGACAGATGATTTCCAGGGAAGGCACTTTTTCATTTTTGAACAGCAGCAGTCTATTACTTTAACCCTTAAGTGCTGTTCGGGTCATTTTGACCCGTTTTACATTTTCATTTGAAAAAAAAAGATACTCACTGGCCTTAAAGATTCTTCTGAGATGAACATGTAAAAAATATATTTTTGCACTACACCCATGCTACACCCCCCTCATATTTTTTGAACCTTTAGTGCTGTTCGGGTCATTTTGACCCGGAAGCACAGATGCACAGAAATACACAGTATTATGCCAAAACACAGACACACAGTCACCCCCACTTCTAACACCCCCCTTCCGAAGCCCCATTCCGAACCCTTATGTAAAACATTATTTTACATAAACATAAGGTGCTGTAAAGTAACACTGTAATTCAGGGGTGCTGTGGATGAAAATGTTGTTTACAGGGGTGCCCTGAGAACAAAGTGTTTGAAAACCTCTGTCCTAGTGTAGTGTATATGTTACAGTATGTTCAAGAAACCAGTAAAAGTTGTCAAGGAGCACTCGTTTTGACGTTCACCACACACTAATCACCACCAGATGGCGACGTCAGCCACTGCTCTGCCATTCACCAGCGTGTATATAAGAGAGTTACGTCACGCTTTGAACTCGCCGCAGACCGGAAGTGTTTACTCTTTATTTACTAGCCTAGCCTAGCCTAGCCTAGCCTAGCCTAGCCATTAGCTCCATTGTAGTCACTTGGACAGGGCGTTTAACGTGCGCTTGCCCAGGCCTTACGGCCTGGGCATAAATATAACGATTGCATTCACCACGGCTTCGTAACTCGCGCGGCCCTGGCCCGCTCTTCGCGGCCACTCGCGCCTGCGGCGCTCGGGGGCGAAGAGCAGGACCAAGGTCTGCTGGCCTTCGCGCCGCTTGGGGCTTCGTGGACCCAGGGGGGCCTCGTAACTCGTTTGGGCTTCGTGGATACAGGGGGGCTTCGGTAGCCGCTCGCAGTGTCGTGGACAATAGAGCGGCGCACCGCCTGGAGTACGTTGTTGTGGCGACCGCTTGCTCCGCCCCGTGCCGCACCACGAGTGCTCCGCGTCTCGAATGTGCTGTTTCTCTAATATACTATGACATATACATTCAAGTGTATATTCATATGTGACGTTCATGTGTGTTCACATGTGTGTTCAGCTCTATGTGAGAATGATGTCCTGTTCTTGAACCACGTATTCAATTAATGGGCATATTGGGGGGGGGGGGGGGGAGTTCATAAAAACATTGATTTACATTTTTTCCTATAAGCATGAGCAATATTGCCCAGTATTAAATAAAGTCGTTTTTTACCTGAATTTCAGCTAAATCAGTAAAAACGCCTAGCTCTTTCAATGTTTAATGTGATATAGCAAAGCAGAAATGCAAACATTTACCATATATATCATATGAATTGTTTGGTATTGAGTCAAAGTCAATGTGTCATGATGATTTGTTAAGTTAAAATTTACATTAGTGTTGTTTTTTTTTAAACCAAATATCCCCCGGGTCAAAATGACCCGAACAGAACGAAGGTGTAGTGAATCTGAACAGAACTTAAGGGTTAAGACAAATTGCCGCTTCACCTCTCCCAATGGCACATGTTTGTCATGAAATGGCAAGAGAATTTTTATTTTGCAGTCAGACTTACCTTTGGGTGCAGCAGTAGTCCTAATATATTTAATATGCTTTCAGAAGCGCTGTGCTGGATTCTTCTGAACACATACAAGCTGCCATTTCACCATTTATTCAATTATTTTTTAGTGATTGATTTCCCCAAAGCTGAGCCCGATCACAACATCAAAACAGTAAAGGGGGTGATCGCTAAATTAGGAGTTCTCCTCTGTTGAAAAAAAAAAAAAACTGGGGCCAGTTAAGGGAGGTGATGCAACATTTTAACGATGCAGTATCAATATCAAAGCGGGAATTGCTGTCACTTAGGGCATCTTAATTTCGCTATGTGAATTATTCCCCAGGGGCGATCTTTTATTGTGAGACTTCTCGACCTCTCCAAGTTTGTGGATAAATTAAATGAGCAAGTTTATTTAGATGAATGTAGCAAGTTGCACAATGGATAACGCTATTACTGATATAAATGAGATATGACTGCATAAGACCAGAAAGAACCAGGTTCGGCTGCTGAGAGCTCAGTTTGTAGTGTGAATACCAAAGAATAAAATGGAGACAGAGTCAGAGTTGTAAGTTAAACTGAAATATATATTGAAACGTTTCAGACAGGCAAGGAATCAACAGTATGCAACAAAAAATAATAAATGGGGGGCCCTTTAAAGATTGTGTTCATGGGGAGAGAGCTCAGTTCAGTTCATTGGGATTGGGGCATGGGATTGGGGCTCAGTGTCTCAGTGAGAGAGAACACAAGGGGAACACAACTTCCTACCAAACACCTTGGGAGGAGGGGTTCAAGGTCCAGCAGGTTCAATGGGAGGCTCGCCAGAGCTCGTCAGCTCGTCACTCAAAAAAACTGACCTGAAAAGGCCAGGTGAAATGCAATCAGTCTATTGTACAATATAATTAAATTCTAAATTCAACATGAATGTTTACTTTTCATTTCATGGTTTCCGTTAAATTCAAAATATCAAGCTCATTAGCATGCATTAATAAAATAAATACATTTCCTCAAATAAATCATTACTTTATAAGGAAACAAAAGTCATTACTTCAAAACTCAAAATATTTCAAACTCAAAATCAAATACTTTAAAACTCAAATCAAAATACATTCACTTTAGTGAAATCAGAATTCAAGCAGTTTGAGCTTGTGCATTTGTTTGGTCTGCTATCAGTTTAGCACAGTCAATGCTAACCCCATGTTACAATTAGCATTGTGCCAAACCACTAGCAACCATTTAAACACTTTAACAAAACCAATCAACCAACCAAGCCATTGACAATAAACCACCGCTCACCGCTGAGTAGGTATAGAAAAGCACAGAAAGTATACAGCATGAGGGCAGCTGCAGCAGCATAGTATGGACCATGCTGCTTCCTATTCACTCTGGGTTGGGAGGGAGTGGCAATCTAGGAAGTGACATCACCTCAACCTTTATTTATACTCCTTGCTTGACAAGGTTGCCATGTCTGGTTGGGTTGCCATGTTTGGTTGCAATAAGTAACCAGGGTTACATGAAGGTTCCAGATCAGATTAAGATTTTGGTCCATGTTGTGCAAACAGTAGAATAGCATTTCTTTCTTTTATAACGACAAAGTTTGGTTGCTTTAGAGTTTTTCACTGACGCAGCCCCCTCCACCGGATTTGGAGGTTATTTTAATAAAGTCTGCGCTGCCCATATACCTGGGTTAGACAATAAAATCGCTGACATTTTATCCTGTTTCAAATTTCTGGAGTTCAGGGATCTGTGCCCTGCCCCTGGCGTGCCCAACATATGACCAAATCAGATTAGATTAGATGGAAGATTACAGTCATATCTGAATAAGGCGTCTCAATATGAGACTGGGCCTCTCTTCAAATACATTAAAAGCTTATGACGCTGCCAATGCTGCGCACACTGTATTTTTTTTTTGTGCAGCCTTTTCAGTCTCCGTATTCCCTAGCTGTCAATATTCCCATGATTTGTGCCTTCATTGTTCATTGTGCAGAATCAAAAAGACTCCAGCATTCTTCAATCAAAGCTTTGGTAGCCAGTATTCAATTTCATTTCAACCCATCTGCCGGTAGTCTGCTCGGACGGAGATCCATCAATTAAGCTCCTCTTCAACACGCACACCCTCAAGGCAATGAAAAACGTCTTCCCCTTACTCGTTCTATGGTGCATAAATTAGTCTCCCACCTAAGAGCAGAGTGTTTTTGGTCCATTAGTAGACATTCTTTTGGAGGCAGTTTTTCTATTGGCTTTTTATGGGTTTCTTAGATGTGGGGAATTCACTACTCACACTGAAATCTATACCCTTTGCATGACCTGTCAATTTCCGATTTATCTATTCAGAATTTCAGCCTCATGCCTTTTCTATTAACCTTAAGCATCTAAATCAGATAAGCATTCTATTTCTTTAATTTTTATCCCACGATTTTGCAACCCATTTTTCACCCAGTGCCAATTGCCTATGTAATCCTGGGCTCTGCTCTCCCTCTGCCGCGCCTGGGGAGACAACGGACTGACCTCATGCTTCCTTCAATGCATGAGTAGTCCAAGTTGTTTCTTTTCACCTGACAGGGGGGATTTCCCCGGGATGGACGTAGCGCGTGGAAGGAACACGTTATTCCAACCAGTTCCTTTCCCCTCCATCAAGCGCCCCGGCTGGCCAGGGGGAGGCATTATACAGATAAGCATTCTAAGGGAATTGCATACTGATACTGCTTTTTGTCCCTATTCCTCTATGTCCCGTTACCTGCAATGGAGGCCAAATGCCGGTGGGAATGAACCCCTGTTCGTCACGGATGCTGGGAGAGCAATGTCAAGACCATGGTTTGCTGCCAGACTGCGCACAGTGTGCCAAAGATGTGGACTTTGGCCCAAGTTGTACACCCCTCTTCTGATCTTATATCTTATTCTAAAGTAAACAGAACTTTTTCCCCAAGAACATTTATGTTCTGACCGATTAATGGAGAACATTATGATAATGAAGAACATACAAATTCTGACAGGGTAATAAAGATTCACCCTGAATCATTCTGAGTATAATGTTAACTAAACTTTAAGGTTTGAAACCAACATTAGCACAAAAATGTCAATTATAAACCCAACTATCATATAAGATTAAATGGACCATAGTATGGTCCAAGTCAGCATTTCTTTTTCTCATGTTGTGGTGGATGAGGTACTCAGATATTTAACTTAAAGGGGAAGACCACCCATTTTCAATATTGAACTATGTCATTAATATACCTTAGAGAAGTTGTGTGGAAATAGAAAAAAAGTTCCCCCATTCTGTGTTGCCTAGAACTGGAGGATTGATTTTGGGGTTTGTATTGTAAATTACAACTTGATGACATCACACATTGTACTTTACAATACAAACCCCAAAATCAATCCTCCAGGTCTAGGCAACACAGAAGGGGGGGAACTTTTTTGGAGCTGTGTGGAACACAGGCTCCCTATACGTGGCTGTGTGGGTCTGTCTGTGTGTCTGTGTGTATGTAGCCTGAACTTCCTAAACTTCGGCACGCTACTAGTCCCACAGTTTTGCCACCACACACTCGCGCCATATGTCAAATCGACCGGCTTACTCGGGAATCGTGGGCTAGTAACTTGCTAAGAGAAAGGTTCAATAGTTTAATTGATATTAATTTATTAGTGAATTAATTTTCCCCATTGACTTATAATGGGAATCGCAAAAACTCACATTCAATTATTTGTCTCTCGCAAACCATAGGGGCTAGAGTTTCAAGACTTGGAGAGGAGGTTCATAATGATTTCAAGGATTAAATAAAAAATTATTGTGTCATTTGGCATGGTGGCGCCATAACACCCCACTTTACGTTTTGGCCTGTAACTCTTGAACCGTAGGTCGGAAAATTAAAAATATTTTTTCCCTGGATTCCTTGGGTCATGACGCATCTCCCCATATAGGCCACGCCCATTTGCGCCATGATAGATTTTCCGCCATCTTGAATTTTCTCCAAAACACACTTTTTGCTCCTTTTCCTACATATTTTCTTCAAATGTCACAAAAATCGGTACACATGATCCACACACACACACACACACACACACACACACACACACACACACACACAGCTCCACTTCACACGGGTGTGATTTTTCTATTTCCACACAACTCCTCTAAGGTATATTAATGACATATTTCAATATTGAAAATGGGTGGTCTTCCCCTTTAAATATAGCAATATGTTGCAGCTAAAAGTCCTCTATTAAAATATTTACTTATCCTGTTAATGATAGTTACCTACTGTTAACAGGTGTGGGCAGTATTTTGACAATCACGTGTACACAAGCCTCTGTGTTACTTGCATTGCCAAGCTGTATATCATTTTAAAGCTAAGATTCTTGTGATTCCGTACCATTCCACCATAGCACCGGAACTCACGCCGCAAACAACGCATAAGTCCGACATAAACAAACAAACAAACACATTTCATAAAGCTGCTGCTACTCACGTTTAAAGTTGGATTGTACTCCAACAACATCATATATTTCCACAACAATGATGTTCTTGTGTAGAGGAAGGGTAAGCATGATAAAATCCATTGATTGTACAAAGTCCAAACCACATTTTCTGTCAAGAAACCACTGTACAACTATAGTCACGGATACAAGCGTGATGTGAGACTATGACAATCCTTCACGTTTTTATGCTTCTAACTCCAGTTCAGGTTTTCAGTATTTCAGTACAATTGAGTACATTCAAAATGGCCTCCAAGCGATGCCACGATGATTGACACTTTATTTCACCCAATTGGAGCTTCTAGTCCTATCCCAGTCATCTCCCAGTCCCCCAATAGCAACCAATTGTCTGTGCTCAGAGGCGGTGCATGCCCCTGTTTCCGGGGCCATATATTCAGCCAATGGCAGCAGGTTGTTCTGATGACTGGCACATCTTATCCACCTCTTTCCGCGGGAATTTACTGGAGAATTGTTTGCACCACACTTCCGGTTAACAGCAGACATACAAGCTCACGTCGCGTCGCAGATGCAGCCGTTGTGAGCTTATAGATCACACTCGGCTGCTGCGCCGGAAGCTCCGTACAACTTCTGCGCAATGCACGATGGGATGTTGGAAAGTTGTGGATAGCCAATCAAATTCTCTAGAAATGGTGTCTAGTTTGTTTTGAGAAAGTCTACTACATTAACCTAAACCCCTGTGCGCAACAACAACAGGGCACATGCCATGCGTCAAATGCAACTTTACAATAGGGTCAACTATTGTTGTTGATTTATTTATTGACAATATTAGTCTGGTGGGACTCACGAAAAAGGCCTTCTATAAGGAGGTTAGAGACATTTTGAGGTAAAAGTGGTACCAGGCCATTTGACATACCGTAATTCAAGGGTGTTGAATCTGAAATACATGGTAGGCTACTGAAACAAAATCTTTGCACCATTTCTTCAATAACTTTATAACAAAGCAAGCTAAACTGACAAATGAAGTCTGTTTTGGGGGTCAAACAATGTGTGTAAGGTATTTCTAATGTAATTAATGGTAAGCTTAGGCCTACTCCTAAATATGCAAATTAGAGGCCACCATTACATAAAAATTGGTTTAGTTACAAATGCATCCCCTTTATTTTATTTTATTTTATACTTATCAGTATTTTGCAATCCTTAGGACATTGAAAATACAGATTTAGATAATCCAATGTACAAATCCTGGGAAAAGTATACATTTTGATGACCAAAAATATATTGAAGTCAATGGATTGAAATTCCATGAATAGACTTTCATGGGGATTTCTGCCTCTTATAACTCACCCCAGAAATGAGTTACACCCACAGAACTGCTAGGCCTGCTGACACCTGGGTCTGGTGCTCTTGAACTCGGGGATGTGAAAACCATGACAGTGTGTGGTTCCTGGGCCGGGTTATAGTCCCCCAAAATATGATGCTCCATTCTGGGATTATTTTCACGTTCATTAGAAGGACAATATCAGTCACCAGAAGCAAGCTGTGTTATCAATGAGTCTAATGCCTCATTCACATACAGAAAAGCCAAGCTAATGGTTTGCTTGGTAATTCAATGTATTCTCTATGCAAACCAGCTTTTAAAATTCCCAAGCTGGAAAAAAAGCTTGAACACTTTTAAAGCTGGTTTGCATAGAGAATACATTGAATTACCAAGCAAACCATTAGCTTGGTTTCTCTTAGTGTGAATGCAGCTTAACACAGTTAACATGAAGCTGGAAGTTGAATGGCCTTATAGGGAGAACAACAGCTTTCACCTATCATTTGAAATTAGGAGAAAGCATCTATGAAAAAGGGCCATAAAAATATGACTTATAAAATAAGTGGTCATGTGACTCAAATTTCCCCAGGTTAGGGGTAAGTTGATCCAAGTCAAGGGGTAAATTGATCCACACATGATATTCTAAACTTTAAAATTAAAATTCCAACAGATTACGTTGATAAAGAAAACTACCAAAATGTGTCAGGCCTTTATTATTGTTAATATCAATAATAAAGGCAAGATACATTAAGAAAACATTGTTTTGCAGCCAACAATATTATGCAACAATGATTCACATAACTTTTAAAATGCTGATGACAGCACTTGATGAAGTTTCATTATGCCGTCCGGCACGCATTTCAGTTCCTTTTTTTCCTTTTCTCAGTTCACTTTTTTGCTGGAAATGTCTGGTCAGATGATGTGTGGTTTGTCTGGACGTGTATTTGCAAGTTCCTTGTCTTTCCCTAAAATGTGCTGTTTTTGCAAAAGGGAAAGATACATAGTTCAAATATTGCTGACAGCACTTGATCCAGTGTGTGCAGTACACACATGCAGAGATTTCTCTTCTTTCTTTGTCTCTGCAGGAGAAATTCTTCCTTGTAGCCTACAAAAACAAATTTCACCCATTGTTTTACACCTGTAAACCTGCAATGTGACAATGAAGTTGATTCTGAATAATTTTAAAGGAAAAACATTTTTTTTGGAAGTGTGTTCTAATATTAGTCTATTATAGCCAGATGACATCATTATCCATTGTCTTCATTATATGAAATGTAATGAGTGAATGTTTAGATTTTATTAATTGACAATTTATTGATTGTCACGTCACGTCACGTCACACTTTTGCCCTACTCTTATCTCTGGCACACTATTGATGCCAAACTTTGCACACACACACACACTACTTGGATGGCAAATCACAACCTCCACCATTTCTCACATGGCCCTCTTCTAGCGCCACCATCAGGCCGATCTTTGCAAAACACATTTTTGGACACTGCTCCTACAGTTTTTGGCCTAAAATCACGCAAAGCGGTACACGGTATCTCGTCATGTCATCAACATGTATCTGTCCCATTTCCCATATTCCCTTCTGATTGGCTATGATTGACTTCTAGAGTTTGTGTATGCGACCTGACGTTGCTTATATCCCGATTAGGGAGTCTTACTGGTGTGTTTAGTTTGAAGTGTTTCGATTACGTTTGTCTTGTCATAGCTGAATTTACATACTACTATACTGTACTACGACCCTGTTCAGTGCTATATAGTTTGGTTTACTGCACAGTCAAATATTAAAGGTTTATTAGATGATTTATTTAATTGTGTTATCTTGATTTTCAAGTTGATGTGCTGGTACAGTTATATTCAGACTCAGAGGCCAAGCCTTCTACTTGTCCTGGCGTGGTAGTATTTAAAATGTAGTGATAGAGATTAAATATTATGCTCACAGTTTTGTCTCTAAATAATCTACAGAGCTACATAATTATATGTACAGAACACCCAAGATTAAATTATACAAACCTAATCGTATATTATATGAATGAATGAACCATTGTAAATCGCTTCTTAGAAAAGCGTTATAAAAATGCTTCATTATTATGTGGTGATATAGAGAGCAGTGTTTCTCAATCTTTTTTGGCTTGAGTACCCCCTTTCCCTGATGTTTGAATCCAAGTACCCCCTTTACCCGACAACAACGTTTTCCTTATAAAAATGCAATTAAAACCATAACTAGTGGTATATGATGCTATGATAACCTCCCCTTTTCAAGAATATAACATCACAAATAAGAAAGGGAGTGAGAGTTTAAAACGGTGCCTCCTGAACAGATTTATTTTCAGCACTTTTCATATCAATAACTTACATTCAATCATTCAAACACATCCCAGTTGCCTTTTCTCCATCTAATTTAGGCTAATTTTAGTTCATTGTTTAACTATGAATAATATTATCATGATTTATGGGCCTACTTCTATTTTTCTTTTTGGGAGGCATTTTCTGAGTACCCCCTGCAGTACCTTCGCGTACCCCTAGGGGTACACGTACCCCCATTTGAGAAACACTGATATAGAGTTTCCTCTTGATGTTTATGTGTTACAGACTACTTGGCGTACGTGGGTCACGTTGCAGAGATGCAGGAGCTGGGACACAAACCACAGGATCTGGGAAATTATTGTGATGTGGAATTGTGTCTCATAATGCAGTCTTATGATAGATGGGTCGACAATCATGACTGAACATAATTATACTAATGATGTGCCCATTTTAAAACGATAGGTTCTGGAAAATAAAGATTTATCACACTTTTTGGTGTTTTGGTTTCTTGTAATAATAAATACATTAAAATAATAAAAATGTTAAATAAATAAAAAATAATTTTTTTACCTTTTTATATAATGTATGCAAATGTCTCCAAATGAAAACGCATAGACATACACTTAATAAAACATGTGTAAAATATTCATATTCTGTAGTTTTATCATGTCCTTTGAAATTGGGCTAGGTAAGGCTTCGAAATGTGGCCACATTGTGTTTTTCAGCTCCTATATGATAATAACAGTGTTATGCAGGCATCTATTTATTGAAAATATTTAGGCGAGGATTAAAAACCTGCTATTCCAGTAAGTTAAAACTTGCATTACTCAATGTCAGTTGCACACAGAGTGATTATTTATTTCTGGGGAAAACGTCAAAATGTTTCCTTCAAAATGAGACCATGCCCAATGCATTACTCCAAATGGTTTAAAAACAACAATCAATTTACTTTGGGTACCTGATAAGCGTTTTTTGCAAATTATACAGGAACAGGATTGTTAACAGGTTAAAAGTATTGGTATTGGTATAAGTATACAGGTTGTGAGTTTGTACTGTAGATCAGCTTGAAAAGTATAAAACAGGGCTTGCGTGATTAATGTATATTTTGTAATGTTTTGTTTGCAGATGTAAGAAATACGTTTTCAAAAGTAAAAAAAAGTATTTGCCTCTGCAGTGGAGTAGATATAAAGGGCTGAAGCAAAAGTACCTCAAATTTTTTATTTAAGTTGTTATAAAAAAAGTAATTAACATAAAGTAACATTAAAGTATACTGCAAGTATTCCACGTTTCACTTTAGTTGCCTTGCTTTTTTGGGACCTTCTTGGCCTTCTTAATCTCCTCCAGCAGTGTAGCCTTGGTGAGCTTCACATTCATGGCCGCCTTTCCCATCAGGTCAGAGATCATTTCTGGGCTGTACGGGAATTGGAAGGTGGCATATTTCTTCTCATTCTCCTCAATACCCTTGCGGTCTGAAAAGTATGAAGAGTTAGTGAGCAACCTTTGTAAATGAACCCATTAAGCCCTGAGGCCGATTCTAAAAATGTATTCTAAATGCTATAGGTTTTCAGAAGAAAAAAAACATGTTGCTATATATCAGTGGTGCTTTTTCATGTTAAGGGGATCCCCAAAGTTTTTGTAGGCCTATTTGGCTGCTGACCCCATCTCAAAATGTTTTGTTCCAGGGACCTCCCAGAAGCAAAGATTTCAGTTAAAAAAGGTTTGCTTTAAAAGGCCTTCTACATACAGTAAAAGCCAACATGTTTCGACCCACTCGTGTTAATCAGGACATATCTCTTAGCACAAAAATGAACACAAAGAAAGCAGATTCTGGCAATATACAGTATAAGATCCTGTGTGATGTTACTTATATTGGCATAGTCTGCTTTGTGTTTATATGCTAAGACAGTGACTTGGACCTTCACAACGCTGCAACGGCGCATATTGAAGCAAACCCCTCCAATATTTGGAGATTTTTGGTGCTTTAACCACTTAAATCCCACACGGTTGAGCAGAACAGAGTCCCTCAGGGCTCCTCCATATTTGTGTATTTTCTGTTTTCTAATATTGTGGAGAAAGCTTTCAATGAAAATAGCTGATCGGAAAGCTTAGGGGTTTAATTGGTTAAGGTCTACTAAATTAGATTCATTAGCATGAACAAACATGGGTAACAAAATGCATGATCCTTCAAGATCCCATGTGTTTACTGAATATCATTTGGAATCAACAGTACAATTAGTATGTCATCATAGAAAAGTATTACAGTTACCTCCACAGTTTTTCATGTTGAATAGGGGCATGTGGATCACAGTTGGGATGTTGCCGTCTCCTGGACACAAATAGTAGGGTTGAGGTGTGCCATCAGAGTTGCCGGGTAGGGCAACACGTGGGAAAGGTATGCCCATCGACTTGGACATGTGTGAAGCTTGTTCCAGTGTCTGTATAATTAAGCAACAAAAGCAAAACCACTATAAGTCATAATTCTTAAAAGAATATTTAAAATTGTTTATTAAAGGAGAATTCCGTGGTACAGTAAGTCGCTTTTTACCTTGTTTTCTTGTTATTTAGCCTCCAAAAAATAGGTCCAGGTGTTTTTTTTATTCCAAAAGGGCATTATTTCTATACACATTTCTGCCAAGCCGTGGCAACCTTATATACAGCCCACAACGGCAGCAGTGGGCATTATTGGGGGCATATTGCCCCTTAATACACACACTAGAGCAAACATTGTACTTACGTCATTGTTGATGTCCAGGCTTAGAGTACATCATTGTTGTGAATTGGCCGTAAAACAATTCAGTCACGTTCTAAATCTAGACGTTTCTGCGTATTCTGCGTTTTATGGCAGAATGGGTGGAAAGAAGTAACCATTGTGATATTTATGTATGTTAGCTTGTCTATGTGTCTATATTAACAGCAGAGAAGTAGTGAAAAAGTGGATTTTAAAGCGATGGAAATGAGCGGTTTCACGTAATGCCCACTGCTGCCGTTGTGCCGGTATGCTGTATATTGCCGCAGCTCAGCCAAAATGGACAATAATGCTTTTTTTGATAAAAAAAAAAACACCTGGATTTTTTTTAGGCCAAACAACTAGAAAACAAGGTAAAAAGCGATTTTACCACAGAATTCTCCAAGCTGTATTAAAAATAGCTAGGCCTATTTGATATAAATCTTCACCACTAAAAATTAGATATTAGATAGACAAACACAATTATACAAAGGGGAGGCATTATGATTAGATTTCAGGTGTGTGATTTAAAGCTGCACAATGCACATTTCCTGTGTCCTATCCTAGATCTGACCTCCTGCTGAACCCTGTAAAAGCCAAGTGTTATATTTAGCCACATGGTGCTGGATCAACTGAGGGCCTGATTTAAATGACATCCTTACCAACAGATAGTCCTTCTCCATGCCTTCCCAATGTGTGGAGGAGTTTGGAAAGACATTTTGCAAGATACGTTTTTGAGCATATTGCTATCAATTTGGATTTCTTTATTTATTATGTATAACTGCATTTTTATGTAAGAAACTGTGATGTGGCTTAGCATTAATAAAAGTATATGGTATGGTATCAACAAGTATTTTGATTTCAGTGCAATTACCCAACAATCTATGTATTCAGATTTTATTCAAAAGTTCAAAGACCTTCTGTATAGTGTGTGCACGTGCGCTACCTTTACAGGGTTCCCACTGCTGAAGTCGAGGGAGATGATGAGGTCGATGTCTCTCTCTTTTCTGAGGGCGGAGAAGTAGGGAGAGTTCAGCAAAATCCCGGCATCTTCATAGTCCCTCGTTTCTGTGTCCAGGATTTCGTCAGCTTCTTTAGCGATATACAAAAATACATTACAAAATACTTCTTTACATAGCCAGAACACTTTGTCTGTGGGAATTCAGAATGGGGCCAAATAGGTCAGACTTAGGTGCTCTATTGGAATGCTGCCCTTTTGGAATTATGGGAAACCTTGAATACTCAGATTAATCAATAATTATGAACTGTGATTTGTGTCAGAGCTCTGATCCTACCTGGCAAGGCTGGCATGTTGTACAGGAAGTTGTATGAGGTTCCCCACGTCCAATGCATTGCACATTTTATGGTGCTGCAGATTATCTCCAACCATACTGAAATTAGAAGTACACTGTAGTAGATTTGTATGAAACAAGTAATACTGACAACTATATTCAGACAATACAGACTTTATTACTATTATTGTGGTCATCTTTAAAATGTTTATTTTGAAATGCATCTGGTGCTTCTTAAAATGGATGCATGGATTACAGTGCCAAACACAGAATACTGTGGTATTATGGAATAATACATCATTATGTTATTTTCTGATCACTGTGGATTGTGCCAAAGGAAAAGGTGCCTGAAAAGGCACAGAGACTTTTTACAAGCAGGGGCGATCGATCATCTGGGATAAACTGAAAATGGAGATTTGTATTGGATTATTGGATTAGTATTAGTTTTGGATTAGCATTGGATTAGTATCTAATCTAAAAGTTTATAGTTGATTTGTTATTACACTGTTAACTCAACTGGAAACATTTAAATTACTCAACAAATTACTTATTATATAAATGGAAATTCCCATCCCAAAACAATAGTCTAAATGTAGAATGAGGGAACAGCACCACTCACTGGTAGCAGAGACACAGTCTTTGGTCAAGTCGTGGAACCAGTCCAGGAAACATTCAGAGACAGTCAGTGTATGATCCTTGAGCTTGTCCTTAATCATTTCCAAAGGCATCTCATCGTTTGTGTCTAAAAACACTTTCTTGCCTGTCTTGTCCACCTTGCCTATAGGGAGTTAAACAGAGATGGATTTTTTTTTTGCTTCACAAAGTCTGCAGACTTATTTGAACAGCAAGGAATGTTTGGATTTGATATCAGAAGATCAATATAATCAATATAAATGAGTGCATTGTGTACACCGGCAGCGCCTATATAGGCATACTGTATAGTGTTTTAATGTGGGTTGATACTAATAACTGAACTATGTGTGAAATGTGGTGATAACTGTTTTGGCACCTGTCCTTGTGTCTGTGTCTGTGCACATTTAATTTAGCACGTGTGCAGCCGCACACACTGTAGCCAAAGCGGCAATATTTATTTCAGGACGCAGAAGAAGGCAGTTTGTTGCCGAAAAGTTGTACATCAGTGAAGTCCTATGCCAAATTTCCCAAAATTGTGGGCACTAAAATAACCACCTGAGATATGAAGCTTTTGGGGGACTTGTAAATCAATGAGGAATCTTAACTGACTTTATGAACATCTTAGCGCTATGAACATCACAGCATTCAGTGATCCACCCATGGGATGATTTGAGTCGACACACATATTATAGTACTTTGGTCCATGCAAAGTGCAAATGACTACTTGGAAATAGATGACGAATACTGGCAGAACGCAATTGCTATATTTAAGTGTACCTTCAAGCAGCGTGTTCAATTTTTGGGCAAGATCTGCATGTTTCTTATGTTCTAAGACTCGAATGTGCATCTCAACATGGGTATGGAGCACGTCACATCGCTGGCAGTGGCACTTCAAATCTAGAAGAAAAGTACATGTGTGTATTTTAGTAAATGCTCGGATGAACAAATGAACCAACAGAGAAATGAATAAAAGAATAGTTTCATACGTTGTAAGAATTTCTTTATGTGGTCCAGTATTAGCTGCATGTCAGCTAGGGCACTGCCACACATGCCTGCCCCAATGATAGATCAACACAGAGTCAGGGTTAATAATTATTATAGTTAACTAAAACTAACAAAATATCGGACTTGAATTGAAAATGAAAAACTAATTTAAACATTTTAGTGAACTGAAATAAACATAACAACAGTGATGTCTGGATCACAATGCGTTGTGATGCAATGCTTTCTGCTTTGATTTTTATTTTATCTTGCTTCTGACTATCCTGTACATATTATAATAAAAAAAAAGAAAAACTAAAACTAACACTAAAACCAATAAACACTAAACCAAACTAGCAAACCTGCTTTATACATGTATTACAACTAATTGAAACTGAAAACATGAAGTAAAGAAAAAAGTTACAAATATATTTAAAAACTATAATAACGTTAGGCCACAGACCCCCGTTTGATTAAATGTTCCATCTCTGGGACGGCAATCTACACTATAAAATCGTAACTCTGAGAGTGTACTCCGAGTTAGTCCCATAACTCCTCAAGGACTGCTGTATGCAGTTACAATGCATTATTATTCATTGGGCAGTGCTTGGTTCTCCCGTATCCAACATGGTGTCCCAGTAGTAAACAATCTCACTTTACAACTAAACAAACAGTACAATAAAGAATGTTCATGAAAACATATTAGACTCTTGTCCAAAATGTTTTCATAGGCAATGCAGAAACATAATCTTGATTTGTGTGTGTCTATAATACAGTGTGTCTGTAGCATTATAGCATGTCTGTTATAGCATTAGAAAAAGAAAATCAACAGAACAACGGAACTGACCAAGGTAGTCTCTAACTAGAAGTCACCTTTTATGTAGCTCATGTCCATCTCTGGCTGCTGCTTTATCTGGTTCCCTTTGTTGAACTGACTCCCGTGTGGGCCTGGTCCACGAAGGCCCCAGTGAGAGAGTACCCGGCCTCATTGGGGGTCATCTCAAACCACACGTCTGCCAAGGAAAACTCAGTCAAACTTTGAAACTACCAGTATAAAATTCAATGGTCACAATATATAACTAACTGTACATGTTCGATCATCTTTATTTATTAGGTCGATGATGAAACAATGACTCCATGGTTATGCATTACTGCACGCACACCAGGGCTCGAGACTAAGGGAATCCCGACGTCCCAGGGACTTAAAATTATATATTTGGGACGCAAATTAATCTCCCCTGGGACGCATGCGGGACGTAGAGGATTGTTTTGAGCCAACGGCGCATATCAATGTCACTGCTCAAACCACGGTGTGCAAACTCGCAGCATGAGACTCACAGAAAATGAATATGATGTCAACAGAATGTTTAAGAAGTTACCACAGGCAGTGTTGATCATCCTTTTCAGTTAGAACTTATTTTAGTTGCTAAAATGCTGCGCTATTTGAAGAGATTATAACCAGCAGAATGAGGCAGAGAACAGACTGTCAATCTGGGTTACAACTAGTGGAAAATAGCCGATCTACAAGCTGTGGCTGAGAGATAAATCTTAGCATCCCCGCCCCCTGCTTCGCTACATAAAGAGTAACGTTATATGATTTGGATTGTGATTATTAATGAAAATGTAAAACGGAACGCGATGTCAACGCACCAAGCACAGACACGTAGCCTACGTTTAGTGAGCAGCACGAGCAGTTGTTTGAATATAGAAGTAGGACACGTTGTAATTAAATCAACGGTTTGTTTAACTTTTGTCATCTCTATAAACCTATAGCCTATATTCCCAAATACAAGACGTTATGTTCGTCTAATCAACTTCATCACAACCAGCCGTGCAAGCTGGCATTCATTTCACAGAGTTCCCGTGCTGTGGTGGCTTATTTTCTCCAGTAATAGTCTCTTATTTAACTCTCAAAAGCAACCGGTCCGCTCATAATAAATAACTCCATTTTGGCTACAGTTCATCTGAACCGCTTGCTGTGAAACACAACGGACCCAAAAAGCAGACTGCACTGCACACGTCTCCACTCGATGAAGCGTGTATGGCACTGGTTATACTTCTTTCAGTACGACGGTGTTGAGCGGTGCGGTGAGCATATAGACGATATAAAAGCCCTCAAAGCCCAGAGGATGCGACCAATTGTAGGCTTGTAGACGCGCAACACGTTCGTACGGACAAAGTACAAACCCAGTTTTACCGTAATTCCTCCAACAATCGTGCATGATTGGTTCTTTAGTTTACCGTATATGACAATCACACCAGCAAACTGGCTGAGGTAAGATTTTTAGAAGCCACAAATGACAGTATAAAAATAGAAAGGATTGTCAAGCCAATTTCACCAGCAACAACAACAACAATATAATAACAACAATAACAATAATAATAAATCTTATTATAATAGTCATACTAATAGACCTGCAATAATTTATTATTTTTTTATTATTTTTTGGGGACGGATTACATTCATTTGGGGACGGTTCAATTTGTATTTTGGGACGGTCCTGGGACGTAGGTGAAAAAAGTTAGTCTGGAGCCCTGACGCACACACGCACAAGAGTAATGTGAAAAGAGTAATGACACGTTACTGTCTGAAACTTTTTTGCCGTCTTGTTGGTTGATCTTCTTGTCAATCATAGTAAAGATGGGATAGGGATCCAGGCTGTCTCTTCCTCTCTGGGCTGAGAGCACATGCTCATCTATCTGAAGAGACAACACAACTGACTGATTACTCATTACTCATGTTACTGTATATCATTTTTATTGTATGTTTTGCAAGCTTCATGGCGGACTATATAATAATATGTTGCTGTTGGGCAGTGACAAACTACAGTCAGTAACTCAAAGTAACAAGAAATCTTGTGAAATAAAATGTCGCCAACCAATCATCAAGGACGATGATACACGAAGAGGAAGAAACGTTCTGCTTTTCTTTTCATAAATGAACGCTATTGAACACCCTGTATGTGAGTGGGTTAAACACATTTGAACCAAGTAAAAGGTTCGTTACAAAACCAGCTAACTCCATTGGTTGGTCAAACTGTTGGCTAAACCAGCTTCACCCCCTCTCCACTGTGTGGTCACAATACCAACTTTAAGAAGGCAGTATTGCTTTGTTTTAATACAGGGGTCTTCAACGTTTTCAGGGCAAAGACCCCTTTAGCTGAGAGAGAGATGAAGCAGGGACCCCCAGATTCCAAATAGTTTTATCGTTTGACAGCACAATCATCAGTGTATTTGGGATTCATGTCAATGTGTGTTATCAGATGTAACCACTTGAACCGTCAATACTTATAAATAAACTTGACCTTTCACTCTGTACTTAGTGTGCTCTTTTTTCCCCTCAACACCAAACCTCTTTGCCGGAAATAGCCGATCTACAAGCTCACAACGCCTCGCACTGCAAGGCGTTGTGAGCTTGTAGATCTGCTATTTTTGGCTAAAATTCTCAGAATATGGACGTTAGGGTTCAAGTGGTTAATATAAAGAAAAGAGAAAAAAGGTTTCTATCGAACAAAGATTTGAAGGACCCCCTGTAGTAACTCTGAGGACCCCCTAGGGGTCCCGGACCCCCTGTTGAAGACCCCTGTTTTAATATAAGGTTTTCTTCATTTCCTGATAGATTAATATTTTGTTTATTCATGTCCTGAGTTTAGCTGGGGTCTGCCAGACAACAGAGATATACTGTAACAAGGAGACCGTTGTTGAATACTACCGGTATGTAACCTAAAGAGCATTTACTGTGTAGTTGATTGGCTGACCTCTTTCACGACAGTGGGGACAACCATTGCAGACCAGAAATGTGTCAAAGAGTAGTTGTCATATTGGCTGTAGTACTTTTTCAGTTGTTCTTTCATCTCCTCCCAGGGCACACTCTCAGAACCTAGCCTTTTTACTATGGCGTCTGTCACTGATGGTTTGGAGGACCAGTTGAGCTCTTGGTACAAGGGGGCCATGCACCTGGGGATGATAAAAGAGAGAAAAATACATCTAAAACGTCTAGTTCCATTCTTTGATTCTGGTTGGCTGGTTTCCCTTTAATTGCTGTGGTATATGAGACTTTATTACACGGCGTGTTTGAATGCTTGATTCTGATTGGTCAATCGCTGAAATCAGAGGTCTGATATTCCCCGATAACATACCGCTCCAGTCTATAACAGACCGCTGCCTAATCAAAGACTCAGAACACCTGCTGCAGTCAGGCTGCACTGCATGAATCTTGTGCTGTAACCAACATGTCAGCCATGTAAACAAACACACAGCAACATTTAGAACCACACGTTGCTCTCAAGAATGTTTTTAAAAATATTTTAAGCGAGAAATAGACGATGTAGTATCAGAAAATGGATTCTATTTAATCAGCGCTTCCTTGTTTTCCAAGGCGACGTGTCGCGCTGGGGAGGACGTCGCCCAGCGCAACACACGGCTGAATACTTTCAGCCGTCTGTAAACAAGGAAATGCCTTGTTTTGTTTTTAGTTTTGAGTCAAATTATTAATGTATTAATTCATTATCAGGTTGCCGGTCTGTTATGTATGGACAATCCCCGCGGAGCCATTCATTATCCCTTACATAATCCACACCTTGAATCAGTTTGTATCAAACCCATGCGTTATTTCTTTCCACAGCGTTTCACAGTGCACCAATTATCTGCACCTGTGTTGTTGGGTAAAAAGCTGGGAACTACTTTCTTGTAGCTGGGAACTACATTCTTGCAGACCTTGTAGTGAATTATTAGTGTTTTAGAAGGCATGTGGTTGACTGTATTTTATCTCACCGCGCCTCTCAGCCGTTGTAAAATACCAGGTAACCACATGCCTCTTGCATGTGGCTTATTGCTTCAATTGAATCAATGCATTAAGACCTGAGGCAGATTCTACAAGTGCCTTCTAAATCCTAACAAAAGTTTTTTGAAAACCTCATGTTGCTATATCAGTGGTGCTCAAACCTTTTCAGGACCCAAAAATGTGTCACTTCATTGTCCTCACTAAACCAGCACACAGGTAGAGAGTACCACTAATGCTGCATTCACACTTAGAGCCAAGCCAATGGTTGGCTTGGTAATTCTATATAATCTCTATGCAAACCAGCTTTTAAAATTTCCATGCTCGAAAAAAAGCTTGGAAATGTTTAAAGCTGGTTTGCATAGCCAACCATTAGCTTGGCTTTTCTGTATGTTAATGAGGCATTAGACGTAGTGGGCAAGTTACATGTGTATAAAGGCAGCGGGCGAGGTGTGAACCCGCGCATCTGAACCCTCCGGTGTGGATATGTTAACTGAAAATAATGGGAGCAGCTGTTCTTTTGACGTGCTCCGTCTGCAGCCGGTGTGTGTTCCTTAAATGTCTACCAGGTAGATCCTGAGACTCCGGCCAGGTACAGCATGCAGTCCAGCAGTCCTTCTTCCCTCAGTTGTTCCAGAGATCCCAGCAGGCCCACCATGGCTCTCTCTCCTCCCCCAGAGGCGATCAAAGCGATGTTGGGAACCTCTTCCTATTAAATAGAAAGAGTATGATAGATAGTAGTTGTTTCCAACACTTTTCTGGATATTAAATATAGATATAAGTTATATTGGTATAGCCTAGGCATTTTTACATCACACCACTGGAAGTGTCCATTAGGCCTATGTGAGTTGCCGTTTCACAACAATGAAATCATTGTGACCGAAGGTCGCAGTATACCATGAGAAATGTCGCAGCTTGTCTCTGTCTGTGTCTGTCTGTCAGTCAGTCAGTCAGTCAGTACACATTTTTACAGTCTATGGTTCTATGGGTTTGTGTATGGTTCTATGGGTTTGTCGCTCTGACATCATCCTCTGGCTTGATGTCCCTTTTATGCCCATATATTTTATGCCCATTTATAGTCGACAATGTGATCACACTTGCAAATTAATTAACGTCCTTGTCCGTTTTATTCCTATATATGGAGATCCCTGCTTTTTGGAACAAATAGCAGCATTTCTTTTTTTCTAAATATGATTTCAACAGTATACAATAAAAGAAAAGAAAAAAGTCTCAGATTGTCTCAAATTTAAAATGTGTTTAAATGTAGCAGCTCTGTTTATACTCTATGTGCAGTAGGTCTAGATGCCACTCAATGATTTGTAGTGCTTGGGGTGGTTGTATTCCATTCTCTAGCCTTCTTTTATTGCAACACTTCACACATCTTGCTGCTGTGTTCGCACATTGTTATATTTATCCCAGTAGGTATGTGAGTTTTTTGTCGTTGTCGCACTCACCTTTGCAGCTAAGTGACCCTTTTTCTTAAATGGATAGTTCACCCCCAAAATTACTATTTCTCTCACCCCATAGAGACTGAATTCATCATGGATATGTTTTGTTTTTGTCACATTCCTAAGCCGATAATTTGAGGAGACTATTTGTGTCTCCATAGGGAACAAATAGAGTCTCTTTTTGTGTCCATAGGGAACCACTGCTGGTTAACAAATTACTGGCTATGGAATGAGACAAAGACAAATAAATATCCATGAATTCCATGGGGTGAGTAATCAATGGATATATATATAATATATATATATATATATATATATATATATATATATATACACAAATATATATACAAATATATATACAAAAATATATACAATGGATTTCAAGTGTTATAAGACATGCTGTAGGGTGAGTCAGTCAGTCAGTCAGTCAGTCAGTCAGTCAGTCAGTCAATATTGGCCTTACAAATATCTACAGTTCCCACAATGTACTGCATGCTAATTGCATATCACAGACCTTTCTATAAAATAGCTGAAGGGCTCCTACCAGAGTGCAGGGGATGTTGTTGTTCTTCAGGCATTGTTGAACCCTGGCTCTTCGACTGGTGACATACTGTTTCTCTGCCTCATTCAGAGAATGACCAATTCTGACCTTGATATTAAAACACATTATAAAACATATATGTTTACCTTTTTGGGTACTGTGTGTGTGTGTGTGTGTGTGTGTGTGTGTGTGTGTGTGTGTGTGTGTGTGTGTGTGTGTGTGTGTGTGTGTGTGTGTGTGTGTGCGCTTGTCAATGTTTGTCCGTATCATGTGCTCTATAGAGCGTTATATCTTCGACTGGTCTGGACCGATTTGTGGGCCATGGACCGATTTTCAGGGGTTGTGTTGTTTTTTTCAAAAAAGAAAATCAAATACAAAATACAAAAACATTTTTCAAAACAATTTCAAAAAAAGAAAATGCATACATTTTTCGTCTATTTTTGAAATTAAGTTATTATAATTGCTCATATTAAGTTTTTGTAAGTTTGGGTCCCGAGGAGACACCAAATGTATCTGTTGGGTCTTGAGCTGAAAAGGTTTGGGAAACATTGATTTAGCGACAAATGATTAATGTATGTTCTATAAATATTATTGCTGTGTAATTTATAATATTTCCCCATATCCACGAATGGGCAGACAATTAACAATATACTGTATAGTTGATTAGCTTACCCATTCAGCTATGTTCTCTGTGTGAGCTGTCAGCGGGGACTGGCACTGCCCCATTGGTCGAACTCCTGTTGGGTGGACTGAGGTTAGGGTTGGGTTTAGGTTTAGGCATAGTTTTACTGAGGTTAGGGAGGGTTAGGGTTAAGGTTAGGTTTAGGTGGTCAGACCAAAGGGAGTTCGACCTAAGGACATGTTACCCTGTCAGCCAAAATGAGCAAATTGAGCTTGAATCCTGTGCTGTGCTGTGCCGCCTTATATACCACAAGATAAGACTAGTCAAACAGGAAATGATGGGATGATTATTATAACACCAAACAAAAAGCATGAATACCAAACAAAAATCAGACACATTTTTAAAAAGCTCAGTTGTCTTAAAGGACAACTTAGTTTTTTATTTATTTTTTATTTGTTCTCCTGCTATCTATCTGTCTCATCTTCCAACGGGTATAGAAACCTTATGTGGAGCAAATACATCCTCATACTTCTATTCACCTAATTTTGCTGTTAAATTATTTGTATCCATCATAAATATACACTCCTCCATGGGCTGCTCCTTACATTATGATGCTCCCACATATTCTCACGCACGCACCATGCAGTTACAGTTACTTTCCCCAAAACCCACACTCTGCACATATTTTGCAGCACATATATTCGAACGGGTAAGGTCTAGTACTACTAAAATGTGGAACGCCCTCCTGCAAGCCCTAAAGGAGAATAAATCCCTAACCTCCTTCAAAATCGGTCTGAAAAGTCACTTACAGACGGCTGCTACTCAAAACCTGTAAATAGACTCTTCTTTTCCACTGTAAATATATGCTATGTTTGTTTTTATTTTCCTTTTATTTTTCTGCTTTTATAATTGATGTTGCAAAGTAGGCCTTCTAGTGTCTTCTATCCGTCCGGCTTTCAATGTTATATGAGATAGGCCTACAGTACATAAAGTGTTTCCTGTGTAAATAAGCCGACAAGCTTACTAGGATCTCCTTTTAGTTGACCTTATATATATACCAGCGATTTGTACTGTCATGAAACTGAACCTTTTCCTATTGCAAAACTTCTAATAAATTCTTCAATCAAACAATCATACTCACCTTCCCTTTTCCACTGTAAATATCTGCTTCTGTTTGTTTTTATGTTCCTTTTATTGTTTTTGCTTTTATAATTGATGTTATCCTATGCAAAGTATTGTGTTCTAATACCTTTTCCTATTGCAATCTTCTAATACATTCTTCAATCAATCAATCAATCAATCAATCAATCAATCAATCAATCAATCAATCAATCAATCAATCAATTCTGATGTCTTTAATACTTGCCTACTTACTTGCCTTTAAGCCTGACAGAGATGGAATGAGGCTGTATCAGTCAGCGCACTTCAGTTCTGCGTTCACTCACAGACTACAGAACTCCTATCTCCTCTTCACCATCATCATAGCAGACAATATTCTTCAGAAGATGATATTACTGACAATTTACCTGACTGTCGTCCTTATTTCTTCTTCTTGCCACTGTTGCCAGACAGATGCAGCCAGTACTAACTTGAATTGTTCTGCTAGCAGCTAGTCCAATAAATGAATACATCTCTAATGACTTGCAAATCGCCCTTATTTGCAAAGATCGTTGAGATCCCATCAATCCTGCCACTCTGTTTCACACCTTATATCAGCTTGAATGCAAATAGCATACAAACAGAGTCACAAGACACTCCTTGCACATTCCAAAGGATCATTATAGGCCTACATGTGTCTTCTTTGTCGAAATGAACACTGTAAACTCCAATGTCTCTAGCCCTCAGTTCTTCTGTTGATTTCTGGAAATGGAGATCCCTGCAATAAAATATTTTTGAGATTCTGGGGGTCCTTGTCCTTGACATGAAAATGTTTGAGAACCACTGTCCTAGGCTGTATGTTCCCACGGTCGTATTGTGTGTTCCCACAGGGTTTCCCCTATTACCATGTACCTCAGGCCTAGGCCTACATGTGTGCTTTCCAAGATTCCTGCAGAGTGTTCCCAGGGTCCTACACAGGTCCCTGGTCCATGTGATCCACAGTGCCACAAGGTCTAATACTTTGAAAATAATTCTACACAGAATCTGATCTCCATACTAAAACCACCTGCATTGTCCTCCTCCTCACTGTCACTCGGATCAGCTAACAAAGGGAAGCTGTCTGAGCCTTTGCCCTAAACCCAAACTGTGGAACAAACATGCAGAAAGAAATGTGTAAAAATAGCTCTATTGCAACGTGTGTGTGTGTGTGTGTGTGTGTGTGTGTGTGTGTGTGTGTGTGTGTGTGTGTGTGTGTGTGTGTGTGTGTGTGTGTGTGTGTGTGGTGTGTGTGTGTGTGTGTGTGTGCATGTGTGCATGTGTGTTGTGTAGGAGTTGATAGAGCCTGCCTGCCTAGGGCTTGGCCTAGATATTTCCACTTTATCTCTGAATGAGTAGGCTATATATTTATACATAATGAATATATCTATCAATTAATGTAATAGAAACCTGCTTTTTGTGTGTGCACTTACCGGTAAATAAGCTGGCAATTGAAATGTATCCTTTTTTTAAATCATGCACAGAAATGTGGTTTTATTTAGGCTACTCAATTAACAATGTTTAACAAAGACACACGTTTATGTATTCAATACTTGACAATGAAAAGATATGCCTATACCAAAAACTAAATGATTTAATGCACTCAAACCTTTGACCAAATTAAAAAAAAACATCTTGCCTCCTGAGTAAGACGTGCAACGTATTACTTTCTGTTGTGAAATGTATTTAACATAACTGTAAAGGTCCCCACAAAAAAGGTGTGTGGGACCCCCAAAAATGTACGGCGTATGTGCGCTGCGCACGCCCCCAACATTTTCATGATGGTACTCAACTGAAATTCACAAGGCTGGTCTGCTTAAATATTATATCACACAAAGAGGCAAGACAGATAAAGCATAACAGAGCTAAAAATGTATACTTGAAACTATACAAATATTGTGATTTAAATGGCAAATATGTTTGGAGTAGATTATATCCTGCCTTAGTTGATGTATGTCCATTCTCTATTTGCAACACTGGACTAAGTACATTTACTCAAGTAGTGTACTTTTACTTAACTTAAGTACTTAAAATATTTGACACTTCAACTCCACTACATCCTAGAGGCAAATAGTGTACTTTCTATTCCACTAAAGTAATTTTAGAACTTTAGTTAACTTTGGTTACAACAAATTACTTTATAGATTTTGAGAAATACATGAATGACTTTAATAATTTTATATTGAACTGTGTGCTGTTTGAACAGATATACAAGCTCACAATGTGTCGCAATATTTTTCAAAAGTTAGTTTCTGTTGTGAAAAGAGAAAAAAGTCAATTAGTAGAAACACAGCACTTTGATGTCATTGGATGTAGAATGTATAGCTTTGTATCGCCTTGTCAAATAAATCAAATAATTTAAGTTCATGTTTGTTGTAAGTAAGCAACATACACCAACTGGACGTGAATAAAATCTTGACTTGCTGAAACTGTAATAGTAAAACAATAGTATGTCACACTGCTGTTGAGTGCAATCCAGTTCATTTGAAAACAAGGAATGAAAACAAGGAAGTTGTGATGTTATAGGTGACTGAGAATGAGGAAAAACTAGACCAACTAGATCTAACCCTGGCATCAACAATGGGCAAAACATTATTCTGTTGGCAGCATCACAATAACCTGTAGCTTCCTCCTTTTCAAAGCGTTGCTTTGTACCAGTGTACGAGAGCTTGATATGGCAGAGAAATATACTGTAGGTTGGGGGGGGATGAATACGTCATCGACTTGAGCTAGGTTTTGCTCTGTATCTAATAACAGATTAATGAAAAAAAAAACACACACGCACGCACGCACACACACGCGCACGCACGCACGCACGCACGCACGCACGCACGCACGCACGCACGCACACACACACTTTAGTTTTACTTGGTTCAGACATATCGTGAAAATAGCTCACGGTAAATGTCTCAATATCTCAAAATGTTTGCCTCTTTCTTAGGTGGCAATTGACAATTTTGCCAATGTTTGAGCCTTTTTTTATGGTATAGTTTGTTGATTACCCTTGGAGCAATGACAAATTCAATTCAGAGTTATTGAAAAGGTCTTAAATTGACACTTTAGAATGCACATATACCCTGTTTAAACATACATACTGTATGTTGGTTTGTTTACTGTTGAGTGAGAAAACAATGTTGCACATTAAAGGACAACTTTGTTTTTTACAACAAGGGTTCATATTCTAGATTGTAATTAGAGAAAAGAAAAGATGAGTGTTAAAATGTTTTCAAATACTGCTTTCTATAGTTTTAGCTATTTTAACGATGTTGACTTCAGTTGTTGGGGGCATGCGTACAAGTGCCTAATTTGTATTTTTAGACACAATAAGCCCATTCCCAAGATGCTGTGCAATCTTTCATGGGCCAATGTGACATATGGAGGCTAGTAGTGTTACTGTAAATAGTAATAAAGAAATCACCGGCTTATTGTGTCTAAATAGAAATGCGTAGTGACTAAATATATAGCCACTACGCATTTATCTAAGTTACAGTCACCAAAAGAGCAAAACTAAGCATGTCTTGGACCCAGCTCCAGAATACGATAATGATACTAATATTATTTTATTCAAAACAGAACATTTCCCCCAAGAACATACACGTTATGACAGAATAATGGATAATATTATGATAATTAAGAATATACTAATTCTGACAGGGTAATAAAGACTAATGATGAATCATTCTGACTATAACGTTCACTAAACTTTAAGAAGGTTTCACCAAATTCTCACAAAGATGTCAATTACACTACAACCCCAATTATCATTCAAGATTATATGGACATAGTGATTATGGTCCTAGTCAGCATTTCTTATTCTGATTCTGTGGTGGATGAATTACTCAAAAAATTTACAAAATCTACAAAACTGCAATAAAAATATGAATAAAAAGGTTTAAAGAATATAGGTAGTGAGCTTGTTTTTTTTTTGTTTTTTTTATAGCTTAAGTATAACATAGGGCTAATAAAAGATTAATGTGTATGTTTTGTAATGTTTTGTTTGCAGATGTAAGCAATCTGCTAAGTAATTTGACATTTTGAAAGTTTTTCAAATACATTTTTTTTTCTCAGAGATATAATGGAGTAGAAGTATAAAGGGCTGAAAAATGAACATACTTAAGTTAAGTAAAAGTACCTCACATTTGTATTTAAGTAGGCTACATTTTGAGGAAAGGCATAAAAAAAGTAATAACGTATTGGTAACATTAAAGTATACTGCAAGTATTCCACGTTTCACTTTAGTTGCCTTGCTTTTTTGGGACCTTCTTGGCCTTCTTAATCTCCTCCAGCAGTGTGGCCTTGGTGAGCTTCACATTCATGGCAGCTTTTCCCATCAGGTCAGAGATCATTTCTGGGCTGTACGGTCGTTGGAAGGTGGCATATTTCGTCTCATTCTCCTCAATACCCTTGCGGTCTGAAAAGTTTGAAGAGTTAGTGAGCAGTTGTAAGTCAACCCATCAAGAGGCCGATTCTAAAAATGTATTCTAAAGGCTATAGGTTTTCAGAAAAACCTATGTTGCTATGAGTGAATTGAATTGAATTAGCCTTTATTGTCTCCAAAGATACATTTTTCTTGGCAATGGAGGTAACAGCGTACCAAAATACAAAAATACAAAACCACAAAAGACAAATACATACATGTACACCTAAAATTTCCCGCACCTATCATGACACCCCAGTGTGCAATATATCAAGAGCCTCTAGTCCAGTATCACAGCGTTGCACTCTCCCAGCATACAGGTTCCCGTCCCCCCAGCAATTCATCGTCTTTTATTGATGTGCTTATTGAGTGCTTGGATTGGCAGCGGAATAAAGGAAAACTTATATCTGTTACGCTTTGCATCTGATGATCTGTACCATCAACCGGATGGCAGCAACTCATATTCTTTATGTAAGATGTGACTTGGGTCGGATGATTTTAAGGGCCTGCTTTAACGCTGTCCTATCAAAGATTTCTTTGAGAGAACATGGGGGCTGCATGCTAATGATTTTACCAGCCCTCTTGACTAGATTTTGCAGTTGGGATTTGAGTTTGACGGACAGATTTCCAAACCAGGTGGTGATACCATATCGGATGATAGATTCCATGCTTGCCCTATAGAACAGCAACATGATGTGTTTTGCCACCCCATGGACCCTGAACCCTCTCAGGAAGTGCATGCGCTGATTAAGGTGGGAACAAACAGACTTCGTTGGTAGCCTGATTTCAGACTCTGCGCTGGAACCAGTCCGCTCAGAGAGTGGGCGGGTCTATAGGCTGGAGCCAGGCAACTTGTTTGGCCCAGTTTAACTGAGAATCGAAACAAATACCTAAGAACAAGAAGTCACCTGCTCCACTCTCTAATTTAAACAATTACAGCTCGTCCCTATTGGTGGAAAAAAGGCCCAAGTCGTGTGAGCGTTTTAAAGTTGAAATCACGTTGCTAGGCAAAAGTATGTCAGAGGTACGTGTGAGAGCAAAGTGTCACAGCGTGTGACGCACGTTTCTATACTAATACTAATTAGTATTTCTTCATAAAAAAGTATTACAGTTACCTCCACAGTTTTTCATGTTGAACAGGGGCATGTGGATCACAGTTGGGATGTTGCCATCTCCTGGACACACATAGTATGGTTGAGGTGTGCCATCAGTGTTGCTGGGTATGGCAACACGTGGGAAAGGTATGCCCATCGACTTGGACATGTGTGAAGCTTGTTCCAGTGTCTGTATAATTAAGCAACAAAAGCAAAACCACCTAAGTCTTAATTCTTAAAAGAATATTTAAAATTGTTTATAATAGGCACCTTTTTACCTTGTTTTCTTGTTATTTAGCCTAAAAAAAATAGGTCCAGGTGTAGGGTTAGGGTTAGGGTTTTTTTATTCCAAAAAAGCATTATCATCCTTTTCGGCCAAGCCGTGGCAACCT
The DNA here is from genome assembly GCF_963921795.1 of Nannobrachium achirus. Taxonomy (NCBI): domain Eukaryota; kingdom Metazoa; phylum Chordata; class Actinopteri; order Myctophiformes; family Myctophidae; genus Nannobrachium; species Nannobrachium achirus. The sequence continues at coordinate 54,151,406 of NC_137813.1, forward strand.
TATACAGCCCACAACTGCAGCAGTGGGCATTATGCTAAACTGCTTATTTCCATCGCTTTAAAATCCACATTTTTGACTCATATCACGCCTTAATACACACACTAGAGCAATAACATTGTACTTACGTCATTGATGTTGTCCAGGCTTACATCATTGTTGTGAATTGGTCATAAAACAATTCAGTCACGTTCTACAAGCGAGTGAAGCGTTTTACGGTGGAATGGTATAGAAAGAAGTAACCATGGTGATATTTTTGTATGTTAGCTTGTCTATGTGTTTATTAACAGCAGAGAAGTAGAAAAAAAGTGGATTTTAAAGTGATGGAAATGAGCGGTTTTGCGTAATGTCCACTGCTGCCGTTGTAGGCTGTATAAGGTTGAGGCCGAAATGGACAATAATGCTTTTGTAGATAAAAAGAATCACCTGGATATATTTTTTTAGAGAGAGAGAGAGAGAGAGAGAGAGAGAGAGAGAGAGAGAGAGAGAGAGAGAGAGAGAGGACACTCTCCAGTGATATGTGATGTGGCTTAGCATTAATAAAAGTATATGGTATGGTATCAACAAGTATTTTGATTTCAGTGCGATTATGTTAACCAATTACCCAAAAATATATGTATTCAGAATTTATTCAAAAGTTCAAACAACCTACTGTATAAAGTACAGTAAGTGCGCTACCTTTACAGGGTTCCCACTGCTGAAGTCGAGGGAGATGATGAGGTCGATGTCTCTCGCTTTTCTGAGGGAGGAGAAGTAGGGAGAGTTCAGCAAAATCCCAGCATCTTCATAGTCCCTCGTTTGTGTGTCCAGGATTTCGTCAGCTTCTTCAGCGATGTACAAAAATACATTACAAAATACATTAACACTTCTTTACATAGCCAGAACATTTTGTTTGTGAGGATTCAGAATGGGGGTGTGGGTCAGACTTAGGTGCTCTATTGGAATGCTGCCCTTTTGGAATTATGGGAAACCTTGAATACACAAATTAATAAATGATTATGAACTGTGTTTGTCTCTGAGCTCTGATCCTACCTGGCAAGGCTGGTATGTTGTACAAGAAGTTGTATGAGGTTCCCCACGTCCAATGCATTGCACATTTTATGGTGCTGCAGATTATCTCCAACCATACTGAAATTAGAAGTACACTGTACATTGGTACGAAACAAGTAATACTTATAACCATATTCAGACTACAGTAGGCTATACTACCATAGGTCAATGCCATTAATGAAATACTATATGACCAGAGCACTTTCATAATACACAGACTTTATTACTATTATTGCAGTAATCTTTCAAAGGTTTATTTTGAGATGCATGGATTACAGTGCAAAACACAGAATACTGTGGTATTATGGAATAATACATCATTGTGTTATTTTCTGATCACTGTGGATTGTGCTAAAGGAAAGGTGCCAGAAAAGGCACCCAGACTTTTTTACAAGCAGGGGCGATCAATCTGTCAGAGAGATATTGATTCGCATTGGATTAGTATCTAATCTAAAAGTTGGGGATGGAAATTCCCATCCCCAAAAAGTTTAAATGTAGAATCAGGGAACAGCACCACTCACTGGTAGCAGTGACACAGTCTTTGGTCAAGTCGTGGAACCAGTCCAGGAAACATTCAGAGACATTCAGCGTGTGATCCTTGAGCTTGTCCATAATCATTTCCAAGGGCATCTCATCGTTTGTGTCTAAAAACACTTTCTTGCCTGTCCTGTCCACCTTGCCTATAGAAGAGATGGGAGCACAGTACCTTCCAGATTTATTGGAACAGCAAGGAATGTTTGGATTTGATATCAGAGGACCAATATAATCAATATCAATGAGTGCATTGTGTACACCGCCGGCACCTATATAGGCATACTGTAGGCTATAGTGTTTTAATGTGGGTTGAGACAGTTTGTGTCACCCGATACACACGTTATCATTGTGAGCACAAATATGTAATTATTTTATAGTACAAGTTGAACTGAACTGAACTAAATGTGAGACAGTGGCGATAACTGTTTTTTGCACCTGTCCGTGTGTCTGTGTCTGTGCACATTTAATTTTGCACATGGAATGATCAACAGCATCATTGCTTGCGCACTTACAGTCGGCCAATGAAGACAACGTATCTCTTTTCATTTCAAAACGGCTTTATGTTTTTCCCAGAGTGACTTGAGAGAGAGAGTGGTGTCACCGAGGGGTCAGAAAATGAACTGCGTCACGTGACCCATGTTTCAGCTCTAAAGTGACAACCGGGAGATTAAATAACATTGGTTTCAAAAGAAGCGTCGCGAATATCGGCATTTTTAGGTAAATACACAACATGCCAACCATTTTAAAGTATTGTACAGGGATAACTAAAGTCTCTTTAATATTTACTTTAAACTATTGCCAAAAAACTATGTAAAATAACATTAGACGCTGAGCTAGGACCACACATATGGGGTCCTCGGTATCATTGGGGGGGATTAATTCTCATAGTGATTTTTGGGTAGGTATACACCTCTAGTGATAGGAAAAATGTGATAGCATTGCATCTGTGGTAGCTTTCTCTGTGCTATCTATCCTTTTATAACAACATGCCAAAAAACTGTTTTCAAACTCCGAATGGAATATTCTACTTCAAACTGATGATTCTCCCTTAGTATTGACCCTCTGTCTTTGAAAAATGGCAAGGATAAAGCTCAGACTACATGTTTTTCATTGTACGTTGACATGCACGTCCTCAGTCATTGTAGTTCATTGTCAGACTGCATCTGTTCTACAGCTTGTTGGAAAACTTAAAGTGGCAAAAGAGGAAGATGAACGATGAATACTTTGAAAGAATAGTGAACTAGTCTAATGCTTTAACGTCCCATTTGATGAATGCCAAGCAGCCTAACCTTAATTGATGTAACGTCAACAAATGTAAGAGGAAACTCAATACAATGACACTGGTGAATTTGCATCCATCAATGGGAAGGTCTGTTAATCATGAATAATGACTTCTTCATTTCTTACAGGTTGTTTAGGACATTATAGCCTCAATGTAAAGGTCAGGCCACACAAATAATGTTCCCCTGGAGACTGTTGTGTTGCTGCCCATGAGCAAACACAGACTGAGACAGATATGGGGTCATCAGTATCATTTGGGGGGAATGATTCTCATAGTGACTTTTGGGAAGGTACTGTATATACATACCTAGTACTAGGAAATATGTGATAGCCTTGCATCTGGGGTAGCTTTCTGTGTTATCACTTCATTTATAACCACATGCCAAAACACAGTTTTCAAAATCCAAATGGAACATTCTACTTCAAACTGATGATTCTCCCTTTAGTATTGAAAAATGGCAAGGATAAAGCTTAGACTACATGTTTTTCAAAAAGTTGTTAAAAGTATCATCTCTAGAAATGGTACATATTACAGGCAGTGACAACATACTGTAGTGACTAGATTACATTACATAAGATGTACTTTTGTTTTCATGAAAGGTGTAACACAAAGGGTTCCTTTATAAACAACCAAAAGATTTTAAACCATGTTTACATACATAGATTCTAAAGAAATGTATTGAGAAATTCATTAAACTAAATATATTGCAAGTGTGTTAAAAGTAGAACTTATCCAAAATGCCCACTATTTGATCCGCCTTTCCTAGTATAGACAACCTCTGTGTAATCTAATTTTTGGGTTTTCATACGTGTAGAATCCATTATTTTTAAATGGTCAGTCTCACATGTTAAGGTCAGGTCAAGGTTACTTTTGACCTCTGGGAGAATAACAAATGGAAACAACTTGATGAATATTCATCTTTCACTTAATTAAAACTCATTTGTAGCCGATCCAGAGTATACTCGCGAAATATACTCGAGTATTCATAGTGCCAATCCCGAGTATACGCGCGATATTTACTGATACAGTAAAGTATTAACATGGAAGCCAACGGTCTTTCTCATCTTTGATGTCCATTTTCTCCAAAAAACACCTTTGATGCCAAGGATGGCATTGGATTCTCGACATCTGACATCATACATACAATCCCTTTATGGAGATCCCTGTCTGTAGAACCAGCCACACAGATATGGGCTGTCTTGGCCATATATGGATTCTGTTGGTGTGGTATGTGGCCGATGTGGCCTCCATACATGGGCATTCCCATATGAAGTCCTGTTAGATATGGGCTTAATATTGATGACATTAGGGATCTCCATATGGGCATGAAAAGGATTATGTTAGTGGTTCCCCTGACATCACAGTGATGTCAGAGCATGATGTCAGAGCGACACACCCATAGACCTGTGACACACAGTGATGTGTCAGGGGAACCACAGTGTTAGGCGTGACAGAGATACGGAAGATGTCCTGGTTTTCATAGTTAACTGCGACCTACGGTCGCAATAACTGATGGTAATTTCACTGATTCAGCCACATTCCTTGAACCCTAAAACCTTGAGTTAGATAACCAATACCACCTTTCTATATTTGAACAGTATCATAACGCTAAGCTCCAGTCAGCTATCTTGGACGCATCTTGAAAATGATGAATTCCTACATTTTTAGTATGTTCTTAAGCATAGAGGTCTCAGAAGTAGTTGAAAAACTTTTGTATAGGGGGGTTAAGTAGTATGTTTTCATATAATGACCCATGTCATTTTCGCCTAGTGTTATAAAATAAAATGCATGATAGCACCCATAAAGCTACCACTGGTGCAAGGCTATCACATATTTTCTAACTCTAGACATGTATACCATGACAAAAATCACTATGAGCATTAATCCCCTCAGTTGATACCGAACAACCCCAGTGGCTCACCGTCTAATGGTTTAGGATGATTTAAGTCGGGATGTTGCCTTGTCACCGACGCTAATCACTGCATCGTCATAATGTTGTTAACATGCACAATAGCACCTCCAAGTGGCAGGTTAAAGTAAGGCAATGAAAGGCATGTACTCTTGTTATCGTCAGACATCAATATAATTATATCGTTTGCAAATCAGAAAATAAGATATCAGGAAATAACCTGTTATATGTTTTCTTTCATTTGTCTGAATCGATTATTTTTATAAAGGTCACAGTCGTTAGAAAATGATGTTTTGAGCAGCTGCTCTCATTCATTTAGCAGACTTCCGGTTCTGAGATTGTCACTATAGAAGCACCTCCCGAGCCGCCATTGGACTCGCCCCATGAAGTGAATGTAGGTGGCCTAACTCTCCATTCTACGGCTCTGGTTTTGCCCTAGAACTTTTGATCTTCAGGTCACAGCACCTTGCTGGCTCTAGCCCATAGACCCACCCACTCTGTCACCCACAGAGTGGACTGTTTCAGCTGAGTCTGAAATCAGGCTAGGTCACACCATCAATCATACACTAGAGGAGGATACTACCCACACAAGATCCTTGTAGTGGTGCCGGCTCACGGCAGAATAGTGATAGTCTTTAAAAGACAAAGATGCGGCCGCACACACTGTAGCCAAAGTGGCAATATTTATTTCAGGACGCAGAGTAGGCCTATATGGAAACCAACATTTCGGCATACCCTGAAGAAGGCAGTTTGTTGCCGAAACATTGTACTTCAGTGAAGTCCTATGCAAAATTTCCCAAAATTGTGCGCTCTTAACTAACCACCTGAGCTACGACTATTACTTTGGTCAGTGCAAAGTGTAAATCACTATGGGAATAGATGACTAATACTGTCAGAACACAATTGTTACATTTAAGTGTACCTTCAAGCAGCGTGTTCAATTTTTGGGCAAGATCTGAATGTTTCTTATGTTCTAAGACCCGAATGTGCATCTCCACAAGGGTCTGGAGCACATCACATCGCTGGCAGTGGCAGTTCAAATCTAGAAGAAAAGTACATGAGTGTATTTTAGTAAATGCTTGGATGAACAAATTAACCAATGAAGAAATTAATAAAATAATAGTTTCGTACGTTGTAAGAAGGCCTTTATGGTTTCCAGTATTAGCTGCATGTCAGCTAGGGCGCTGCCACATACTCCTGCCAATGATAGATCAACACAGAGCCAGGGTTATTATAGTTAACTAAAGCTAACAAAATATCAAAGACAAAAACAACAACATTTTAGTGAACTGAAATAAACATAAAAACAGTGTCTGGCTCACAATGCGTTGTGATGCAATGCTTTGTGCTTTGATTTTTTTAATCTTGCCTCTATCCTGTATATATTATAATAAACTACTAACACTACAACCAATAAACACTAAACCAAATAAGCACACCTGCTTTATAAATGTATTAAAACTAATTGAAAAAAAATAAATAAATGTATATTTCAAAACTATCACTTTACACAGCTCACGTCAGACCACGGACCCCTGTTTGATTAAATGATCCATCTCTTTGACATTAATCTACACTATAAAATCATAACTCTGAGAGGGTACTCCGAGTTAGTCCCATATCATTCGGCAGTGCTTGATTCTCCCGTATCCAACAGGGTGTCCCAGTAGTAAACAATCTTACTTTACAACTAAACAGTACAATAAAGAATGTTCATGAAAACATATTAGATGTTTTAATTGGCAATGCAGAAACATAATCTTGATTTGTGTGTGTCTATAATACAGTGTGTATGTAGCATTATAGTGTGTCTGTAATAGCATTAGAAAAGGAAAATCAACAGAACAACGGGACTGACCAGTGGCCACGTTGGTGTCTCTAACTAGAATGAAGCAATAAGCCACAAGAGGCGAGTGGTTACCTGGTATTTTACACCGGCTGAGAGGCGTAGGGAGACACGAGGCGCAGCCGAGTGTCTCCAACCTACTCAGCCGGTGTAAAATACAGGTAACCACAATCCTCGCGAAAAACAACATGAAAAATCATAGACATGTACCAATTAAAACTGTTCTATTTCACTAATAATTCACTATAAGGTCTGCTCTGCAAGAAAGTAGTCCACAGCTACGAGAAAGTAGTTCCCGGCCAGGCTGCAGAAACAACACACCTTACTTGCAATCAAGTTCTCTAGTCTAGCTTCACAACACTGTGGAAAGAAATAACAAACCTGGGTTTGATATAAACTGATTAAAGGTGTGGGTTATAGTCTCACATACCACAGCAATTAAAGGGAAACCAGCCAATCAGAATCAAGGAATGGAACTAGCCGTTTTAGAAGTCACCTTTTATGTAGCTCATGTCCATCTCTGGCTGCTGCTTTATCTGGTTCCCTTTGTTGAACTGACTCCCGAAGTGGGCCTGGTCCACGAAGGCCCCAGTGAGAGAGTACCCGGCCTCATTGGGGGTCATCTCAAACCACACATCTGCCAAGAAAAACTCAGTCAAACTTTGAATCTACCAGTATAAAATTCAATGGTCACAATATATAACTAACTGTACATGTTCGATCATCTTTATTTATTTTCTCACAATAAGTCGATGATGAAACAATGACTCATTGGTTATGCATTACTGCACACAAGCACACACTGACACACATGAATAATGTGAAAAGAGTAATGACACTTTACTGTCTGAAACTTTTTTGCTGTCTTGTTGGTTGATCTTCTTGTCAATCATAGTAAAGATGGGATAGGGATCCAGGCTGTCTCTTCCTCTCTGGGCTGAGAGCACATGCTCATCTATCTGAAGAGACAACAAACTGACTGATTACTCATTACTCATGTTACTGAATATCATTTTTATTGTATGTTTTGCAAGCTTCATGACGGAATATATAATAATAAGTCGCTGTTTGGCAGAGACAAACTACAGTAACTCAAATGTTCTGCTTTTCTTTTCATAAATCAATGCTATTGAACACCCCGTACATATGTGAGTGGGTTAAACACATTTGAACCAAGTAAAAGGTTCCTGACAAAACCAGCTAACTCCATTGGTTCATCAAACTGTTGGCTAAACCAGCTCCACCCCCTCTCCACTGCTTGGCATAAAAAGCATTTGAACCCCTCTTATTGCAATATTCCTGCTTATTATTGTTTAAGCCGATATAAGCATTGTCATGAAGCATCAGGGCATTAAGTCACACGTTGTGATGCATTTGAGGTTGGAGATCCATTGTCAGCTGTTCTATCAATGATAGATAAAAACCTTATAACTCCAATTGAGCCGGATTTGGGTAAAGAGGTGATAATATAAATTTGTATTACAACTATTACACTATAATGGATTATAACTGTGATTATAATACACAATAAACTATTGATGTATTACTGTGATAAATATAATACACTATAACAGTGGTTAACACAATATAATCTATTGTCATGTATTACAATCCTGGTGGTCTAAATGAAAAGTCAGTGAGTGATCAGTCATTATGAAGTGTTTGGCACTGTATGGCCTAGCTCAGACCTTCTCTGGATTGGATACTTTTTAGTACCACTGTCACATTTAGTACCACTTCCACAGCACTCTACCCAGGTTCTTGTAGTGGAAAACCTGTCACAAGTGGGCGGTGTGGAGTGGTGTGGTGTTGGGCCATATGTTAGTGGAAAAGGGGCTCATACTGTATTATAACCTAAAGAGCATTTACTGTGTAGTTGATTGGCTGACCTCTTTCACGACAGTGGGGACAACCATTGCAGACCAGAAATGAGTCAAAGAGTAGTTGTCATATTGGCTGTAGTACTTTTTCAGTTGTTCTTTCATCTCCTCCCATAAGGGCACACTCTCAGAACCTAGCCTTTTTACTATGGTGTCTGTCACAGATGGTTTGGAGGACCAGTTGAGCTCTTGGTACAAGGGGGCCATGCACCTGGGGATGATGAGAGAGAGAGAGAGAGAGAGAGAGAGAGAGAGAGAGAGAGAGAGAGAGAGAGAGAGAGAGAGAGAGAAATACATGATTGAATCATCTGGTGCCTCAACAAGTGCCTTCTAAATCCTAACAAAAGTTTTTTGAAAACCCAGTACCGGTATATCATTGGTGATCAAACCAATTTCAGGACCCCAAAATGTGTCACTTCATTGTCATCTGACAACATCAAATTGTCATTTGACGTGTGCCGTCCGCAGCCGGTGTGTGTTCCTTAAAGCCTCTATCATGTCCAGGGTGAAGAGCTATCACCTCACAGCGGTGTAGTTTTCTAGCTATCAACTAAAAATGTATAACAAGGCCTAGGAGATAGCTGGAAAACTACATTGCGGTGAGGTGATATCTCTTCACCTTGAACTATGATAGAGGCTTTAGCGTCTACCAGGTTGATCCTGAGACTCCGGCCAGGTACAGCATGCAGTCCAGCAGTCCTTCTTCCCTCAGTTGTTTCAGAGATCCAAGCAGGCCCACCATGGCTCTCTCTCCTCCCCCGGAGGCGATCAAAGCGATGTTGGGAACCTCTTCCTATTAAAGAGCAAAATATTAGTTGTTCCACAAAACTTTCATTATTTAAGGCTATGTTTCCAACAATTTTCTGGATATTAAATATATATCTAAGTTTTATTAGTATAGCCTATGCAATTTTTACATCACACCACTGAAAGTGTCCATTATGTGAGTTGCCGTTTCACTACAATGAAATCATACCGGTAGGAACAAAAAACTGGGTTTTCAAAGAAGTGCTGCTTAACTCCCTAAAGGTGTGTGTTGCAGACGTACAAAGAAAAAAATCCAAGGTAGGCCTACTCCATCTTTTGATCCTTGGAAAAAATCTAAAGGCAACAAATATGACCAAATGTATCGACCTAGGGTCTGACAAGTCTGCAGCCCACACCTTTAGGGAGTTAAGCAGCATTTCTTTGAAAACCCTTTTTAGTGGCCAAGGCCACGAAGTGGCAAATGGCCACTCATTGATATTGGACTTTCTCATTATGATTATTATTATTCTTACGCCACTTTTTCTCTAGCGGCTAGACCGTGCAGTCGCTTTTTACGAAACTCGGCAGTATGGCAGAGGACTATGCCAAACGGCTAAAACGCGAAGCTCGCAACAATCGGCCAAAGGGTGGCGCTGTAGGAAGCCTTTGAAAAATGCCAACTTTGAACAGATAAAGCTCATGCTCTGTTTCAGATCCAGCCATGAAACCTGTATACACTTATGCGTCTCCTCATGCCGAACAACTTTTACGCTCTGACCTTTACTTCTCCCACAATTTTGAATTATATGAAAAACAGTCAAAATCTATCTCCTCCTGGGATTTTTGCATCATGTGCGCGAAACTTTTTTTACATGAACTTTGGACCAATACGGTCAGATCTGTCTCTGCGGATTTTTTTTAAAGTGAAACATTATTTTTTAATAATTCACTGTATATTGCAGTTTCATGCAAATTATTCTTCTGCCTCTAAATCATACATGCAAAGTGACACGTTCATGGCATTTGGCAAATATGTAGAGGGTTAGTCCAAATATCACTGAAAGCAATCTTACTCCAATTGGCCAAAGGGGGGTGCTATACGAAGTGTTTGAAAACTCAAACTTTAAAGGGGCATAACTCATGCCTCATTTCGTTTGAAGACATGCAACTTGCTTACACGCGTGCCTTGACTCAAGCAGAAGACATCTGTGTCTTTGTTAAGTAAGCTCCGCCCTTTGATTTTCCGCCATTTTGAGCAGTTTGTAAAACGCTTAAACCCACTTTTATTCTTAATTTTCGCATCAAGTGCATGGAACTTTTTTTACATTAACTTTGGACCAATATTTAAAGATCTGTCAGATCGGATTTTTTAAAAATTGAAACATGCTTTTTTAATAATTCAATCAATATTGCAAGTTTTATGAAAATTATTCTTCTGCCTCTAAAACATACATGCAAAGTAAAATTTTCATGATGAACTACTGTAGAGGGTTAGTCCAAACATCACTGAAACCAATCTTATCCCAATTGGCCAAAGGAGGGCGCTATATAATTTTGAAAGAAGGCGTCAAGTACATTACATGAAACTTTTTTTTTAATATATAACAGGTCCATTATGTGTGACTGCCGTAGTGTAGTGGTCAGTGCCTGTGCCTGATATACGGACAGTTGTGAGTTCAAACCCCACGTCGGGTTGAGTTGATGTTAACATCCTGGATGCCCATGGCATGTGCGTATGTCAAACTCTTTAATGTTGACACGTCTGATCTAACTTAACGTTCATGTTTAAAATGAGCCCTTCTCTACCGGCCGTTATTTTTCTGTTCTGAGTGAAAGAAAATATGATCACTCGAAAATGTCAGAAATACTCAGATTACATTTACTCAGATTGATTTCACCCCAAGCCTCCAAAAAATAAATCAATAAAATCAAGGCACTCAGCCTACATAGAACTTTTTTTTTAAACAAACATGGTTAACAGATCCTGTGGCTCCCTAGTGCAGTGGTCAGGGCATATGCCTTTCATGCAGAAGGTCGTTGGATCGAATTCCACCTGGGGTTTATATAAGCATAAAACCATGACATTTGGTAGACTTTACAGTTTGGTTCCTTGAACAATGTCTGATATGGAGCCTTCCTAAAAATGTCCCACAACCCCCCTTGAAGCGTGTGCCAGTGATTGGTAACGTGGCATTGGTTCGACCTCCCGTTGGTCCGACCACCTCGTGCCGACGTTGGTGAATGCTAAGCTAGTGAAATGCTAACCTGCCGACACAGGTGAATGCTAACTAGGTGAATGCTAACCTGGTCAAACCAACGGGAGGTTGTACCAATGCTCAGTCCTCCAGTGATCACCCTCCCCTGTGCCAATGTTGGCACCCGTGCCTAAGGTTGCCTCCCCTCATTCTAATCTAACTAGTAAGACGCCTCAGGGTGACATTTGGCCAGTGATGTATATCGGACCAGTTACCCATATAAATGGAGATCCATGTACTGTATATAGTGCATTTCTTTTATGCCCATACATGGAGATCCCTATCTGAACCAGCCACACAGATATGGGCCATGCCTTGGCCATCTGGACAGTGATGTACTGTATATCGATGATCATCAGGGATCTTCATATATGGGCATAAAAGGGATTCTACGATATATGGACTTTTACATAGTCACCTGTCACCTGTGATATCACCTGTGATGTCACAGTGATGTGTCAAGGGAACCAACCCATAGACAAAAAATGTGTACACACACAGCTTCACAGAGACAAGCTGTGACATTTCTCATGGTAAACTGCGACCTTCGGTCGCAATAATAAGGTACAAAGCCCAGCGTGTTATGACGGTAAACCTCCACAGAAGAAGGCAAGGTGCCCTGGGGAGCTCTGAAGAGAGCAGGAGGATGAAATGACCTGAACAGGGAAGCAGCTCAACTTGTGGTTCCCTTTCAGCTAATTTCTACCTTCCACTTCCAACTCTGCTGACATCCTAGAAAAGCTGTTATGGTACATGAAAGAATATATTCTCAATGGTGCTCAGAGTGGGGTCCGGGGACCCCCAGGGGTCCTTGAGGGGGTTCAAGGGGGGGCGGGGGGGAATCAGTGTAACCACTCTAAAGGTCATTTAAAAAATAGCAGATTTACTACCGAGTAGAGTGCCGCGCTATGAGCTTGTAGGTCTACTATCTTCGAATAGCAAAGTATATAAAACAATGGTTAAAGTGGTTCAAATCTAAAGTGACAAACATGCTTTCCAGCTCTTAAAGGAGTAGTTGACCATATGTTTAATGTCCATGTATTTGCTAGAGAATGACAGTGTTTACTCATTTATATCCATAATAATAGATCTTTCCCTTAAAAACATGCACTATTGACAAGTTCGAATCGTATCGTATCACCATGAATGAACCAATATCTTCCATGTATCGTATCGTCAACCATGTATCGTGATGCGTATCGTATCATTGTTAAAATGTATCGTTACACCCCTACTTACAACCTATGTCCTACGCAATCAGCATCAGCATCAGCCTCTGTCTAATGCTAATGGCCAATGAAAAATGTGAAAATTGGGATCAGTTGCTGAAGAGATAAAGGTGGAAATGCATTTGTGACTGAGTGACTGACTGACTGACCGATCTGTAAAATTATATAATGGATGTGCAGTAGGTATAGATGCCACACAATGGTTTCTCTAGCCTTATTTTATCGCAACAGTTCACACATCTTGCTGCTGTGTTCGCATATTGTTGTATTTTACAGCATGGGAGTTTTTTTGTCATTGTCGCCTACACCTTTGCAGCTAAGTGGCCCTGCCTTTTTCTTAAAGGGATAGTTCACGGTCTGGGGACCTTTCACCCCCAAAATGACAAGTGATCTATCGATTACTCACACCATGGAGACTTGAATTCATGGATATATTTCTTTGTTTTTGTCACATTCCTAAGCAAATACTTTGAGGAGACTCTTTGTGTCTCCATTTAGGAAACAAAGGAGGCTTGTTGTGTCTCCATAGGGAACCACTCACTGGCACTGCTGGTTACTACTGGTTATAAAATGATTGGCCATGAAATGTGACAAAAACAAATAAATATCCATGAATTGGGGCAAACTTGGATGCAAAGTGTGGTGGAAGCAACGTCTAAGTAAACACCCTTATTCCAAACACAGAATAGATTTGGACCTTGCCAATATTATTGACCTCTTATTTTGTATGTGGCAAACATGGAATAGGCCTACTGATGAAAATGTTAATCACAAGCTGGCATGGTGATGACCCCTGCCCCTAAATGCTAGCCTAGAAATGGTAATTGTTGTTGGACAATGGATTTCAAGTGTTATAAGCCTTGGGTTAGTCAGTCAGTCAGTCAGTCAGTCAGTCAGTCAGTCAGTCAGTCAGTCAGTCCTTGGCCTTACAAATATCTCACAATGCATGCTATAAAAAGTCTGAAGGGCTCCTACCAGAGTGCAGGGGATGTTGTTCTTCTTCAGGCATTGTTGAACCCTGGCTCTTCGACTGGTGACATACTGTTTCTCTGCCTCATTCAGAGAATGACCGATTCTGACCTTAATATTTAAAAAAAACATAACATTTAATTTATACCTTTCAGGTACTATGTGCGTGCGTGCGTGCGTGCGTGCGTGCGTGCGTGCGTGCGTGTGTCACACACACACACACACACACTCACACACACATACTGCACCAGCAAGTTTGAGAGTGTAGATCATCTATTTTTTATTGAAATTAAGTTATTAATTGATAATATATTTTTGTACGTTTGGGTCTCGAGGAGACACCAACTTTATCTTTTGGGTCTTGAGCTGAAAAGGTTTGGGAAACGTCGATTTAGACAAATGACTAATGTATGTTATATAAACATTATTGCTGTATCATTTTATCATTATTTACCCATATTCATCCACAAATGAGCAGACCATTAACAATATACTGTAGTTAATTAGCCTGTTGAAAATGCAAAGTGTTGGCGCACTTTATTTTAACACTATAATTGTGGCAATAAATAAGATAACTTACACATTCAGCCATGTTCTCTGCGTGAGCTGTCAGCCAAATGAGCAAGGTGAGCTTGAATCCTGAGATCTTGAGCTTGAGGGCTGTGCCACCTTATATACCACAAGACAAAACTAGTCTAACAAGAAATGATTGTAACTCAAGTCGGTTTGTGGTGTTGAAACATAATGCGGAGGGTTCTGTATTACATTCACAGTAACTACACAGCAACTACGAAGACAGGTTGCGGCCGCTACGGTCCTGTACAAAATGCACAACCCCCACTGCCCAAGGACTGCCCAGGATTCCCCATACGTCAGACGGCGAACCACCCAACTATGCAGCCATGCCAGAACATGCTCTCAGCCCCCCAGGCTCCAATACACGCACACTGGACAGAACCTCTCTTTTTTGGAGCTGTGTGCAGCTCCCTATACGTGGCTGTGTGGGTCTGTCTGTCTGTCTGTCTGTGTGTGTGTGTGTGTATGTAGCCTGACACAGCCTGACTTCGGCGCGTAACTAGTGCCGCACCATTTACGCCACTCGCGCAATATATACATCAAAATGTGCGGCTCGGCCGGGAATGGTGTTCTATTACCTTTCGTTCCGATCCGCCTTACCATGCCGACGTAATCGGCAAAAAACGACGCTTAATTGTCCCCATTGACTTATAATGGGACAATGCAAGAAATCACTTTCAAGTATTTTTCTCTCGTAAACCATAGGAGCTACAGTTTCAAACCTCGGAGAGGAGATTCATAATGATTTTAAGAATGAATCGAAAAATTATTACATCACTCGGCCTCATGGTGGCGCTATAACGGCCCACTTTACGTTTTGCCCCGTAACTCTTGAACCGTGGATCGGAAAATTAAAATTCTTTTTTCCCTGGATTCCTTGGGTCAAGACGCATCTCCCCATATAGGCCACGCCCATTTGCGCCAGGATAGATTTTCCGCCATCTTGAATCTTCTCCAAAACACACTTTTTGCTCCTTTTCCTACATATTTTCTTCAAATGTCACAAAAATCGGTACACATGATCTACACACACACACACACACACACACACACACACACACACACACACACACACACACAGCTCCACTTCACACGGGTGTGATTTTTTGCTTTTTAAATAGACTTTATTGAAAAATTTGCAGGTTTACAATCATTTTAAGCAGTCAAAGCAGTCATATGAATACAGTCATACATTAAAGTAATTACACAATTATAATATACTATGTAAGGGCATTACTTTCTTTTTTGTTTAACCCTCACCTTTTTCCTTCTTTTTTTCTTTTTTTTTTTACATCGAAGCATAAAAAGCATACAAAACAAGAAAATAGAAATATAATAAATATAGAAAAATAGAAATTGTTTTTTTTTCTTCTTTTTTACAAGTTCAAAAGGTGCCATGGTTTCAGTTTGTTATGTTTAGAGTCCAGTGTTCGTTGCCTTCTGAGCTCAGTTTTTACTTGTTTGAAGACCACCTCCCCAGAAATGGTCTCCTGGTGGATGACCATGGCACTCCTAGTGTTCCACAATTTATTCACAACAGTGCAAATGATAGACCAAAATAATTCTTGGTCCATGGCGGACATGAACCTTTCTCCAGTCTCCACACTGCTGTCCGGGTGTGCAGGGGCGTCAATTGGGTATGACAGGGGTATGCAGCTGCCATACCCTGGGTCCAGGGGGGAAAATAAAAGTTACTTTTAAATATAAGTCCATGAATGTCTCTTTGTCTATCTATTATTTTATTGTTAAATAAATTATTGTGTTGTTAAATTACAAAATAACTACAAATGCAAAATGTAACAAAATGGTCACTTTAACAAGGTATTATAATTATATTCTCCACTCTTTTATTCTCCCCATCTTGACAAAATGGTATATTCCAGGTTCCGCGAGTCAGCTGCACAGGTGCAATTCATTATTGTTAATTGTGGCACGTTTACTAACATGCAAGTTTAGCTGCACTTGAACAACCGTTCCAGGCTGCCTATCCAGCCCAAGAAACCGTAGAAACCTGTGTAAAAAACGGACAAAACTCGTTTTTTTTTTCAGACATTGTGAAAATAGCCGATCTACATGCTCACAACGCCTCACAGCGTGAGGCGTTGTGAGCATGTAGATCTGCTATTTTCACAATAGAACCGTGTTATACAACATGTAATGCCTCTTTTCCATGAGGACTCCCATCTTTGCCATACCCCAGCTTTTGTTGAACTGACGCCACTGCGGGTGTGGAACAGCCTACCAGAGCATGTGGTCGACTCCATCACAGACAATGGCCTTCAAGCCTTTAAACACAGAGTTCATAGACATCTCCTGACCACCCATCACACTTACTGACTGTTGAGCTGCAGTGAACCATATGATTGGCCAATGGATGGTGTATACATTATCTTATATGGCTATTGTTCACAATTGCATCTAAAAAAAAAAGGAAAAAAAAACTACACAGCAACATAAGCCTACATGTGCATGCAAAATCATTAATTAGATCCATATGAAATAAACCTGTAATGAGATAATGTGGCACTTCTAGCTTTCTCATTGACCTGAAACATCCTGTAATATCTGGATGGATCGACTGGTTGGAGACCGCCATACTCCGGAACGATGTAAATAGGGAATGAATGCCCCTGGGTGAAGTAATCTGGAAATGTGCCCATTTTAATTGGCTAGTCAGTGTATTACACAGAAGAGGGAGTGTCGCCTGGGTGAAGTCACCCAGACTTGTTCGCATTTAATTGCGCGTATCTGCTCACATATACATGAGATATCAGCATATCAGTTAACATAACTTTAACTTGGAGTCTGTGTATTCCACAGAAAAAGTGAGTGTAGTGTAAGTAATTAGTAGAGTGCAGTGTTTCCCAACCTTTTTTTCTACCAAGGCACATTTTTCATAGCCAAAACATCCCAGGGCAACAGACATACGGTGTTTGTGGCTACTGGCTATTTTCAAAATGTTTGCCTCTTCCTTATTATTTTACAATTTGGTTAACGTTTTACCTTTTTTATTATTATTTTTAACAGTTGATTACTTTTGATGCAATAATGGTATTTTTTTTTCTTTCTTGAGGTATTAAAGTTTTTAAAACTTTAAAACACAAAAATTTTGACTTCACTGTCAAATTTCAAGGGGCACACCAAAGGTCCGCGGCATAGTGGTTGAGAAACCGTGGTATATGTTCCACAGAAAAAGGAGTTTAGCGTTGGTAGTATAGTGTATATTCCACATAAAAGGGAGTGTTGCCTGGTTGAGTCACCAGGTCCAAGTGTCCACATGTCCCGAGTGCCCAGTTGTCCAGGTGCCCACCTCTCCAAGTGCCCACATGTCCCTAGGGCCCAGATGGTTTTGGTGGCCATGTTGTCCAGGTGGCCACTTCCCCAAGTGCCTACATGTCCCTACTGCCCACTTATTGTCCCTAGTGGCCAGGTGGCCACATGTCCCTATAGTTGTCCAGGTGCCCACATGTCCCTAGTGTCCACACGTCCCTAGTTCCCAGTTGTCCCTTGTGCCTACCTCTCCAAGTGCACACATGTCCCTAGTGCCCAGTTGTCCAGGTATCTACCTCTCCAAGTGCCCACATTTAACATATCTCTATTAAAACTAAAAAAAAAAAACAGGTGCCCACACGTCCCTGTAGCCACATCTCTATCTCTATTAAAAAAATAAAAGGTGCCCACATGTCCCCAGTGCCCAGTTGTCCAGGTGCCCACCTCTCCAAGTGCCCACATGTCCCAGTGCCCAGTTGTCCAGGTGCCCATCTCTCCAAGTGACCACATGTCCCTATCCACATCTCTATTACATTCTTAGTATTCTACTTCTTAGTAGTAGTACTGTATACCAAAGGTGAGCTGACAAAATCATCTGAAGTTGTCGGTAGATAACATGGAACATAAGCCGTGCCGTGTGAAGACACAAGAATGCATGACAACAACATTAAAAAGTTTACAAGATATTTCCATATTATGTAACAACAAATAATAAACAATCAGTTCGAGCTGGAGCCTGACGTGACTGGTATTGAGCAGGGGCCTGGTGAGGCTGGGTTGAGCTGTAACCTACTGCTGATTGACTGGGTTTGAGCTGGGGCCTGGCAGGGTGTGTGTGTGTGTGTGTGTGTGTGTGTGTGTGTGTGTGTGTGTGTGTGTGTGTGTGTGTGCGTGCGTGCGTGCGTGCGTGCGTGCGTGCGTGCGTGCGTGCGTGCGTGCGTGCGTGCGTGTGCGCGTGTTAAGGCAATCAATGAGACAAGTGGCTATCAAAGCAGCATAAAAAAGATTTAAGATTAAAATGCTGGAAGAAGAAAAAAAGGGGACATACTTTATAAGGTATATCAACAAGTATTTTTATTTCGTTTAAAGATGTATGTTTTGGGGCTTTCATGCCTATATTTGATAGGACAGTAGGACTGACAGGAAACAAGGGGAGAGATGGGGAGTGACATGCGGCAAAAGTCGTCCGGATCGGGAATCAAACCAGCGACGCCGTCAGGGATCAATGCCTATGTGGTATGTGCCTGGACGATAGCACCCAAAAGGACGAGAGCTACCGGTAAATGTTTGTAGTATCTCAAGATACTGGCTGAGGGTAACCCTTGCTGTACAAGTGGTAGTTTAGTTAACTCATGTGTGTTTATGTGTGTGTGTTAATAAATAACCCAAAGAGGCAGTGTTGGTGTAGCTGGGTTTGATGTGTTGTAGTAGTGTGATTGGTACCACACATACACACACACACACACACACACACACACACACACACACACACACACACACACACACACACACACACACACACGCACATGCACACGCACGTGCACGCACGCGCACACACGCACATACACATTTGACCGCAACAAATTCCTTAGGTCTCCATGCTATGAGGGCTACTGGGGTCTGCTGGCGAACCTGGGCATTCCAGCCTAATAGATCCCATGGACATACTGTAAGCAGGAAAGTTACCCTCTATTATTTGGCGCAGAGTTGTCCTTCAAGAGGGGAGCAGTGGTGTAATCTTATCTCACAGTGAAATGGTTTAGACTGCATGCTCCAGCAGAAGTTATTTCCCACTAGAAAAGTGGTTCTCAACCTTTTCAGACCGTGACCCCCCAAAATAATCATATTTGAACTGGGGACCGGCGGACCCCCAACCTTGACAAGCAATTGGAATTTAGGAGTTGAGGCATTCACTTTTGTTTGACTTGGTTCAGGCATATTGTGAAAATAGCTCACTGTAAATTGTTCAAGATCTCAAAATGTTTGCCTCTTTCTTAGGTGGCAATTGACAATTTTGCCAATGTTTGAGCCTTTTTTTTAATAGTATAGTTTGTTGATTACCCTTGTAGCAATGACAAATTAATTTCAGAGGCATTAAAAAGGTCTTAAATTGTCACTTTAGAAATGTACAGATACCCTGTTTAAACGTACATATGTTGGTTTATTGTCATACCTCCAGACAAGGTCCCCCTATGGGAAACAGCGCCATCTGGCGGTGCAACAGAGTAAAACTCATGTACTCCCGTACGAGAAATATTATTTGTCGGCAGGGCTGTCAATCACAAAACGAGGGCACCGCCCCCGAGTGTATATAAGCCCTGTGGGCTCACATAACTTCCTCTTCCGCACCTCTGCGCTACAGCAACTAGAGTGTCGAACTCAGCCAAAAAGTTTTAATTCTGTAAAGTATAGCCTAAAGCGACGGCTAGGAAGTCGGCCACTGGCCTTTATAGATTATCTCCCGTACGTTAGAATCTACTTCTATTTTCTTCCTACAGTTCGGTGTTCTTCGCCTCGCTTTGAGTCTTTTGCTTCTTCTCTGTACCTTCTGCCACGTGTTTCCCTGCCTTAGCTTAGCTTCGCCTAGCTTCGGTTAGCTCACGATGGCGGATCGTCGGCCCACGGTTAGCAACCTGCAAGCCAGGGTACCGAAGAAGTGCGGCCTTCCCAGCTGCAGAGGCCTCATCGCCAATGAAGATACACACTCGTTCTGCATTGTCTGCATGGGGGTAGGACACGCCTTGGCTTCTCTGTCCCCTCCGGCCCCGGCCACGGGGGTGAACTGTGCTCACTGCGTGCAGTACGACGTTCCAGCCCTCGAGGCCCGCCATGAGATCGCCAGCGCTGGTTACGGCCTTCGCTCCACGGTCTCCGCCGGATCCCTCCCAGACACCTCTCCTCGTGTGCCGGACAGCGCTGTACGCCACAGCGCTGCTTCTCGCCACGTGGTCAGGCCTCCAGCGGCCTCGCCCTCAGCTAGCTTCGGTAGCCCCGAGGCTAGCGGGTCTGTTGCCCCTGCTATCCCTGCTGTTTCTCCGACGGGCTCGACTGGTGCCGTGCCCAAGAAGAGAACATGCAAGACCGCCCACGTTGTTCCACCGCCAGCTACAACTTGGGCCGTCCCCCCCAAAGAATTCCACCCTCTTGTCGTCGGAGATATTCCGCTCTCCTTCTCCGTCCCCCAGCTCCGGGCTATGCGGCCACCTAGCCCCGTCTCCTGGCATGCTAGCGACGGAGACGAACCGGAGCAAGAGGACTACGACATGGACGAGGTGGATACGGAGGGTGAGTACTCGGAGGAAGACGAGGCCACGCTCCCCTCCGGCCAGGGCGGAGGCGCGGCCAGGGTGGTTCCTCATGCCGAGGCTTCCACCTCCGCCGTGTCCTCCCCAACCCCTTCTGCCTCTCTCCCCCCTTCCATGCCGGCTGGGGCGAGAGGGGCAGCGGCACAAGACCCAGACTCCATCCCCATGGACGAGCTCTCGGTGCTGGAACGTGCTACCATCCGTTGCGGCCTGGAGCTGCCGCTCGGAGACGCGCCACTCGGACCACGGGCTAGAGTTCCCCTCCTAGGCCAGGATGTGGAAGCTTCCCCCCCGCCACGAATGGAAAAGCTCCCAATGGTCCCAGGCTTTGCAGAGGCCCTGCATTCAACCTGGGCCACACACAAGGACCCCCCCCAAGCTCCCCTTCTTGGTCGATTGCCGCGACGCAGAGAAGGAGGGAATCCCCTTGTGCCCTCCGATGGACAAACTGATGGCTCAGTCCCTCGTCGGGAGCATCAAGCCAGGCCATGAGCGGACCGGTCCTGGAGGCCGCGGTCCCTTCAACTTGTCCGTGGGGAAGAAGCCTCCTGGGTTTGCCATCCCTTACGATGACAAGCAGTCGTCCAGGGTCAGGAACTCGTACAGATCCTCCGCGCTGGCAGCGCGCACGATGAACGCCACCCAGCTGCTGCTCTCCTCCACCAGGCACCTCCTTAGCGAGATGCGGGAGGTGCCTGACGAGACGGTGGAGGAGATGGACAAGTCACTTCGCATGCTGATGGACCTGAATGTCCACGCCATCGAGTGGCTTGGACACGGTATGGATTATTGCATCCAGGCGGAACGTGCCAGGTGGCTTGATAAGGTGAAGTGTCCTGGCACATCCGGAGAGGAGACCGAGAAGGTCCTGCAGGACCTCCCCGGCCACCCTACCTCCCTCATGGGCGGCGGACTGGATCTTCTCCGCCAGGAGGTGGCGGATAAAAAGATCACTCTGGAACTCCTGGAGGCCACAACGGACCCCCAGGCGTTCAAGAAGGATAAGAGACAGGGACGGAGCAAGGCCCCTGGTCAGGCTGACAGGGGGCGCTCTTCTTCCAAGCAGGGGAAACAAAACAATCCCCCTAGGACCCCCTCTTCTTCCTCCGCGGGACCCCCTCGCACTGCAGCGGGGGCTCAGGCCCGCTCTCAATCCCGCCACCCTCCCAAGCACGGGATACCGGCCAGCTCCCACAAAGCCCGTGGGAAGCCGCCGCGAAAGTGACACTGGACTCGGGCGGGGTCCCCCTGAAAATTCAGGGGACCCCCCCCTGGCAAGCGCAGACGTTTGGACATATATACATACATATAGACAAAAATTCTTATGCCAAGAAAGTATTGTTTCTGTCTCCTCTGTGCTCTCCTCCAGTGCCTGTATTAAAAAGTGTGTTGATAAAACAATGCCTGTTTATTTCAAACCCATCTGCCTTAGTACAGACGACCCCATTTTGCATGAATCTAGCCAGCGTAGAGAAGTCCAGGCTGGATTTTCTTTCTACTCAGAAAATATCGCTTTCTCCAGTCACGCAGACAGGGTACAAGCAGAATATTTCTCATTGCAAAATGTTCCCAGACAAGCTAATTCCTATTCACAGTGGTATAGTCTCACGAGTGTGCAATACCCCTCTGTCTCCACCGAGCGGCACTGTTATGCCGGCTCTAGCTCAGGACAGGAGTTTGGTCTTAGCGTCAGGGAAGAAGCCAGCACATATAAACAACACCCAGGGTCGGCCTCGTCTTCCCGTTCGGAAGCATATAAAGGCCTTAGATCAGGTTATAAGCGTAAACACAACTCCCCGAGCCGGGGATTATGTTACTTATGCGATAAACCCTGTCCCCCGGGCTCCACGCTATGTGCCGCCTGTATTATTAACAAGCGAGGCTTCTCGGAGGTCACGTGTCCTTCTCCCACCGGATACGGAAATGAGCGCACCGGAAACGGAAGCGCTCCTTCCGTCGGTGTACCCGCGCCTTCCGGCCCGGCGTCTAGCGGAGACGGATACGTGCCCGGATACGGAACCTCTCGGTCCCGTCCTTTCTCTCCCTCTCGGCCCAGTAGTCCCGCTCAGGCGGTACAACCCCAAGGCTTCTCCGTTGCTCAGCAACACGTTAGCACAGTGTGCAGAGCAATGGAAGCGTTGCAATCCGAATCACTGGGTGTTTCGGACAGTGACACGGGGCTACAGACTACAGTTCGCGGAAATACCCTCCCTATCCAGCAAGGTTATTTACACTCGAGCCCGCGGCTTGAAAGCAGATGCCTTGAGGGAGGAGATAAGCTCACTATTGCGCAAGGGCGCTATAGTGGAGTTATCACGCGACCAGAGCCGTTTAGGCTTCTGGAGCCGTTATTTTCTGGTTCAGAAAAAAGGGGGGGGGGCTGCGTCCGATTATGGACTTACGTGCTCTAAACAAGCACTTGAAAAAGTTCAAATTCAGGATGTTGACGTCAGAGTCACTGATGAAATCAGTGAGACAGGGGGATTTCCACTGCTCAGTGGATCTGAGGGACGCTTATCAGCACATCCTCATTTATCCCCCACACAGGAAGTTCCTGCGGTTCGCCTTCGAGGGGCGCCTGTACGAGTACACGGTCCTCCCTTTCGGTCTTTCACTGAGCCCTCGGGTTTTCGTGAAAGTGACCGAGGCAGCCATTGCTCCACTGAGGCATCAGGGAGTCAGACTGGCGAACTACATAGACGATTGGATGATTTCCGCCGCCTCCTGCTCAGAAGCGGCGCGCCATACCAATCTGGTGTTATCACACCTGAAGGCCTTGGGTTTCAACGTCAATTTTGGCAAAAGCATGTTGTCACCCTCCCAGCAGATTTCCTTTATAGGAATATCTCTGGACACGGCCACAATGACCGCCCGCCTCTCCCCGGAGAGGGTGGACAGGTTTCTGACTAGGCCTGGGGCGGTATCGACATTTTGTTACCGCGATTACCGTCTTCCCATTTACCGCCGGTACTGCGGTAATTACCGCACCCCCGTATCTATTAATTAAGGTTCGGCGATAAGCCAAAATATTGCAATCATCTTCCCAAAAGTCGCCTCCCCACAGCCTGACTGCCCGAGTTATACTTCTCCGTACAGCACAGCGGGTCTGGCTTTAAAAGGAGCAGATCTACAAGCTCAGAACGCGTCGCGGATGCGACGTGTTTTAGATCTGTGCCCTGTCGGGTTACCATAGTAACATAGGCTCCGTACTTTTCACACAGCTGCGTGTGAACAGGGGCGTCAATTGGGTATGGCAGGGATATGCAGCTGCCTTACACTGGGTCCAGGGGGGAAGATAAAAGTTAGTTCTAAATGTAAATCCATAAATGTCTCTTTGTCTATCTGTACTGGTTATTATGTTGGTAAATTACAGTAAAATAACTACAAATGCAAAATGTAACAAAATGGTCACTTTAACAAGGTATTATAATTATATTATAGGTATATATATAATTATATATTATATGTACTTCTTAAAATAAATATATCATGCCTGTTAAAGGTATGGCAACACCAGTCATGTTCTTGCCATACCTTAGCTTTTTCTGAACTGACGCTACTGTGTGTGAACAAACCAGAAGAGAGAGACGGGTAGTCAGGATCGTGTAGGCTACAGTGATTCTGTAAACTCCATAACTCTATGGTAAACTCACGTCTCAAAACGCAGTGATTGAGTGCTGATACAGGTTTTAGTTACAAGACTTGACAGAAAAGGTTATAAAATCGCCGACGGGGCTCATCGCGCGTCGCGGTTGAAAAAGTAAAATAGTTTCATTTTCGGCTTTAGTCCACGCGGCCCGCGCTCCGCTCGTAATCCGTATGAATAAAAAAAGAAACAGCCACAACACAAGGTATGTATTAACATACTTGTGTCGTGGATTACAGAGAAAGTTTACTCTGTTCCGTACTCCCCTACGACGCTGCTGCTGCAGGGCAGCAGCCAGTGGCCACTCGGACAGTCACGAGTGACGTACACTGTATGTGGCTTCCAAACTGTGGTACACGGCCCAGAGCAGAGCGGCATGGAGCGCATGCGGTCCTCGCTTCTCCCCTGTTTTAAAACTCGCTTGTTTTCAATAAAAAAATATACTATTTTTGTCTTTTTTGACCGCGGTAAGGACCATGACACCGCGGTAGGCCTCGGTTTACCGTGGTACGGCGGTACGGCGGTTACCGCCCCAACCCTATTTCTGACTTGTCTCAGCTCCTTCCAACTGAACCAGGTGGTCAGGTACAAGGAGTGCATGAAGTTGGCTGGGCTGATGGCGTCAGCAGTACAACTTCTGCGTCTGGGCAGGTTTCATATGAGACCTTTCCAGCGGTGGTCACTGGCGCTCAGGATTCCTCCCCTGCAAGGGTACAGGAAGGTGAAAGTCAGCCAGGTCTGCATGAACGCTCTGGTCCCATGGAGGGACCAGGCGTTGTTGACGTGTGGGGTCTCCATGGGCGAAGTGGTGTCACGCAAGGTGATCACCACGGACGCCAGCCGTTCGGGGTGGGGTGCCACCCACGAGGGGCGTTCGGCCAGGGGTCTGTGGACCCCGGCCATGTTGGAGCACCACATCAACTATCTGGAGTTAATGGCGATCTACTTGGCGCTCAAGCATTTCGAGCCATTTCTCCAAGGTTGTCATGTTCTGGTCAGGACGGACAACACGGCGGCCCTGTATTACATCAACAAACAGGGCGGCCTCGCCTCGCGCGTGCTGGATCAGCTGGCGCGCGAGATAACCCTCTGGTGCTTGCCTCGTCTGAGGTCCATCAGAGCCTCCCATGTCCCGGGCCTTCAGAACGGCGGCGCCGATCTGTTGTCCAGGGGGGAGCCTCGTTACGAGGATTGGTCTCTCCACCCTGCGGTGGTGAGACAGATCTTCTCCAGGTTCGGTCAACCTCGAGTGGATCTCTTTGCTTCCCAGGAGAACGCGAAGTGCCCCCTTTACTTCTCAGTGAGGGGGCCTTCTCCTCTGGGGTTGGACGCGTTTGCTTACGAATGGCCACGAGGTCTTCTCTACGCGTTTCCACCCCTGGAACTGATCCTTCCCACGCTGGAGAGGATCAGATGTTCCAACCAGGAGGTTCTTCTGGTGACACCATCCAGGGGAGTGTGGAGGTCTCTGATCACCCCACTGCTCTCTCAACCCCCTTGGCGGCTCCCCGTGCACAGGGATCTGCTGCGTCAGGCAGGGGACGAGATATTCCATCCAGACCCACGGGGCCTAGACCTGTGGGTTTGGCCCGTGAGAGGGAGAACCTGCTCGCAGCAGGCTTCTCACCGACGGTTGTAGCCACTATTCAGAGTGCTAGAGCCCCCTCTACTAGGGCTGTGTATGATGGAAGGTGGAGTGCCTTTCTGGACTGGTGTGAGCTACAGGAGCCACCTGTGGTGGCTCATTTAGCTTCGGCCCAGAGGGTGTTAGATTTCCTGCAGGACCGCCTGGACCTTGGTCTGGCGTTCTCTACGCTGAGGGGATATTTAGCGGCTATTGATGCCTGCCACCTGGGGGTGGCAGGTATAAGCCTTTCTAAAATCCCTGAGGTGGTCCAGTTCATGCATGGTGTTGACCATTTAAGACCTGTGACCAGAGCCTTGTTTCCTGTTTGGGATCTACAAGTGGTTCTCGTGGGCCTTTGCAAGGCACCCTTTGAACCGATTGGGAGGACCTCTTTGAAACATTTAAGTTTCAAAACAGCTCTTTTGCTTGCCCTGTCTACGGCTAAGCGTGTGAGCGATCTTCATGCGCTCTCTGTGAGCCCTGATTGTATGAGGTTTCTCAATAATGACTCTAGGGTTCTTCTCAAACCTCATTTGAGTTTTGTTCCTAAGAACCGAATGGTCCCGAAGGAACCTGTTGAGTTGACGGCTTTCCATCCTCCTCCGTTTGCATCGGAGGAGGATAGGCGTCTTCATTGTCTTTGTCCAGTTAGAGCCCTGAAGGCCTACTGTGACAGGACGGTGGACAGCAGGTCTACTTCTCAGCTTTTCGTGGTCTTGAATGCCCGTCAGCGAAAAGCGGTGTCCAAACCCACTCTGTCGAGATGGCTTGTGGATGCAATTAGGTTGGCTTACACCCGGTCTGGGTCTGAAGTGCCGGTGGCACTTAAGGCCCACAGTACT
Organism: Nannobrachium achirus; assembly: GCF_963921795.1. Classification (NCBI taxonomy): domain Eukaryota; kingdom Metazoa; phylum Chordata; class Actinopteri; order Myctophiformes; family Myctophidae; genus Nannobrachium; species Nannobrachium achirus. The sequence goes on from NC_137813.1 coordinate 54,178,370, forward strand.
AGGGGTGTGTCTACCTCTTGGGCTTTGTCCAAAGGGGTCTCCATTGAGGAGATTTGTGCAGCGGCGAATTGGTCTTCGCCGTCCACCTTTGCGACCTACTATCACCTGGACGTTGCGCCTTCTGCTATGGCGCATACGGTTCTGGGTGCTGCTGCCCTTCCTACTATGTAGTGGGGCGGCGCTCTCCCCTTCCTGAAGCAGTATGCTACTGTCTCCAGGATACATGGGGGGGGACCCTGAATTTTCCCTTATATTACTGCAGTTTTTTAAGGCAGACCTGTGTCTGCCCTGGCTTAGTGCATAAGGCAGGCCTCGGTCTGTCAGGGTCTTTTTCTGTCTGTACACGCCCAGGCCCTGTGGGTCTGGGTCGGATCAGTCCTAAAGGGGTCACGTCGGTTGACGGGACCTCCTCCCGGATACGGTCGGTGTGCACGACAGTCTTGTCGGTTCATGGCTTCTCGGGGAGTGTATGAGTCCCATAGGGGGACCTTGTCTGGAGGTATGACAATAAACGATTAGGTTTCGAACGAAACCATGTTTATTTAATACCGGAGGACAAGGTCCCCCGAATAAAGCCCCTCGGTTCGCTAGTTGCGGGCGCAGAGGTGCGGCTTTAGAGGAAGTTATGTGAGCCCACAGGGCTTATATACACTCGGGGGCGGTGCCCTCGTTTTGTGATTGACAGCCCTGCCGACAAATAATATTTCTCGTACGGGAGTACATGAGTTTTACTCTGTTGCACCGCCAGATGGCGCTGTTTCCCATAGGGGGACCTTGTCCTCCGGTATTAAATAAACATGGTTTCGTTCGAAACCTAATCGTTTGTTTACTGTTGAGTGAGAAAACAATGTTGCACATTAAAAGACAACTTTTTCTTTTTTTTACAACAAGGGTTCATATTCTAGATTGTAATTAGAGAAAGGAAAAGATGAGTGTTAAAATGTTTTCATTTACTGCTTTTTATAGTTTTAGCTATTTTAACGATGTTATTTCAGTGGTTGGGGCATGCGTACAAGTGCCTAATATGTATTTTTAGATACAATAAGCCCATTCCCAAGATTGAAGATGCTGTGCAATCTTTCATGGGCCAATGATGGGGGCTAGTAGTGTTACTGTAAATAGTAATAAAGAAATCACCTGATTATTGTGTCTAAAAAGACATTTAGCCATTGTACGCATGCCCCCACCCACTGAAATCAAAATCGCTAAAATGGTTAAAACGAAAGAAAGCAGTAAATGAAAACATTTTAATACTCATCTTTTCTTTTCTCTGATTACAATAAACTAAAATATGAACCCTTGTTGTAAAAAATCACACCCGTGTGAACTGAGCGGTGGTCGTGGAGGCTGCGCAACAGCAAAACAAATATATATATACCTGTATATATATATATAATAAAAAATATTAAAACAATATTAAACAAAATATTAATAATAAAATGCATGTCACTCAGGCCGCCACTGGTATCCATCCATCATCCATCCGTGTGTGTCTGTGTGTGTGTGTGTGTGTGTGTGTGTGTGTGTGTGTGTGTGTGTGTGTGTGTGTGTGTGTGTGTGTGTGTGTGTGTGTGTGTGTGTGTCTGGTCTGGCCTGAACAACAGCGCCCCTCCCTTAACATGTGTTGTCAAAAAAGGTACTGTAGGCTACATACAGACAGACAGACAGACAGACAGACAGACAGACAGACACAGACGCAGACAGACAGACATACCCACACACACGGCCACGTATAGGAGCGTTGTGACCACCGCTCAAAAAACAAACTTGTCCTTTAAACAAATCATCTGGGGAACCCCAAAATTATTTGGGGACCCCCCTGGGGATCCCTACCTACATGTTGAGAACCACTGCCCTAGACGATGCAGGATATTAGGAAATAACATTCTATTCTATGTAATGTGTTCTATGAAGCAGTATGTCAACTTGTACCACCTGAAATAAATTGGGATTTTATGAACAAAATGAAGATTAAAATGCTGGAAAAAGAAAAAAAAGAGGACATTCTTTGATCACTATGTTGTTATGGGGTCTGTTTTTTAATTACGCTTTTATTTAAGAAAATCTCCAGTGATATATGATGTGGCTTTAGCCACATAGAAAGGTATATCAACAAGTATTTTTATTTCTGTGCAATTATCAATGCTACACAATTAACCAATTATCTACGTATTCAGATTTTATTCAAAAGTTCAAATGACCTTGAAAATATGAATGAGAAAGGACAAATATCACCATATATCACATGCAGAAAAATTGTTTTATCTGAGTTAAGCCCGGATCATAGTCGGGTCCGCGGTGGAAGGCTTACACCGCAGTGTAGTCTTTTCGAGTTTTTTTGAGTCATGAAACTACAACGTTACATCATTCCTCACGGTGGAGAGCTTTCCACCGTGAGTCCCAACACATCTCTCTGTTTTTACTATCAGACAGACAAGCTCTACACCCCGTTCACTGATTGGTCGACCTGAACCGGTCTAGACGGGGTAAAGGACTTCACCGTGGGCCGTGACTATGATGGCCTGCACTTATTTTCTGACTCAAATTTGCGGTGGATAGGTCTCCACCATAGACTCTGATCCGGGCTTTACAGTCCCCAAAAGAGCAAAACTAAGCATGTCTTGGAATCACCCAGCTCCGGAATACGATAATGATACTAATCTTATTTTATTCAAAACAGAACATTTCCCCCAAGAACATACATGTTATGACAAAATGATGAATCATTCTGACTATAATGATCACTAAACTTTAAGAAGGTTTCACCAATTCTCACAAAGATGTCAATTACACTACAACCCCAATTATCATTCAAGATTATATGGACATAGTGATTATGGTCCTAGTCTGCATTTCTTATTCTGATTCTTTGGTGGATGAATTACTCAAAACATGTTCAAAATCTACAAAGCTAGCAATAAAAATATGAATAAAAAGGTTTAAAGAATATAGGTGTTTTTTTATAGCTTAAGTATAACATAGCCAGGGCTAATGAAAGATTAATGTGTATGTTTTGTAATGTTTTGTTTGCAGATGTAAGCAATCTGCTAAGTAATTTGACATTTTGAAAGTTTTCAAATACATTTTTGAAAAGTACAATATTTACCTCAGAGATATAATGGAGTAGAAGCATAAAGGGCTGAAAAATGAATATACTTAAGTTAAGTAAAAGTACCTCACATTTGTATTTAAGTAGGCTACATTTTGAGGAAAGGCATAAAAAAAGTAATAAATGTATTGGTAACATTAAAGTATACTGCAAGTATTCCACGTTTCACTTTAGTTGCCTTGCTTTTTTGGGACCTTCTTGGCCTTCTTAATCTCCTCCAGCAGTGTGGCCTTGGTGAGCTTCACATTCATGGCGGCTTTTCCCATCAGGTCAGAGATCATTTCTGGGCTGTACGGTAGTTTGAAGGTGGCATATTTCTTCTCATTCTCCTCAATACCCTTGCGGTCTGAAAAGTTTGAAGAGTTAGTGAGCAGTTGTAAATGAACCCATCAAGAGGCCGATTCTAAAAATGTATTCTAAATGCTATAGGTTTTCAGAAATACCTGTTGCTATGAGTGAATTGAATTGAATTAGCCTTTATTGTCTCCGAAGATAATTTTTTCTTGGCAATGGAGGTAACAGCGTACCAAAATACAAAAATACAAAACCACAAAAGACAAATACATACATATACACCTAAAATTTCCCGCACCTATCATGACACCCCAGTGTGCAATAAGAGCCTCTAGTCCAGTATCACAGCGTTGCACTCTCCCAGCATACAGGTTAACGTCCCCCCAGCAATTCATCGTCTTTTATTGATGCGCTTATTGAGTGCTTGGATTGACAACGGAACAAAGGAGAACTTATATCTGTTATGCTTTGCATCTGATGATCTGTACCATCAACCGGATGGCAGCAACTCATATTCTTTATGTAAGATGTGACTTGGGTCGCGGATGATTTTAAGGGCCTGCTTTAACGCTGTCCTATCAAAGATTTCTTTGAGAGAACATGGGGGCTGCATGCTAATGATTTTACCAGCCCTCTTGACTAGATTTTGCAGTTGGGATTTGAGTTTGACGGACAGATTTCCAAACCAGGTGGTGATACCATATCGGATGATAGATTCCATGCTTGCCCTATAGAACAGCAACATGATGTTTTTTGCCACCCCATGGACCCTGAACCCTCTCAGGAAGTGCATGCGCTGATTAAGCTGGGAACAAACAGACTTCGTTGGTAGCCTGATTTCAGACTCTGCGCTGGAACCAGTCCGCTCAGAGAGTGGGCGGGTCTATGGGCTGGAGCCAGGCAACTTGTTTGGCCCAGTTTAACTGAGAATCGAAACAAATACCTAAGAACAAGAAGTCACCTGCTCCACTCTCTAATTTAAACAATTACAGCTCGTCCCTATTGGTGGAAAAAAGGCCCAAGTCGTGTGAGCGTTTTAAAGTTGAAATCACGTTGCTAGGCAAAAGTATGTCAGAGGTAGGCTACGTGTGAGAGCAAAGTGTCACAGCGTGTGACGCACGTTTCTATACTAATACTAATTAGTATTTCTTCATAGAAAAGTATTACAGTTACCTCCACAGTTTTTCATGTTGAACAGGGGCATGTGGATCACAGTTGGGATGTTGCCATCTCCTGGACACACATGGTAGGGTTGTGGTGTGCCATCAGCGTTGCCGGGTAGGGCAACACGTGGGAAAGGTATGCCCATCGACTTGGACATGTGTGAAGCTTGTTCCAGTGTCTGTATAATTAAGCAACAAAAGCAAAACCACCTAAGTCTTAATTCTTAAAAGAATATTTAAAATTGTTTATAATAGTCACCTTTTTACCTTGTTTTCTTGTTAGTTAGCCTCCAAAAAATAGGTCCAGGTGTTTTTTTATTCCAAAAAAGCATTATCATCCTTTTCGGCCAAGCCGTAGCAACCTTATACAGCCCACAACGGCAGCAGTGGGCATTATGCTAAACTGCTTATTTCCTTTGCTTTAAAATCCACATTTTTGACTCATATCGCCCCTAATACACACACTAGAGCAATAACATTGTACTTATGTCACTGATGTTGTCCAGGCTTACATCATTGTTGTGAATTGGTCGTAAAACAATTCAGTCACGTTCTAAATGAGATTTCGAAAGCGTGTGTGCGTTTTACGGTGGAATGGGTAGAAATAAGTAACCATGGTGATATTTTTGTATGTTAGCTTGTCTATGTGTTTATTACCAGCAGAGAAGTAGCGAAAATGTGGATTTTAAAGCGATGGAATTAAGCTGTTTTGCTTAATGCCCACTGCTGCCGTTGTAGGCTGTATAAGGTTGAGGCCAAAATGGACAATAATGCTTTTTTAGATAAAAAAAAAAACACCTGGATTTATTTATTTTTAGAGAGAGAGAGAGAGAGAGAGAGAGAGAGAGAGAGAGAGAGAGAGGACACTCTCCAATATGTGATGTGGCTTAGCATTAATAAAAGTATGGTATGGTATCAACAAGTATTTTGATTTCAGTGTGATTATGCTAGTCAATTACCCAACGATCTAAGTATTCAGATTTTATTCAAAAGTTCAAACAACCTACTGTATACAGTACAGTAAGTGCGCTACCTCTACAGGGTTCCCACTGCTGAAGTCGAGGGAGATAATGAGGTCGATGTCTCTCGCTTTTCGGAGGGCGGAGAAGTAGGGAGAGTTCAGCAAAATCCCAGCATCTTCATAGTCCCTCGTTTTTGCGTCCAGGTTTTCATCAGCTTCTTCAGCGATATACAAAAATACATTACAAAATACATTAACACTTCTTTACATAGCCAGAACATTTTGTTTGTGAGGATTCAGAATGGGGGTGGGGGTCAGACTTTGGTGCTCTATTGGAATGCTGCCCTTTTGGAATTATGGGAAACCTTGAATACACAGATTAATCAATAATTAAGAACTGTGATTTGTGTCAGAGCTCTGATCGTACCTTGCAAGCCTGGCATGTTGTACAGGAAGTTGTACTTGGTTCCCCACGTCCAATGCATTGCACATTTTATGGTGCTCCAGATTATCTCCAACCATACTGAAATTAGAAGTACACTGTACATTGGTATGAAACAAGTAATACTTACAACCATAATTCAGAGCATACTACCATAGGTCAATGCCATTAATGAAATACTGCACTTTCATAATACGGTAAATACATCGACGATACAGACTTTATTACTATTATTGCGGTCATCTTTCAAAGGTTTATTTTGAAATGCATCTGGTGCTTCTTAAAATGGATGCATGGATTACAGTGCCAAACACAGAATACTGTGGTATTATGGAATAATACATCATTGTGTTATTTTCTGATCACTGTGGATTGTGCTAAATGGAAAAGGTGCCAGAAAAGGCACCCAGACTTTTTACAAGCAGGGGCGATCCATCATCGGAGAGATTGATCTGCATTCGATTAGTATCTAATCTAAACGTTTAGAGTTGATTTGTTATTACACTGTTAACTCAACTGAAAACATTTAAATGACTCAACAAATTACTTATTATAAAAATGAAAATTCCCATCTCCAAAAAGTCTAACTGTAGAATGAGGGAACAGCACCACTCACTGTTAACCGTGACACAGTCTTTGTCATGGAACCAGTCCAGGAAATGTTCAGCAACATTCAGCATGTGATCCTTGAGCTTGTCCATAATCATTTCCAAAGGCATCTCATCGTTTGTGTCTAAAAACACTTTCTTGCCTGTCCTGTCCACCTTGCCTATAGAGAGTTAAACAGAGATGGGAATTTTTGAGCTTCACAAAGTCTGCAGATAAATATATATATGTAACGGAGGTGATCTGAATCTCCCCACCCGGCTTCATACCCAGGTCTCCCACGTGAAAGTCCAATATCTTAACCACTAGACCAAAGAGACATCTGTTTGGTCTGGGGGAGATACTAGACTTTTGAGGCTTCAAGGCTGGGGCTGCGACTCTCTCCGTCACATATACTGTGTGTGTGTGTGTGTGTGTGTGTGTGTGTGTGTGTGTGTGTGTGTGTGTGTGTGTGTGTGTGTGTGTGTGTGTGTGTGTGTATATATATATATATATATATATATATATGATACTGTATCAGAAGACCAATACTAGTAAGACACCTGAGGGTGGAATGCAACCTCAGGGTGACATGCGAGGTCGCGCCAATTCTTGACTATCTGGCCAACCACAGCGTTTCTCTGACGATTCTAGTTGTTATCATTCTTGGGGGAGTTTGTTCATGTTTTTGTGAGGGTATCAACCCTAGGAGACACGGGGAGAACATGCAAACTCCACACAGAAAGGCCCTATCGCCAACCCCACCTAGGGTGTGAGCGATAGGGCCTAAACATGGAGATGTGGAGAACACTATATATGAAGATAGTCCAGTCCATCATGTCATATGGGACTACCGTCATAGACAGTAGCCATTGTTAGGCCAGAGTCAATGGCTGTCTGTCTGACTGTCTGTACAGGAAGTGATGTCACATGACATGAGTCATTCTGTACCACATCTCCATGTTTAGGCCAAACAGGTTTGCTCCATTTCTCCATGTATAGGTCCAAATGACCTCGCCCTAAAGGGCGAGGTCGCGCCAATTCTTGACCATCTGGCCAACCACAGCGTTTCTCTGACGATTCTAGTTGTTGTCATTCTGGGGGGAGTTTGTTCATGTTTTTGTGAGGGTATCAACCCTAGGAGACACGGGGAGAACATGCAAACTCCACACAGAAAAGCCCTATCGCTCACACCCTAGGTTGGGTTGGCGATAGGGCCTTTCTGTGTGGAGTTTGCCTAAACATGGAGATGTGGTACAGAAGGACTCATATATGGGCATAAAAAGTATGTCATGTGACATCACTTCCTGTACAGACAGTCAGACAGACAGCCATTGACTCCGACCTAACAATAGCTACTGTCTATGACGGTAGTTCCATATGACATATTGGACTAGACTATCTCCATATATAGTGTTATCCACATCTCCATGTTAGGACTCATATATGGGCATAAAAAGTATGTCATGTGACATCACTTCCTGTACAGACAGTCAGCCATTGACTCCGGATTAACAATGGCTACTGTCTATGACGGTAGTCCCATATGACATATTGGACTAGACTATCTCCATATATAGTGTTATCCACATCTCCATGTTTAGACAGCCAATGACTCCGGCCTAACAATGGCTACTTTCTATGACGGTAGTCCCATATGACATGATGGACTGGACTATCTCCATATATAGTGTTATCCACATTTCGTGTAGCCGCCCTGTACAGGAGGTGACATCACAGAGGATACGGACGGTCACGAGGATACGGAAGGACACTCAAGCGACACGGTTCTTCAGAGTATATGCGACCTTCGGTCGCAATAATCAATAACAATGAATGCATTGTGTACACCGCTGGCGCCTATAGGCATACTGTATAGTGTTTTAATGTGGGTTGAGATAGTTTGTGTTGAGCACAAATATGTAATTGTTTTACAGTAAGTTGAACTGAACTGAACTAAATGTGAGACAGTGGCGATAACTGTTTTTGCACCTGTCCGTATCTCTTTTCATTTCAAAACGGCTTTATGTTTTGCCCTAGAACTTTTGAACTGCAGGTCAGTGGCAATATTTATTTCAGGACGCAGAGTAGGCCTGCAGGTATATGTTGCCGAAACATTGTACTTCAGTGAAGTCCTATGCCAAATTCCCCAAAATTGTGGGCACTAAAATAACCACCTGAGCTACGACTTCATCTTAGCACTATGAACATCACAGCATTCAGTGATCCACCTGTGGGATTTGAGTTGACACACATATTACTATTACTTTGGTCCGTGCAAAGTGCAAATCACTATGGGAATAGATGACTAATACTGGCAGAACACAATTGCTACATTTAAGTGTACCTTCAAGCAGCGTGTTCAATTTCTGGGCAAGATCTGAATGTTTCTTATTTTCTAAGACTCGAATGTGCAGCTCCACCAGGGTCTGGAGCACATCACATCGCTGGCACTGGCACTTCAAATCTAGAAGAAAAGTACATGAGTGTATTTTAGTAAATGCTTGGATGAACAAATTAACCAATGAGGAAATGAAAAAAATAATAGTTTCATACGTTCTAAGAAGGCCTTTATGGTTTCCAGTATTAGCTGCCTGTCAGCTAGGGCGCTGCCACACACTCCTGCCAATGATAGATCAACACAGAGCCAAGACAAAAACAACAACATTTTAGTGAACTGAAATAAACATAAAAACAGTGTCTGGCTCACAATGCGTTGTGATGCAATGCTTTGTGCTTAGATTTTTTTAATCTAGCCTCTATCCTGTATAAAAACTACTAACACTACAACCAATAAACACTAAACCAAACAAGCAAACCTGCTTTATAAATGTATTAAAACTAATTGAAACTGAAAACATGAAGTAAAAAAACTATCACTTTACACAGCTCACGTCAGACCACGGACCCCTGTTTGATTAAATGTTCCATCTCTGGGACTGCAATCTACACTATAAAATCGTAACTCTGAGAGGGTACTCCGAGTTAGTCCCATAACTCCTCAAGGACTGCTGTATGCAGTTGCAATGCATTATTATTCATTGGGCAGTGCTTGGTTCTCCCGTATCCAACATGGTGTCCCAGTAGTAAACAATCTCATTTTACAACTAAACAAACAGTACAATAAAGAATGTTCATGAAAACATATTAGACTCTTGTCCAAAATGTTTTCATAGGCAATGCAGAAACATTATTATAGCATTAGAAAAGGAAAATCAACAGAACAACGGGACTGACCAGTGACCACATTGGTGTCTCTAACTAGAATGAAGCAATAAGCCACAAGAGGCGAGTGGTTACTTGGTATTTTACACTGGCTGAGAGGCGTAGGGAGACACAAGGCGCAGCCGAGTGTCTCCAACCAGGGGGAGAGTTCCGCCTATTTAAAATGAGCTCAATACGGAACTAAAACTTCCTATGATTGGCCGCTAATTGCGCTGCTTTCCCCCTGGCCGGTTGCAAAAAGAATTGTTCTACTTTGGATCCCATTCATTTTCCTCTTTCATCTTCTAACCTTAATTAACATTTTCATGAATACTTTATGGTTCCTATCGCTAGTTAAAAAATGCCTTTCAATCACGATGATATGCGTTTTGTGAAAATAAGAAAATAGAAACCAATGGCTTCGCTTTGTCCATATCTTTTATACAGTCTATGTCTCCAACCCTCTCAGCCGGTGTAAAATACAGGTAACCATAAGCCTCGCATGGCTTATTGCTTTTCTAAAACGGCAACATGAAAAATCATAGACATGTACCAATTAAAACTGTTCTATTTCAATATAAGGTCTGCTCTGCAAGAAAGTAGTCCCAAGCTACAAGAAAGTAGTTCCCGGCCAGGCTGCAGAAACAACACACCTTACTTGCAATCAAGTTCTCTAGTCTAGCTTCACAACACTGAGGAAAGAAATAACGCACCTGGGTTTGATATAAACGGATTAAAGGTGTGGGTTATAGTCTCACATACCACAGAAATTAAAGGGAAACCAGCCAATCAGAATCAAGGAATGGAACTAGCCGTTTTAGAAGTCACCTTTTATGTAGCTCATGTCCATCTCTGGCTGCTGCTTTATCTTGTTCCCTTTGTTGAAGTGACTCCCGAAGTGGGCCTGGTCCACAAAGGCCCCAGTGAGAGAGTACCCGGCCTCATTGGGGGTCATCTCAAACCACACGTCTGCCAAGGAAAACTCAGTCAAACTTTGAATCTACCAGTATAAAATTCAATGGTCACAATATATAACTAACTGTACATGTTTGATCATCTTTATTTATTTTCTCACAATAAGTCGATGATGAAACAATGACTCCATGGTTATGCATTACTAGTACACACAAGAGTCATGTGAAAAGAGTAATGACACTTTACTGTCTGAAACTTTGTTGCCGTCTTGTTGGTTGATCTTCTTGTCAATCACAGTATAGATGGGATAGGGATCCAGGCTGTCTCTTCCTCTCTGGGCTGAGAGTACATGCTCATCTATCTGAAGAGAACACAACTGACTGATTACTCATTACTCATGTTACTGTATATCAGGGGTCTTCAACAGGGGGTCCGGGACCCAGAGTACTACAAGGGGTCCACCAAATCTTTGTGAAAGGATCATTTTTTTTAAATTAACAACTTTAATCCTCACATCCCTATTCTGATGAGAACGTTAGACAAAAATAGCAGATCTACAAGCTCTCAACGCCTCGCAGCTCGAGGCTTGAAAAAACACATTAACACGAATCCAACATACCGGTAGACTGATGACAGTGCTGTCAAACAAGCCTATGAATCTATCTATGAAAATCTGAGAACAATTTTATACAATGTGTAGTGGGGGTCCCTGCTTCATCTCTTTCTAAGGGATCCTAGGCCTGAAAACATTGAAGACCACTGCTGTATATCATTTTTATTGTATGTTTTGCAAGCTTCATGACGGAATAATAATAAGTCGCTGTTGGGCAGAGATAAACTACAAAACTCAAATGTTCTGCTTTTCTTTTCATAAATCAACGCTATTGAACACCCAGTACGTATGTGAGTAGATTAAACACATTTGAACCAAGTAAAAGGTTCCTGACAAAACCAGCTAACTCCATTGGTTCATCAAACTGTTGGCTAAACCAGCTCCACCCCCTCTCCACTGCGTGGCATAAAAAGCATTTGAACCCCTCTTATTGCAATATTCCTGCTTATTATTGTTTAAGCCGATATAAGCATTGTCATGAAGCATCAGGGCATTAAGTCACACGTTGTGATGCATTTGAGGTTGGAGATCCATTGTCAGCTGTTCTATCATAGATAATACACTATAATGGATTATAACTGTGATTACCAGTAAGACTCCCTAATCGGGAGATAAGCGACCGTAGGTGGCTTTGCAAGAATCGGCCTGATGGTGGCGCTAGAAGAGGGCCATGTGAGAAATGAGGGGTGGGGTCTGCGCGGCGCCGAGGCGGACGAATAGGTACCGGCCCCGGCTCTCCCGGTCGCTCCTAGCCGGAGTTACGGCATTTTATGTGAGCTGCAGTGTAGGGGGTCCTCCACTGGGGGCACCACCACTTTTGCATCCGTTCTGGAGCACCAGGAGTCGGTGGTCCCCGGGAATTCCCCGTGAGCAGCCCCGTTGGGGTGGTCATTTGGTCATTTTTGCACATTTGGGTTTTTTTTTACATCTGGGGGTCCCCCAGGGAGCTGGGGGTCCCTGTAGCTCCGGGGGTCCTTGGAGGTTGTAGTTTGGCAGGTAAGGAGCGTGTGTGCAAAATGTGGCATGGATGGGGGCAACGGTTGTGGAGATATGAGCAGGGGAAAAGTGTGACGTGTGATGTGTCACTCACGGAGGGACATTTTTGTACACCTGGGGGTCCCCCAGGGACCTGGGGGTCCCTGGAGCTCCGGGGGTCCTTGGAGGTTGTAGTTTGGCAGGTAAGGAGTGTGTGATCAAAATTTGGCATGAATGGGGGCAACGGTTGTGGAGATATGAGCAGGGCAAAAGTGTGACGGACTGACTCACTGACAGACAGACAGCCTGTGGAGGTTTTGGTAGTAAATGCGACCTACGGTTGCAATAATACATTATAAACTATTAATGTATTACTATGATAAATATGATACACTATAATAGATCATAGTCATATCATAGTGGTTATAGCACAATATAAGCACAATATAATCTATTATCATGAATTACAATCCTGGTGGTCTAAATGAAAAGTCAGTGAGTGATCAGTCATTATGAAGTGATTGGCCCTGTTAGGCCTAGCTCATACCAACTCTGGATTGGATACTTTTTAGTACCACATTTAGTACCACTTTCACAGCACTCTACTCAGGTTCTTGTAGTGGAAAACCTGTCAAGTGGGCGGTGTGGAGTGGTGTGGTGTTGGGCCGTGTCAGTGGAAAAGGGGCTTATATGTAACCTAAAGAGCATTTACTGTGTAGTTGATTGGCTGACCTCTTTCACGAAGGCAGGGATAACCATTGCAGACCAGAAATGAGTCAAAGAGTAGTTGTCATATTGGCTGTAGTACTTTTCCAGTTTTGCTTTCATCTCCTCCCAGGGCACACTTTCAGAACCTAGCCTTTTTACTATGGCATCTGTCACTGATGGTTTGGAGGACCAGTTGAGCTCTTGGTACAAGGTGGCCATGCACCTGGGGATGATAAGAGAGAGAAATACATGATTGAATCAACTGGTGCCTCAACAAGTGCCTTCTAAATCCTAAAAGTTTTTTAAAAAAAAACCTAATGTTGCTACCAGTATATCAGTGGTGATCAAACCAATTTCAGGACCCCAAAATGTGTCACTTAAAGCGTCCCCAACTTGAAGCAGTAGGCATACCCAAAGCGTCCCCTCTTGTGACGCAGTAGGGTACTTGACAGTTGACAGGACCTATCACCTCACCACGGTGTAGTTTTCTAGCTATCACCTAAAAATGTATAACAAGGCCTAGATAGCTGGAAAACTACATTGCGGTGAGGTGATAGCTCTTCACCTTGAACTATGATAGAGGCTTTAGTATCTACCAGGTTGATCCTGAGACTCCGGCCAGGTACAGCATGCAGTCCAGCAGTCCTTCTTCCCTCAGTTGTTCCAGAGATCCCAGCAGGCCCACCATGGCTCTCTCTCCTCCCCCGGAGGCGATCAAAGCGATGTTGGGAACCTCTTCCTATTAAATAGAAAGATTATAGCTAAATATTATAACTTTCATTATTTAAGGCTATGTTTCCAACAATTTTCTGGATATTAAATATAGATAAGTTATATTAGTATAGCCTATGCATTTTTACACCACTGAAAGTGTCCATATATGTGAGTTGCCGTTTCACTACAATGAAATCATAATATGTACAGTAACTACACCTGCGCCCACATGCCTTCACTCGCACGCTTTTGCATCAAACTAATATTGTAACACATGCATTCCTTTCAATCCTATATGCCCTTCATTAAGCTCCTCATAGAGAAAAAATAAGCGCTGCAGGGATCAGTCAGTGGCTCTGATAGATAAGTGCTCTTTGGCAATACAGGTAGGAACATAAGAACAAAAAACTGGGTTTTCAAAGAAGTGCTGCTTAACTCCCTAAAGGTGTGGGTTACAGATTGCCTGGCTCCAGCCCATAGACCCGCCCACTCCCTGAGCGGACCGGTTGCGCAGAGTCTGAAATCAGGCTAGGTTGCAGACTTAAATAGAAAAAAATCCAAGATCGGCCTACTCCATTTTTTGATCCTTGGAAAAAATATAAAGGCAACAAATATGACCAAACATGTCGACCTAGGGTCTGACAAGTCTGCAGCACACACCTTTAGGGAGTTAAGCAGCATTTCTTTGAAAACCCTTTTTGTTCATACAGTTTATGGATCTATTTTGACTTTTCCATCAGCCCATGCCTTACAGCATACCTTACAACCTTCACAATCTGTTTTTCATCAACATACAACCATTGAATCAGCCTATCCAAAAACAAATATTTATGCTGGTAGAACTTGATCTCCAGCTGTCCTCAGGTAACACCTTGATGACTCATGTCCTTTGAAAAGCCAGCAATCTCTATAATAGCTTTATCAAAGGAGCTTTATTGGCATGATAAGCCCTGCCACTTAGCTGCAAGGTGAGCTGACTAGTTCACGGTCTGGCCTGGGGGCCTTTCACCCCCAAAATGACAAGTGTTCTATTGATTACTTACCCCATTGAGACTTGAACTCATGGATATATTTTTTTGTTTTTGTCACATTCCTAAGCGAATACTTTGAGGAGACTCCATATAGGAAACAAAGGAGGCTCTTTGTGTCTCCATAGGGAACCACTTGCTGGTTATCAAATTATTGGCCATGAAATGTGACAAAAACAAATAAATATCCATGAATTGGGGCGAACTTGGATGCAAAGTGTGGTGGAAGCACCGTCTAAGTAAACACCCTTATTCCAAACACAGAATAGATTTGGACCTTGCCAATATTATTGACCTCTTATTTTGTATGTGGCAAACATGGAATACCGATGAAAATGTTAATCACAAGCTGGCATGGTGATGACCCCTGCCTCTGAATGCTAGAAATGGTAATTGTTAATGGATTTCAAGTGTTATAAGACATATGGTGAGTCAGTCAGTCAGTCAGTCAGTCAGTCAGTCAGTCAGTCATTCAATATTGGCCTTACAAATATCTCACAATGCATGCTTCGTATACAAAGTCTGAAAGGCTCCTACCAGAGTGCAGGGGATGTTGTTGTTCTTCAGGCATTGTTGAACCCTGGCTCTTCGACTGGTGACATACTGTTTCTCTGCCTCATTCAGAGAATGACCAATTCTGACCTTTACATAAAAAAATAAAAATAAAAACATTAGTGTGTGTGTGTGTGTGTGTGTGTGTGTGTGTGTGTGTGTGTGTGTGTGTGTGTGTGTGTGTGTGTGTGTGTGTGTGTGTGTCACACGCTAATCTCTAGACAGCCTGGGTGTTGCCCTTTCTTTGATCTGGGTTCCCAGATTGGTCAAACGCACAAACACATACTGCACCAGCAAGTTTGAGAGTGTAGATGATCTATTTTTTATTGAAATTAAGTTATTAATTGATAATATATTTTTGTACGTTTGGGTCTCGAGGAGACACCAACATTATCTTTTGGGTCTTCAGCTGAAAAGGTTTGGGAAACGTTGATTTAGACAAATGATTAATGTATGTTATATAAACATTATTGCTGTATAATTGTATTATTATTTACCCATATTCATCCACAAATGAGCAGACCATTAACAATATACTGTAGTTAATTAGCCTGTTGAAAATGCAAAGTGTTAGCACACTTTATTTTAACTCTATAATTGCGGCAATAAATAAGATAACTTACACGTTCAGCCATGTTCTCTGAGTGAGCTGTCAGCCAAAATGAGCAAGGTGAGCTTGAATTCATTCCCAATAAATTGGGAATGAATGCCCCTGGGTGAAGTAATCTGGAAATGTGCCCATTTTAATTGGCTAGTCAGTGTATTACACAGAAGAGGGAGTGTCGCCTGGGTGAAGTCACCAGGAAATGTTCCCATTTAATTGCATGTATCTGCTCACTTATACATGAGATATCAGCATATCAGTTAACATAAATTTAACTTGGAGTCTGTGTATTCCACAGAAAAGGGAGTGTAAGTAAGTAGTAGAGTGCAGTGTTTCCCAACCTTTTTTTCTACCAAGGCACATTTTTCATAGCCAAAACATCACAGGGCACCAGACATACGGGTGTGTGTGGCAACTGGCTATTTTCAAAATGTTTGCCTCTTCCTTATCTTTATATTACAAAAGAGTAAGTGATCTACTTCCGGGTCATGTATCGCTAACTTAAATACCAAACCACTTGGCCAAGATGTACTACATATGTACTAAATATAGCTTAAAAATTCAAACACCCATGTCACCTTTGCAAGATGTCGTTTCCAAACCTCTGTATACAGTTGTATTCGTTATTACCCTCATATTTTGCCTCTGTATAAAATAGTCCGCCGGTCAAATATGTCCGACCGGAAACGTGCGCTGCGGCACAATAGTTCCGCCACAATAGTTCCGCCACAATAGTTCCCCCCTCCAATTTTTTTTTTTTTTAACGTTTTTTTCTTTTTTTCTTTTTTAACTAGATGTGAGCGGCCCAAAGGGCCGCGACCCTCTAGTTATTTAACAATTTGGTCTTTTAAAAAAAAAAAATCTTTATTTTTACCAGTTGATTACTTTTGATGCAATAATGGTATTTTTTTTTCTTTCTTGAGGTATTAAAGTTTTTAAAAGTCCTTAAATTGTGACTTCACTGTCAAATTTCAAAGGGCACACCAAAGCATCTCAAAGGTCTCAACCACGTACACAGTGGTTGAGAAACCGTGGAATATGTTCTACAGAAAGGGGAGTGTAGTGTAGGTAGTATAGTGTAGTGTATATTCCACATAAGGGAGCGTTGCCTGGTGAGTCACCAGGTCCAAGTGTCCACATGTCCCGAGTGCCCAGTTGTCCAGGTGCCCACCTCTCCAAGTGCCCACATGTCCCTAGGGCCCAGATGGTTTTGGTGGCCATGTTGTCCAGGTGGCCACTTCCCCAAGTGCCTACATGTCCCTACTGCCCACTTATTGTCCCTAGTGGCCAGGTGGCCACATGTCCCTATAGTTGTCCAGGTGCCCACATGTCCCTAGTGTCCACACGTCACTAGTTCCCAGTTGTCCCTTGTGCCTACCTCTCCAAGTGCACACATGTCCCTAGTGCCCAGGTGTCCAGGTATCCACCTCTCCAAGTGCCCACATTTAACATCTCTATCTCTATTAAAACTAAAAAAAAAAAAACAGGTGCCCACACGTCCCTGTAGCCACATCTCTATCTCTATTAAAAAAAATTAAAAAAGTGCCCACATGTCCCCAGTGCCCAGTTGTCCAGGTGCCCACCTCTCCAAGTGCCCACATGTCCCTATCCACATCTCTATTACATTCTTAGTATTCTAGTAGTAGTACTGTACACCAAAGGTGAGCTGACAAAATCATCTGAAGTTGTCGGTAGATAACATGGAACATAAGCCGTGCCGTGTGAAGACACAAGAATGCATGGCAACAACATTAAAAAGTTTAAAGATAATTCCACATTATGTAACAACAAATAATAAACAATCAGTTTGAGCTGGAGCCTGACGTGACTGGTATTGAGCTGGGACCTGGTGGAGGCTGGGCTGAGCTGTAACCTACTGCTGATTGACTGGGTTTGAGCTGGGGCCTGGCAGGGGTGCGTGTGCGTGTGTGTGTGTGTGTGTGTGTGTGTGTGTGTGTGTGTGTGTGTGTGTGTGTGTGTGTGTGTGTGTGTGTGTGTGTGTGCGTGCGTGCGTGCGTGCGTGCGTGCGTGCGTGCGTGCGTCTGCGTGCGTGCGTGCGTGCGTGCGTGCGTGCGTGCGTGCGTGCGTGCGTGCGCGTGTTAAGGCAATCAATGAGACAAGTGGCTATCAAAGCAGCATAAAAAAGATTTAAGATTAAAATGCTGGAAGAAGAAAAAAAGGGGACTTACTTTATAAGATATATCAACAAGTATTTTTATTTCGTTTAAAGATGTATTTATTGGGGCTTTCATGCCTATATTTGATAGGACAGTAGGACTGACAGGAAACAGGGGGAGAGATGGGGAGTGACATGCGGCAAAAGTCGTCCGGATCGGGAATCAAACCAGCGACGCCGTCAGGGATCAATGCCTATGTGGTATGCGCCTGGACGATAGCACCCAAAAGGACGAGAGCTACCGGTAAATGTTTGTAGTATCTCAAGATACTGGCTGAGGGTAACCCTTGCTGTACAAGTGGTAGTTTAGTTAACTCATGTGTGTTTATGTGTGTGTGTTAATAAATAACCCAAAGAGGCAGTGTTGGTGTAGCTTGGTTTTATTGTGTTGTAGTAGTGTGATTGGTACCACACACACACACACACACACACACACACACACACACACACACACACACACACACACACACACACACACATTTGACCGCAACAAATTCCTTAGGTCTCCATGCTATGAGGGCTACTGGGGTCTGCTGGCGAACCTGGGCATTCCAGCCTAATAGATCCCATGGACATACTGTAAGCAGGAAAGTTACCCTCTATTATTTGGCGCAGAGTTGCAGCAGGGGCGAGATCCACTACCGACACTGACGCGGCAGTGACAGGTCAATGGCGCGTCAGTGACGGCCGTTTATTCTACCGACCGTCGGTCAATAAAACGACCGTCAATATTTTTACTGGCTGTCGGAAAATTAAATGACGGCCGGAAAAAAAAACCGACGGAGGCAGTTTTTTTTTGCCAGCGTCGGTGAATTATTATTCGTGTGGCTTCAAACGCTTACCTGTAGTTCCATTGGAGAGCTGGATCGATGGAGCGTCTGGAGCAGTGCTTTTGCACTCTCCCGCACCCACGCATGCACGCACGCACGTGTGAAACAGTTTGTTTAATTTCAGGGAAGCAAATATATTCCCAACTAGGCTTATACTTCTCGAGATCAAATGGCTCCTGAGTCCTGGGCAATCATTATTTAATGCATTAATGAATGACAAGCCCAATATATAGGCTATATATTAAATACTGTACATTCCCTCTCGGCCTGAGCCATGCACAGAGCTGGACATGTTTTCTTTTTTTTTTTTCATCATAACATTTACATATTAAAACAGCGAAATAAAACAAATGTGTTTAGCTAAGCTTCAACTATTGACCTTCAGTTAACTTAGCATTTGTTTAATACCTTGGCAAAATTATAGTATTATCCATGAGGACATTTTTCTAGCGTCGGTAAATCTCTCTCCAAATGTCGGCTAAATAATTTGTGTGTCATCTTTCCTGCAGCTGGCAGCTGCTGATCTCTCTAAACACTTATTAACTTATTGTTCACTCCATTAACGTCAAGTACATTTGTTGTTCATAGTGTCCAAAGCTACAGGCTTAGTAAAAAATAAAATATTAAAATGAAATGACGACGGTGCATTCACTGGTGTCCGTCTTTTTTTCTTTTTCTTTATTTATTAGGCTACACCCAACAAATTACATCTGTAGCTGTAATGCCCACCAGTGCTTCATTTGTTAATTATTAGGAGAAATGAATAAAATACATAGAGTAGGTCCATAATATGCCTTCTTAGGCTCTGCCAAATCACAATATAAGGGTCCCCGTGACATGGCTTATTTAATCAGATCTTATTTAATCAAAGCGTTATAGGCAGCTCACCGAAAATAGCAGATCTGTTGTGTAAATCTGTGCTTGTGGATCGGCTATTTTTCGCTGTTTGGCGACCAATCCCGGTGGGAACAGGCCTACCAATATCAGGTCTGATCTGTCTGTAGCCTATACATCCATCACGGATAGCGCATCTCCAACTTGTTAACCAGCTGGGAATCATCAAACAAAGAATTGACGATGGCCTATTAAGCTACACGCCTGTAGGCCTACCTATTGGCCAATTTAGACATCAAAGGAGTGGAGATTACCCAAGGGAGTCGCGTGGGCGGTGGTTTAAAAACTTGTGCAGACACAGTGCAGACACCAGACAGACATAAGTGACCATGCTTTGTCTTGGAATTATAATAACTGCATGCACTTATTGCACTATAGAGCCTTTTCAGCAGAACCATCTGGCACTGGACAACACACACAGCTGACCAGGCCGCTATAGAGGAAAACGTCTTCAAAGGGGTCCCGATACTTTTACTTCTACTCCACTACATCTCGGAGCTAAATATTCTACTTCAACTCCCTACAACTATTTGAAAACTTTACTAGGCCTAGTCACTTTGCAGATATAAATGATTAAGCCTATTTTAGGCTGTTTGAATCTACGGACTTTTATTTAGGCCTATAACAAACGATTTGTACATAAGTTAGCCTATACTGGACACTTACTTTGGGACAAAATGTACTTTTTTGTTTTTCACCACTGATTAAATGCACTATTTGAAGGAAACCGAAGCCTATAAAGACAGTCCATGTTTTTTGTCTTATCTGAGTTTTATTTTATTTTATTATATGGTGGTTAACGTCTTGTTTTATTGGGGGAGCGTGGGCTGCGTGGCTGCATCTGCACAAAGCACTCAAAGTTTGTTATAATGGGCTTCAGTAGGCTGAGGACTGAGTAAAACAAACAAACAATTATGTTACAAAAAAACCTAATGGTCCAATTATGACTTCAAAGGAATAGAATCCACCGCAGACAATAGCAGACACTCACTCTCACTTTCTGTCTCTCTCTCTCTCTCTCTCTCTCTCTCTCTCCCTCTCCCCCCCTCTCTCTCTCTCTCTCTCTCTCTCTCTCTCTCTCTCTCTTTTGATGCGACGTTCGCGAACGAATCTTTTGAACGGCTCTTTGAAGTGAATGACTGTATTCAAATTCAGAAAATGCAATTTTGCAGCATCCTAAGAGTATAATGAGAGTCATATGTTTAAAGCAGACAAAGAGATTAATATTCAGTGTTGAAACCTAGGCCTATACAAGACTTAGATCTGTTCTTGCAATAGGAGGTGTTGTGAGCTTGTTGTGAGATATGACATATTCATAAAAGAGCAGATCTACAAGTTAGTGTGTGTGTGTGTGTGTGTGTGTGTGTGTGTGTGTGTGTGTGTGTGTGTGTGTGTGTGTGTGTGTGTGTGTGTGTGTGTGTGTGTGTGTGTGTGTGTGTGTGTGTGTGTGTGTGGTGCGTGCGTGCGTGCGTGTGTGTGTGTGTATCATGTGTGTCTGTGTAACAATAACACAGACAATATGAATCCTTAGTCTAGTTCTGAGAAGAAAAGGTTATCATCATGGCCCCAAATAACGCGGTCGCGTGTGCGTGTGTTTGCGCGCAGATCCGCGGGAAGTAATTTTATGCCGGTTTATAAACGGTTTAGGCCTATAATAGGCCACACAGTGGCCACGCGGTGACGCGGGGCAGATTTGTTATTTAACAACATTAAAACTTCAAGTGCTGTTCTCCTGTTCTCCTGATCAGTTCAACAAATACTCAAACCTGTTGTTTTGTCAGCGATGCTTCTGCTTCTGTGTTATCCAATTCTCTCTCTGTGTTTGGCTCTCAGCAGCTGGTGTTGAGACGCGCATCGTAGCCAAAAGCCAATTTGCTAAACATAATTCACCCGGTGCGCCTAGAATATCTGACTTACAAGCTCACATCGCATTGCGGAGGCTATCGTTGTGAGCTTTGAAGTCTACCGTTCTCTGATTGAACAAAGTATTCATAGCTGTAGGAAATTATGGATCATAATAATTGATCATAATTATGGATCATATCCATTATTATTATGACTGATATTAAATAATGTATTTATTTAACAAATATTTATATTCGGGTTGACGTCTCGAGAGCGTAACATGAAAGATGCTTAACAATAATTACACGCACGAACGCGCGCGCACACACACACACACACACACACACACACACACACACACACACACACACACACACACACACACACACACACACACACACACACAGAGAGAGAGAGAGAGAGAGAGAGAGAGAGAGAGAGAGAGGGGAGAGTAGGAGAGAGGGGGAGAGAGAGAGAGAGAAAAAACCGACTGTCAGAACTATTAGGCTACTGACGGTCTTTTGGGCAGTTGGTCAATAATAATTCACCGACGCTGGCAAAAAAAAACTGCCTCCGTCGGTTTTTTTTTCCGGCCGTCATTTAATTTTCCGACAGCCAGTAAAAATATTGACGGTCGTTTTATTGACCGACGGTCGGTAGAATAAACGGCCGTCACTGACGCGCCATTGACCTGTCACTGCCGCGTCAGTGTCGGTAGTGGATCTCGCTGGCTCTCCAGAGTTGTCCTTCAAGAGGGGAGCAGTGGTGTAATCTTATCTCACAGTGAAATGGTTTTAGACTATGCTCCAGCAGAAGTTATTTCCCACTAGACCGGTGGTTCTCAACATTTTCAGACCGTGACCCCCCAAAATAATCATATTTGAACTGGGGACCGGCGGACCCCCAACCTTGACAAGCAATTGGAATTTAGGAGTTGAGGCATTCACTTTTGTTTGACTTGGTTCAGGCATATTGTGAAAATAGCTCACTGTAAATTGTTCAAGATCTCAAAATGTTTGCCTCTTTCTTAGGTGGCAATTGACAATTTTGCCAATGTTTTGAGCCTTTTTTTTAATAGTGTTGATTACCCTTGTAGCAATGACAAATTAATTTCAGAGGTATTAAAAAGGTCTTAAATTGTCACTTTAGAAATGCACAGATATCCTGTTTAAACGTATTATGTTGGTTTGTTTACTGTTGAGTGAGAAAACAATGTTGCACATTAAAAGACAACTTTTTTTTTTTTTTACATCAAGGGTTCATATTCTAGATTGTAATTAGAGAAAGGAAAAGATGAGTGTTAAAATGTTTTCATTTACTGCTTTTTATAGTTTTAGCTATTTTAACAATGTTATTTCAGTGGTTGGGGCATGCGTACAAGTGCCTAATATGTATTTTTAGATACAATAAGCCCATTACCAAGATTGAAGATGCTGTGCAATCTTTCATGGGCCAATGTGACTTATATTATGGGGGCTAGTAGTGTTACTGTAAATAGTAATAAAGAAATCACCTGATTATTGTGTCTAAAAAGACATTTAGCCATTGTATGCATGCCCCCACCCACTGAAATCAAAATCGCTAAAATGGTTAAAACGAAAGAAAGCAGTAAATGAAAACATTTTAATACTCATCTTTTCTTTTCTCTGATTACAATAAACTAAAATATGAACCCTTGTTGTAAAAAAAAAAAAAAAACTTGTCCTTTAAACAAATCATCTGGTGAACCCCAAAATTATTTGGGGACCCCCCCTGGGGATCCCTACCTACATGTTGAGAACCACTGCCCTAGACGATGCAGGATATTAGGAAATAAGATTCTATTCTATGTACCCGTATTTTCAGGAATATAAGGCGCACTTAAAAGCCTTTAATTTTCTCAAATAACTACAGTGCGCCTTATAGTCCAGTGCGCCTTATATATGGATCATTCATTGACATTGACATTCCCTTTAGCACAGCTCCATCTGTTGGATGCATAACGCAACGGTAGCGTCTATTATGTGCGCCTTGTAGTCCGGTGCGCCTTATATATGAAAACAGTTCGAAAATAGACCATTCATTGACAGTGCGCCTTATAGTCCGGTGCGCCTTATAGTCCGGAAAATACGATAATGTGTTCTATGAAGCAATACCGGTATGTCAACTTGTACCACCTGAAATAAATTGGGATTTTATGAACAAAATGAAGATTAAAATGTTGGAAAAAGAAAAAAAGAAGACATTCTTTGATCACTACGTTGTTATGGGGTCTGTTTTTTAATTACACTTTTATTTAAGAAAATCTCCAGTGATATATGATGTGGCTTTAGCCACATAGAAAGGTATATCAACAAGTATTTTTATTTCTGTGCAATTATCAATGCTACACAATTAACCAATTATCTACGTATTCAGATTTTATTCAAAAGTTCAAATGACCTAGAAAATATGAATGAGAAAGGACAAATATCACCATATATCACATGCAGAGTAATTGTTGTATCCAAGTTAGTCACCAAAAGAGCAAAACTAAGCACGTCTTGGATTCACCCAGCTCCAGAATGATACTAATCTTATTTTATTCTAAACAGAACATTTCCCGCAAGAACATACATGTTATGACAGAATAATGGATAACATTATGATAATGAAGAACATACTAATTCTGCAGGGTAATAAAGACTAATGATGAATCATTCTTCACTATAACGTTCACTAAACTTTAAGAAGGTTTCACCAAATTCTCACAAAGATGTCAATTACACTACAACCCCAATTATCATTCAAGATTATATGGACATAGTGATTATGGTCCTAGTCAGCATTTCTTATTCTGATTCTGTGGTGGATGAATTATTCAAAAAAACTACTTAAGCAAAACTATCAATCAAGATATGTATAAAAAAGTTTAAAGAATATAGTGAGCTTGTTATTCTTCTTTTTTTTTTTTTATATAGCTTACAGTAAGTACAACATAGGGCTAATAATTTGACATTTTGAAAGTTTTCAAATACATTTTTGAAAAGTACAATATTTACCTCAGAGATATAATGGATTGAAGTATAAAGGGCTGAAAATGTACCTCAAATTTGTATTTAAGTAGGCTACATTTTGAGGAAAGGCATAAAAAAGTAATAAACGTATTGGTAACATTAAAGTATACTGCAAGTATTCCACCACGTTTCACTTTTGCTGTCTTGCTTTTTTGGGACCTTCTTGGCCTTCTTAATCTCCTCCAGCAGTGTGGCCTTGGTGAGCTTCACATTCATGGCGGCTTTTCCCATCAGGTCAGAGATCATTTCTGGGCTGTACGGTAGTTTGAAGGTGGCATATTTGTTCTCATTCTCCTCAATACCCTTGCGGTCTGAAAAGTTTGAAGAGTTAGTGAGTAGTTGTAAATGAACCCATCAAGCCCTGAGGCCGATTCTAAAAATGTCTTGTAAATGCTATAGGTTTTCAGAAAAACCTATGTTGCTATGTGTCAGTGAATTGAATTGAATTGAATTAGCCTTTATTGTCTCCGAAGATACATTTGTCTTGGCAATGGAGGTAACAGCGATAAAAAATACAAAAATACAAAACCACAAAAGACACATACATACGGTACATATACACCTAAAATTCATCCCGCACCTATCATGACACCCCAGTGTGCAATATATCAAGAGCCTCTAGTCCAGTATCACAGCGTTGCACTCTCCCAGCATACAGGTTAACGTCCCCCCAGTAATTCATCGTCTTTTATTGATGTGCTTATTGAGTGCTTGGATTGACAGCGGAACAAAGGAGAACTTATATCTGTTACGCGTTTCATCTGATGATTTGTACCGTCTACCGGATGGCAGCAACTCATATTCTTTATGTAAGATGTGACTTGGGTCACGGATGATTTTAAGGGCCTGCTTTAACGCTGTCCTATCAAAGATTTCTTTGAGAGAACATGGGGGCTGCATGCTAATGATTTTACCAGCCCTCTTGACTAGATTTTGCAGTTGGGATTTGAGTTTGACGGACAGATTTCCAAACCAGGTGGTGATACCATATCGGATGATAGATTCCATGTTTGCCCTATAGAACAGCAACATAATGTTTTTTGCCACCCCATGGACCCTGAACCCTCTCAGGAAGGGCATGCGCTGATTAAGGTGGGAACAAACAGAATCCACTTCGTTGGTAGCCTGATTTCAGACTCTGCGCTGGAACCAGTCCGCTCAGAGAGTGGGCGGGTCTATGGGCTGGAGCCAGGCAAATTGTTTGGCCCAGTAACTGAGAATCGAAACAAATACCTAAAAGTCACCTGCTCCACTCTCTGTCCGTGAATGAGGTTCGGACTGTGATCCCCCACAGCCTGTTTTTTCTACATTTAAAGTGGCGCTCAAGCTTTTTCAGGTGATCCCCAAAATTATATGAAGGCCTATTTTGACCCCATCTCAAAATGTTTTGTTCCAGGGACCTCCCAGGATCAATGATTTCAGTTTAAAAAAGGGGGTACTTTATTCATTACAAAAAAGCCAACATGTTTCGACCCACTGGTCTTCATCGGGCATTTATAGCTCTTGGCACAAAAATGAATACAAAGAAAGCAGATTCTGGCAATCATCATGAAACTTTTCTTTAAAAGAAAAACAACTTCCTTTGTGATGTTATATTGGATTTGTATTGTGTTTATATGCTAAGACAGTGACTTGGAGACCTTCACCATGCAATCTTTAGACAATTACAGCTCGTCCCTATTGGTGGAAAAAACGCCCAAGTCGTGTGAGCGTTTTAAAGTTGAAATCACGTTGCTAGGCAAAGGTATGTCAGAGGTACGTGTGAGAGCAAAGTGTCACAGCGTGTATCGCACGTTTCTATACTAATACTAATTAGTATTTCTTCATAGAAAAGTATTACAGTTACCTCCGCAGTTTTTCATGTTGAATAGGGGCATGTGGATCACAGTTGGGATGTTGCCGTCTCCTGGACACACATAGTAGGGTTGAGGTGTGCCATCAGCATTGCCGGGTAGGGCAACATGTGGGAAAGGTATGCCCATCGACTTGGACATGTGTGAAGCTTGTTCCAGTGTCTGTATAATTAAACAACAAAAGTAAAACCACCTAAGTCTTAATTCTTAAAAGAATATTTAAAATTGTTTATATTTAAAATTGTTCACAACTACTGCAGCAGTGGGCATTATACTAAACAGCTTATTTCCATCGCTTTAAAATCCACATTTTTGACTCATATCACACCTTAATACACACACTAGACTGAGCAATAACATTGTACTTAAGTCATTGATGTTGTCCAGGCTTACATCATTGTTGTGAATTGGCCATAAAACAATTCAGTCACGTCTAAATCTAGACGAGATTTCGAAAGCGAGTGAAGCGTTTTACGGTGGAATGGGTAGAAAGAAGTAACCATGGTGATATGTTTGTATGTTAGCTTGTCTATGTGTTTATTAACAGCAGAGAAGTAGCGATAAAAAATGGATTTTAAAGCGATGGAAATGAGCGGTTTTGCGTAATGCCCACTGCTGCCGTTGTAGGCTGTATAAGGTTGAGGCCGAAATGGACAATAATGCTTTTATAGATAAAAAAAAACACCTGGATATTTTTTTAGAGAGAGAGAGAGAGAGAGAGAGAGAGAGAGAGAGAGAGAGAGAGAGAGAGAGAGAGGACGGACACTCTCCAGTGATATGTGATGTGGCTTAGCATTAATAAAAGTATATGGTATGGTATCAACAAGTATTTTGATTTCAGTGCGATTATGCTAGCCAATTACCCAACGATCTATCTATTCAGATTTTATTCAAAAGTTCAAACAACCTACTGTATAAATTACAGTAAGTGCGCTACCTTTACAGGGTTCCCACTGCTGAAGTCGAGGGAGATAATGAGGTCGATGTCTCTCGCTTTTCTGAGGGAGGAGAAGTAGGGAGAGTTCAGCAAAATCCCAGCATCTTCATGGTCCCTCGTTTGTGTGTCCAGGATTTCGTCAGCTTCTTCAGCGATATACAAAAATACATTACAAAATACATTAAAACTTCTTTACATAGCCAGAACATTTTGTCTGTGAGAATTCAGAATGGGGGTGGGGGTCAGACTTTGGTGCTCTATTGGAATGCTGCCCTTTTGGAATTATGGGAAACCTTGAATACACAGATTAATCAATGATTATGAACTGTGATTTGTGTCAGAGCTCTGATCCTACCTGGCAAGGCTGGCATGTTGTACAGGAAGTTATATGAGGTTCCCCACGTCCAATGCATTGCACATTTTATGGTGCTCCAGATTATCTCCAGCCATACTGAAATTAGAAGTACACTGTACATTGGTATGAAACAAGTAATACTTACAACCATATTCAGACTATACTACAATAGGTCAATGCCATTAATTAAATACTGTATGACCAGAGCACTTAATACAGTGAATACTAAATACATGGACGATACAGACTTTAATACTATTATTGCTGACATCTTTCAAAGGTTTATTTTGAAATGCATCTGGTGCTTCTTAAAATGGATGCATGGATTACATTGCCAAACACAGAATACTGTTGTATTATGGAATAATACATCATTGTGTTATTTTCTGATCACTGTGGATTGTTTTTATTGCTAAAATGGAAAAGGTGCCAGAAAAGGAACCCAGACTTTTTACAAGCAGGGGCAATCCATCATCAACAAATTACTTATTATAAAAATGGAAATTCCCATCCCCAAAAAGTCTAAATGTAGAATCAGGGAACAGCACCACTCACTGGTAGCAGTGACACAGTCTTTGGTCAAGTCATGGAACCAGTCCAGGAAATGTTCAGCAACATTCAACGTGTGATTCTTGAGCTTGTCCTTAATCATTTCCAAAGGCATCTCATCGTTTGTGTCTAAAAACACTTTCTTGCCTGTCCTGTCCACCTTGCCTGTAGAGAGTTAAACAGAGATGGGAATTTTTGAGCTTCACAAAGTCTGTAGACAAATATATATATATATATATATATATATATGTGTGTGTGTGTGTGTGTGTGTGTGTGTGTGTGTGTGTGTGTGTGTGTGTGTGTGTGTGTGTGTGTGTGTGTGTGTGTGTGTGTGCAGATCCTTCTCAAAAAATTAGAATATTGTGTAAAAGTTAATTTTCTTCTGTAACATAATAGATTTTTTTAAACTTTCATATAGTTTAGATTCATTGGGCATGCAGTGAAATATTCAAAAGCTTTTTTTGTTTTCCTTTAGATTTTTATGGCATACAGCACATGAAAATCAAAAATCCATATCTCAAAATATTAGAATATTCCACATGACCACTCAAAAAAAGGATTTATGATACAGAAATGTCAAACTTCTGAAACATTATGTTAATTTATGCACTCGGTACTTGGTATGGAATACTTTTGAACAAATTCCTTCATTAATGGGGCGTGGCATGAAGGTGGTCAGCCTGTGGTACTGCTGAGTGTTACGGAAGCCCGGGTTTGCTAGAGGCCATAAGCTCATCTGTGTGGTTGAGTCTGATGTCTCTCATCTTCCGCGGGGATTTTAGAGCACTTGTTGCTTCCGTAGGTTGACAAGCTTTATTGAGATGATGATTTGTTTTAGCCTGAAGCACTCGGCACCTGCCCACAGAGCCAAAACTACTAGTAACTGGTGTAGTGAACATGGTATTACTGGGCTTAACTGACCAGCCAACTGGCCTGACCTGAACCCCACAGAGAATCTGTGTTGTGTTGTCAAGAGGAAGATGAGAGACATCAGACTCAACCACACAGATGAGCTTATGGCCTCTACCAAAGCAAACCTGGGCTTCCATAACACCTCAGCAGTACCACAGATTGACGACCTTCATGCCACGCCCCATTGATGAAGACATTTGTTCAAAAGTAATCGAGACCAAGTACTGAGTGCATAAATTAACATAATGTTTCAGAAGTTTGACATTTCTGTATTATAAATCCTTCTTTTGAGTGGTCATGTGGAATATTCTAATATTTTGAGATATGGATTTTTGATTTTCATGTGCTGTATGCCATTAGAATCTAAATTAAAACAAAAAAAGCTTTTGAATATTTCACTGCATGCACAATGAATCTAAAATATATGAAAGTTTTAAAAAATCTATTATGTTACAGAAGAAAATGAACTTTTACACAATATTCTATTTTTTTGAGAAGGATGTATGTATATGATACTGTATCAGAAGACCAATATAATCAATAACAATGAGTGCATTGTGTACACCGCTGGCGCCTATATAGGCATACTGTATAGTGTTTTAATGTGGATTGAGACAGTGTGTGTTCAGCACAAATATTTAATTGTTTTACAGTACAAGCTGAAATCGGGCTAGGTCACACCATCAATCATACCTAGAGGAGGATACTACACACACAAGATCCTTGTAGTGGTGCCGGCTCACGGCAGAATAGTGATGATAGTCTTTAAAAGACAAAGAAGCGGCCGCACTCACTGTAGCCAAAGTGGCAATATTTATTTCAGGATGCAGAGTAGGCCTATATGGAAACCAACATTTCGGCATACACTGAAGAAGGCAGTATGTTGCCGAAACATTGTACTTCAGTGAAGTCCTATGCCAAATTTCCCAAAATTGTGCGCTCTAAACTAACCACCTGAGCTACGACTATTACTTTGTTCAGTGCAAAGTGTAAATCACTATGGGAATAGATGACTAATACTGGCAGAACACAATTGCTACATTTAAGTGTACCTTCAAGCAGCGTGTTACATTTTTGGGCAAGATCTGAATGTTTCTTATGTTCTAAGACCCGAATGTGCATCTCCACAAGGGTCTGGAGCACGTCACATCGCTGGCAGTGGCACTTCAAATCTAGAAGAAAGGTACATGTGTATTTTAGTAAATGCTCGGATGAACAAATGAACCAATAAAGAAATGAATAAAATAATAGTTTCATACGTTCTAAGAAGGCCTTTATGGTTTCCAGTATTAGCTGCATGTCAGCTAGGGCACTGCCACACACTCCTGCCAATGATAGATCAACACAGAGTCAGGGTTATTATAGTTAACTAAAACTAACAAAATATCAAAGACAAAAACAACAACATTTTAGTGAACTGAATAAAACATAAAAACAGAGTCTGGCTCACAATGCTTTGTGCTTTGATTTTTTTTTTAATCTTGCCTCTATCCTGTATAATATTATAATAAACTACTAACACTACAACCAATAAACCAAACATGCAAACCTGCTTCATAAATGTATTAAAACTAATTGAAACTGAAAACATGAAGTAAAAAAAAAAAAAAAAGTTACAAATGTATATTTTAAAACCACGGACCCCTGTTTGATTAAATGTTCCATCTCTGGGACCGCAATCTACACTCTAAAATCGAAACTCTGAGAGGGTACTCCGAGTTGTCCATAACTAAACAGTACAATAAAGAATGTTCATGAAAACATATTAGACTCTTGTCCAAAATGTTTTCATAGGCAATGCAGAAACATAATCTTTGTGTGTGTCTATAATACAGTGTGTCTGTAGCATTATAGCATGTCTGTTATAGCATTAGAAAAGGAAAATCAACAGAACAAAAGGACTGACCAGTGACCACGTTGGTGTATAACTAGAAGTCACCTTTTATGTAGCTCATGTCCATCTCTGGCTGATGCTTTATCTTGTTCCCTTTGTTGAACTGACTCCCGAAGTGGGCCTGGTCCACGAAGGCCCCAGTGAGAGAGTACCCGGCCTCATCGGGGGTCATCTCAAACCACACGTCTGCCAAGGAAAACTCAGTCAAACTTTGAATCTACCAGTATCAAATTCAATGGCCACAATATATAACTAACTGTACGTGTTCAATCATCTTTATTTATTTTCTCAATAAGTCGATGATGAAACAGTGACTCCAAGGTTATGCCTTACTGCACGCAAGTACACACAAGAGTAATGTGAAAAGAGTAATGACACTTTACTGTCTGAAACTTTTTTGCCGTCTTGTTGGTTGATCTTCTTGTCAATCACAGTAAAGATGGGATAGGGATCCAGGCTGTCTCTTCCTCTCTGGGCTGAGAGCACATGCTCATCTATCTGAAGAGACAACACAACTGACTCATTACTCATTACTCATGATACTGTATATCAGGGGTCTTCAACAGGGGGTCCAGGACCCAGAGTACTACAAGGGGTCCAACAAATCTTTGTGATAGGATAATTATTTTAAATGAACAACTTTAACCCTCACATCCCTATTCTGAGGAGAACTTTAGACAAAGATAGCAGATCTACAAGCTCTCAACGCCTCGCAGCACGAGGTGTTGAGAGAGCTTGTAGATTGGCTATTTTTGGCAAATAGGTTTGGTGTAGAGGTTAAAAAATGATTTAAGTAGTTAAATGTCTGATAAAACACATTAACACGAATCCAACATAGACTGATGACAGTGCTGTCAAACAAGTCTATGAATCTATCTATGAAAATCCACAAAACACAATTTTATACAATGTGTTGTGGGGGTTGTGCTGCTTCATCTCTCTCTCAACTAAGGGGTCGTTTGGCCTGAAAACGTTGAAGTGAACGCTGTTGTATATCATTTTTATTGTATGTTTTGCAAGCTTCATGACGGAATATATAATAATAAGTCGCTGTTGGACAGAGACAAACTACAGTAACTCAAATGTTCTACTTTTCTTTTCATACTGTAAATCAACGCCATTGAACACCCCGTACGTATGTGAGTGGGTTAAACACATTTGAACCAAGTAAAAGGTTCCTGACAAAACCAGCTAACTCCATTGGTTCGTCAAACTGTTGGCTAAACCATGCAGCTCCACCCCCTCTTCACTGCGTGGCATAAAAAGCATTTCTCTCACTAGTTCTACGGAAAATGTGAACCCCACTTTACTCTCAGACATTATTGCAATATTCCTGCTTATTATTGTTTAAGCCGATATAAGCATTGTCATGACACATCAGGGCATTAATTCACACGTTGTGATGCATTTGAGGTTGGACATCCATTGTCAGCTGTTCTATCAATGATAGATAAAAACCTTATAACTCCACTTGAGCTGAATTTGGGTAAAGAGGTGATAATATAATGACTGAATCTGACATTAAATAAAGTCACAATACCAACGAGACAATACCAATGAGAATGGGGGTCTTACAGTAAACTGAAGTTTACTGTACGAGGCAACCGCCTGTGAAGAGAAACACTCCAATTCCCGAAATGCAACGGGGTATCACGTGAACGGGAGGTCCGCTTCCCTCGTAGGCAGCAGTGTTATGCTGCTGCACAAAACTGCATTTATCTTCTAATCGAACTTTTAAATCACGTTCATGTTTAAAACGCGTCCTTCTCTACCGGCCGTTACAAAAGCAATGAGGCCCGCGATTGTAATTTTTGTGAAAGAAAATACTATTGTGAAAATAAACATGACATACTCGGATTACATTTACTCCGATTACTTTTTCCATTGAGCTGCAGAAACAGGTAAAATAATGGCAGGTTTCCATGGTAACTGACGATTAAATCTTTAATAATCATGGGCACCTGCTGTGTTCTTAACTGTTATAATACCGGTACCATATAAATTTGTATTAGAACTATTCTAATTATAATACACTATAAACTATGAATGTATTACTATGATAAATATAATACACTATAATAGATTATAATAGTGGTTATAACACAATATAATCTATTATCATGAATTACAATCCTGGTGGTCTAAATGAAAAGTCAGTGAGTGGTCATTATGAAGTGTTTGGCCCTGTTGGGCCTAGCTCATACCTACTCTGGATTGGATACTTTTTAGTACCACATTTAGTACCACTTCCACAGCACTACCCAGGTTCTTGTAGTGGAAACCTCGCACAAGTGGATGGTGTGGAGTGGTGTGGTGTTGGGCCATGTCAGTGGAAAAGGGGCTCATACTGTATGTAACCTATTAATGTGTAGTTGATTGGCTGACCTCTTTCACGACAGTGGGGACAACCATTGCAGACCAGAAATGAGTCAAAGAGTAGTTGTCATATTGGCTGTAGTACTTCTTCAGTTTAGCTTTCATCTCCTCCCAGGGCACACTCCTGACAGAACCTAGCCTTTTTACTATGGCATCTGTCACTGATGGTTTGGAGGACCAGTTGAGCTCTTGGTACAAGGGGGCCATGCACCTGGGGATGATAAGAGAGAGAGAGAGAAATACATGATTGAATCAACTTGTGCCTCAACAAGTGCCTTCTAAATCCTAACAAAAGTCTTTTTGAAAACCCAGTGTTGCTACCGGTATATCAGTGGTGATCAAACCAATTTCAGGACCCCAAAATGTGTCAATTCATTGTCATCTGACAACATCAAATTGTCATTTGACGTGTGCCGTCCGCAGCCGGTGTGTGTTCCTTAAAGGAGTCATCCAGACCAAAACACATATAGGGTTAAATCTGCCTTTTATCATACCCCTTTATACCTGCTTTAGTCCATTTTTTTCATAGCTGCCCCTGTTGCTAGATTTCGGCTGCCCCTGTTGCTAGATTTTGCTGGCCCTCTCATAACTAACAGAGTAGATAGACTTTATACTAGTGCGGTAATTTCTTCAGCTTCAAAGTTAGTATTTTTTTATTGGATTGTGTTTACACAACGTCCTGAGACCAACCAAACCGC
Organism: Nannobrachium achirus; assembly: GCF_963921795.1. Lineage (NCBI taxonomy): Eukaryota > Metazoa > Chordata > Actinopteri > Myctophiformes > Myctophidae > Nannobrachium > Nannobrachium achirus. The sequence continues at coordinate 54,212,591 of NC_137813.1, forward strand.
TGTTTTGACCTCACAGGCACCCTTACTTGTCAAACGGCTTCTGCTCTGCACCAGAGCAGGGAGAGGAGAGGCTAGAAAGGGAGGGGAGGGAGGGGTTGGTTTGACAAGTAAGGGTGCCTGTGAGGTCAAAACAGTGGTGTGGTTGGTCTCAGGACGTTGTGTAAACACAATCCAATAAAAAAATACTAACTTTGAAGCTGAAGAAATAACCGCACTAGTATAAAGTCTATCTACTCTGTTAGTTATGAGAGGGCCTGCGAAATCTAGCAACAGGGGCAGCCGAAATCTAGCAACAGGGGCAGCTATGAAAAAAATGGACTAAAGCAGGTATAAAGGGGTATGATAAAAGACAGATTTAACCCTATATGTGTTTTGGTCTGGATGACTCCTTTAAAGCCTCTATCATGTTGGGTGAAGAGCTATCACCTCACCGCGGTGTAGTTTTCTAGCTATCACCTAAAAATGTATAACAAGGCCTAGGAGATAGCTGGAAAACTACATTGCGGTGAGGTGATATCTCTTCACCTTGAACTATGATAGAGGCTTTAGTATCTACCAGGTTGATCCTGAGACTCCGGCCAGGTACAGCATGCAGTCCAGCAGTCCTTCTTCCCTCAGTTGTTCCAGAGATCCCAGCAGGCCCACCATGGCTCTCTCTCCTCCCCCAGAGGCGATCAAAGCAATGTTGGGAACCTCTTCCTTTTAGAGAGAAAGATTATAGCAAAATATTAGTTCTTCCACAAATCTTCTGGATATTAAATATATATCTAAGTTATATTAGTATAGCCTACACCACTGAAAGTGTCCATTATGTGAGTTGCCGTTTCACTACAATGAATAATATGTACAGTATCTACACCTGCGCCCACATGCCTTCACTCGCACGCTTTTGCATCGAATATTGTAACACATGCATTCCTTTCAATCCTATCATGCCCTTCATTGACTTCCTCATAGAGAAAAAAAGAGAAAAAATAAGCTGCAGGGATCAGTCAGTGGCTCTGATAGATAAGTGCTCTTTGGCAATACAGGTAGGAACATATGAACAAAAAACTGGGTTTTCAAAGAAGTACTGCTTAACTACCTAGGAGGGGTCGTTTTTTATTGAGGGGTGTTACTGGAGAAAATGTATAAGCCCTTTTATAAAATGCCATGACCCTCCCTCTCAATTGGGGAAAAAATCAGTGACCCTCCCCAAGCATTAAAATAAAAAAGATTGACCCTCCCCTACAACATGGCATTTACCACAGTAAAATTATGCCTATAAAACCTATATTATTATATTCCTAACCAGTGGCGAGAACAGAACAGAGATTTTTTTTCTTTCTTTCTTTTTTTACTGTAAATAATTAGGATTTTTTTTTATGGTTAAAAACGGGAGCGGGCGGCAGCAGCAATGAACAATAAGGAATAGGCTAATATAATGCATTGAGATCCCAGCTGCACTTCATCCCAAAACACATTTCCAAATATAAACTAACACACCCTCCAAACTAAAGTAACACACAGTGAGTAGCCTATAGTGCTGCTAGTGTAAAAGTCAACGTGGACATCACATAAAAGGTGAGAAGTTCTCACAGGTTGAGAACAGGTTATTTGACATCTAGGTTACAGATTAAACAGTTGACACATGTGCACAACACAGAGAAGGCTTGTAACTGCTGCCATTCATTTTGTGCTGTTGATTGACTGTCGTCAAATCTGGGTCAAATGCGCATTTTCAACGAGCGGTCGTTAATTCTTTTTAGCACCTTTTCACTTTTTACTTTAGGGAGGTGGGATACAGTTCTGACAACCATTGTTGCTGCCTTACACAGCTCTCCATTGTTTTAGGAAAATACATTGTAGTATAAACACAACCACTTCAGTTCATTCACACTAACTGCAGTGACTGTGGGGCATTTCCAGGGATGGCACCCAGGGTTTGTCATTAAATGAAGCAGAAGGCTGTTGACAATGGTTGCGTAAGTGCCTGTACCTCTGGAGCCATTGTTTGCTTTTGAAAAATTGCATGACCCTCCCTTGAATTCAAAGTGAAATCAGCAGACCCTCCCTAGGACTGAAATTGAAATAGCATGACCCTCCCCTATTTTCCTCCAGTAACACCCCTCAATAAAAAACGACCCCTCCCTAAAGGTTTTGGTTGCAGACTTACAAAGAAAAAAATTCCAAGGTCCATCTTTTGATCCTTGGAAAAAATATAAAGGCAACAAATATGACCAACCGTATCGACCTAGGGTCTGACAAGTCTGCAGCCCACACCTTTAGGGAGTTAAGCAGCACTTCTTTGAAAACCCTTTTTTGTTCATACAGTTTATGTTATCTATTTTGACTTTTCCATCAGCCCATGCCTTACAGCATACCTTACAACCTACGCAATCTGTTTTTCATCAACATACAACTAGAAGCAACCTATCCAACAACAAATATTTATGCTGGTAGAACTTGATTTCCAGCTGTCCTCAAGTAACACCTTGATGACTCATGTCCTTTGACAAGCCAGCAATCTCTATAATAGCTTTATCAAAGGAGCTTTATTGGAATGATAAAACATACTTCATTGCCAAAGCAAGTGTCAAAATATAATGAAAACGGTTGAAAATGGGGAACATGTATACTGCACACTTGGAGGGGATACAGCATTGTGTAAAAGAGCTATATGTCACATTTTGTCGTTATGTACAGGAGCAGGGTATGACGCTTTTTGGAACAAATATCAGCATTTATTTTTTTGTCGATATGATTTCAATAGTATCATAAAATGTGTTTAAAGGTAGCAGCTTAATTTATACTGTGTGTGCAGTAGGTCTAGATGCCACACAAAGTGTTCTATCGATTACTCACCCCATAGAGACTTGAATTCATGGATATATTTTTTAGTTTTTGTCACATTCCTAAGCAAATAATTTGAGGAGACTCTTTGTGTCTCCATAGGGAACCCACTGCTGGTTATCAAATTATTGGCCATGAAATGTGACAAAAACGAATAAATATCCATGAATTGGGGCGAACGAAGCACCTCCTAAGTAAACACCCTTATTCAAAACAAAGAATAGATTTGGACCATGCCAATATTATTGACCTCTTATTTTGTATGTGGCAAACATGGAATACTGATTAAAATGTTAATCACAAGCTGGCATGGTGATGACCCCTGCCCCTAAATGCTAGAAATGGTAATTGTTGTTGGACAATGGATTTCAAGTGTTATAAGACATAGGGTGAGTCAGTCAGTCAGTCAGTCAGTCAGTCAGTCAGTCAGTCAGGCAATATTGGCCTTACAAATATCTCACAATGTACTGCATGCTTCATATACAAAGTCTGAAAGGCTCCTACCAGAGTGCAGGGGATGTTGTTGTTCTTCAGGCATTGTTGAACCCTGGATCTTCGACTGGTGACATACTGTTTCTCTGTCTCATTCAGAGAATGACCAATTCTGACCTTTACATAAAAAAAATACAAAATAACATTGAATATTTTTACCTTTCAGGTACTGTGTGTGTGTGTGTGTGTGTGTGTGTGTGTGTGTGTGTGTGTGTGTGTGTGTGTGTGTGTGTGCGTGTGTGTGTGTGTGTGTGTGTGTGTGTGTGTGTGTGTGTGTGTGTGTGTGTGTGTGTGTGTGTGTGTCACACGCACACACACATACTGCACCAGCAAGTTTGAGAGTGTAGATCATCTATTTTTTATTGAAATTAAGTTATTAATTGATAATATATTTTTGAACGTTTGGGTCTCGAGGAGACACCAACTTTATCTTTTGGGTCTTGAGCTGAAAAGGTTTGGGAAACGTTGATTTAGACAAATGAGTAATGTATGTTATATAAACATTATTGCTGTATAATTTTATCATTATTTACCCATATTCATCCACAAATGAGCAGACCATTAACAATATACTGTAGTTAATTAGCCTGTTGAAAATGCAAAGTGTTGGCGCACTTTATTTTAACACTATAATTGCGGCAATAAATAAGATAACTTACACATTCAGCCATGTTCTCTGCGTGAGCTGTCAGCCAAATGAGCAAGGTGAGCTTGAATCCTGAGATCTTGAGCTTGAGGGCTGTGCCACCTTATATACCACAAGAAAAAACTAGTCTAACAAGAAATGCTTGTAACTCAAGTCGGTTTGTGGTGTTGAAACATAAGGCGGAGGGTTCTGAATTACATTCACAGTAACTACACAGCAACAACGAAGACAGGTTGCTGCCGCTATGGTCCTGTACAAAATGCACAAACCCCACTGCCCAAGGGACCTCCAGGACATGCTCCCTCCCCCATACGTCAGACGGCGAACCACCCAAATATGCACAGCCATGCCAGAACATGCTCTCAGCCCCCCAGGCTCCAATACACGCACACTGGACAGAACCTTTCTCCACACTGCTGTCCGGGTGTGGAACAGCCTACCAGAGCATGTGGTCGACTCCATCACAGAGTTCATAGACATCTCCTGACCACCCCTCACTTAATGACTGTTGAGCTGCAGTGAACCATATGATTGGCCAATGGATGGTGTATACATTATCTTATATGGCTATTGTTCACAATTGCATCTAATAAAAAAAATATAAAAAATAAATGAAAAAACTACACAGCAACATAAACCTACATGTGCATGCAAAATCATTAATTAGATCCAAATCTAGCTTTCTCATTGACCTGAAACATCCTGTAATATCTGGATGGATCGACTTGTTGGAGACCGGCATACTCTGGAACGATGTAAATAGGGAATAAATAGGGAATTCACAGTAACTACACAGCAACTACGAAGACAGGTTGCTGCCGCTATGGTCCTGTACAACAGTGTTTCTCAAATGGGGGTACGTGTACCCCTAGGGGTACGCGGAGGTACTGCAGGGGGTACTCAAGATAATGGCCCCCAAAAATAAAAATTGAAGTATAAACCATGATACTATTATTCATAGTTAAATAATTAACTACAATTGAATTAGAAGGAGAAAAAAACTTTTACTGTTATGTTTAATGATGACACTTGGAGAAACTTGTTGTGAGCCTGACAGTTGCCAACCCAACTTACATATTAGGCTACCAGGCAACTGGTATGTTTGAATGTTGTTTGAATGTAATTTACTAGAATTTTGCGGGCGCTTCGCTGTAAAAAGTTGTTATCCTTATGCATAGATTAAAAGCTGCCGTTTCATTTGCAGTGATGTTGAAAGAGAACACGGTAACACGTGTGAAATCAGTGGTGGAAAAAGTACTCACGTTATACTAAAAGTATCAATGAGCAGAGTGAGATCAGCATGACAGAACAGTTAGCTTAAATGGGACTAATAGTAGTTTGTCAGTAGTCAGTGTCAAATTAGGCAAAGTACAAATTGTATTTAAGGCAGGTGTGAGATTCAAGTTAGAAGAGAGGCTTAGCTTACAAAACTGCAGACAAATTGACAGGAAGGGTGTAAATGTTAATGTGTCTGATAGCTGAATGTTTGTGAGACAAAAATTGTGAAAGAAATTGTGCAATTGTGTCTGGATTCTTAACCATTGACGAGACAAAAGTTATGAAAGTAGCTGTTTATCTGCACTTGAATCTGCACTTGTGGGTTGTGTTTCTCTGTTCTTCCCTATTCTGAGATATTGTAGGTATTTTGCGAAACTCTCCTCCAGAGAAACACCACAATTCTTTCACATTTCACAAGCCCTAGTTGCTTATTTTTGGCTTATTTTTATAGACCTGGTTGCTTGTTGTGTTTTTTGTCATGTCTAACTCCCGACTAAGATGTTATGGCCACAGTGTTGAAACTCTCACTCCCTTTTTTTTACTTTTTGTGATGTTAGATTCTTGAAAAGGGGGGTTATAACGTTATATACCGCTAGTTATGGTTTTAATTGCAGTTGGGAAAATGTTGTTGTCGGGTAAAGGGGGTACTTGGATTAAAAAATCTACGAAAGTGGGTACTCTAGCCAAAAAAGATTGAGAAACACTGCTGTACAAAATGCACAAACCCCACTGCCCAAGGGACCTCCAGGATATGCTCCCTCCCCCATACGTCAGACGGCGAACCACCCAAATATGCACAGCCATGCCAGAACATGCTCTCAGCCCCCCAGGCTCCAATACACGCACACTGGACAGAACCTTTCTCCACACTGCTGTCCGGGTGTGGAACAGCCTACCAGAGCATGTGGTTGACTCCATCACAGACAATGGCCTTCAAGCCTTTAAATGCAGAGTTCATAGACATCTCCTGACCACCCCTCACACTTACTGACTGTTGAGCTGCAGTGAACCATATGATTGGCCAATGGATGGTGTATACATTATCTTATATAGCTATTATATAGCTATTGCAGATAATAAAAAAATAATAATACAAAATAAAAATACACAGCAACATAAGCCTACATGTGCATGCAAAATCACTATAGATCCATATGAAATAAACCTGTAATGAGATAATGTGGCACTTCTAGCTTTCTCATTGACCTGAAACATCCTGTAATATCTGGATGGATCGTCTGGTTGGAGACCGGCATACTCTGGAACGATGTAAATTGGGAATGAATGCCCCTGGGTGAAGTAATCTGGAAATGTGCCCATTTTAATTGGCTAGTCAGTGTATTACACAGAAGAGGGAGTGTCGCCTGGGTGAAGTCACCAGGAAATGTTCCCATTTACTTGGAGTCTGTGTATTCCACAGAAAAGGGAGTGTAAGTAAGTAGTAGAGTGCAGTGTTTCCCAACCTTTTTTTCTACCAAGGCACATTTTTTATAGCCAAAACATCCCAGGGCACCAGACATACGGTGTGTGTGGCAACTGGCTATTTTCAAAATGTTTGCCTCTTCCTTATTATTTAACAATTTGGTCTTTAAAAAAAAAAAAATCTTTATTTTTACCAGTTGATTACTTTTGATGCAATAATGGTATTTTTTTTTCTTTCTTGAGGTATTAAAGTTTTTAAAAGTCCTTAAATTGTGACTTCACTGTCAAATTTCAAAGGGCACACCAAAGCATCTCAAAGGTCTCAACCACGTAGACAGTGGTTGAGAAACCGTGGAATATGTTCTACAGAAAGGGGAGTGTAGTGTAGGTAGTATAGTGTAGTGTATATTCCACATAAGGGAGCGTTGCCTGGTTGAGTCACCAGGTCCAAGTGTCCACATGTCCCGAGTGCCCAGTTGTCCAGGTGCCCACCTCTCCAAGTGCCCACATGTCCCTAGGGCCCAGATGGTTTTGGTGGCCAGTTGTCCAGGTGGCCACTTCCCCAAGTGCCTACATGTCCCTACTGCCCACTTATTGTCCCTAGTGGCCAGGTGGCCACATGTCCCTATAGTTGTCCAGGTGCCCACATGTCCCTAGTGTCCACACGTCCCTAGTTCCCAGTTGTCCCTTGTGCCTACCTCTCCAAGTGCACACATGTCCCTAGTGCCCAGTTGTCCAGGTATCCACCTCTCCAAGTGCCCACATTTAACATCTCTATCTCTATTAAAACTAAAAAAAACAGGTGCCCACACGTCCCTGTAGCCACATCTCTATCTCTATTAAAAAAATAAAAGGTGCCCACATGTCCCCAGTGCCCAGTTGTCCAGGTGCCCACCTCTCCAAGTGACCACATGTTCCTATCTACATCTCTATTACATTCTTAGTATTCTAGTAGTAGTACTGTACACCAAAGGTGAGCTGACAAAATCATCTGAAGTTGTCGGTAGATAACATGGAACATAAGCCGTGCTGTGTGAAGACACAAGAATGCATGGCAACAACATTAAAAAGTGTAAAGATAATTCCACATTATGTAACAACAAATAATAAACAATCAGTTTGAGCTGGAGCCTGACGTGACTGGTATTGAGCTGGGACCTGGTGGAGGCTGGGCTGAGCTGTAACCTACTGCTGATTGACTGGGTTTGAGCTGGGGCCTGGCAGGGGTGCGTGTGTGTGTGTGTGTGTGTGTGTGTGTGTGTGTGTGTGTGTGTGTGTGTGTGTGTGCGTGCGTGCGTGCGTGCGTGCGTGCGTGCGTGCGTGCGTGCGTGCGTGCGTGTGCGTGTTAAGGCAATCAATGAGACAAGTGGCTATCAAAGCAGCATAAAAAAGATTTAAGATTAAAATGCTGGAAGAAGAAAAAAAGGGGACATACTTTATAAGGTATATCAATTTTAAGTATTTTTATTTAGTTTAAAGATGTATTTTTTGGGCTTTCATGCCTTTATTTGATGGGACAGTAGACTGACAGGAAACGGGGGGAGAGATGGGGAGTGACATGTGGCAAAAGTCGTCCAGATCAGGAATTGAACCAGCGCCGCCGTCAGGCATCAATGCCTATGTGGCAATGTGGTATGCACCTGGACCAGTAGGCCAGCAGGCAATTTAATTTCAGTGCATTTACCAATGCTACCCAATGAATGAGAAAGGACAAATATCACCATAGATTCACATGCATAGTAATTGTTTTATCTACTGTAAGTTACAGTTTTGTATGACCCAAAGAGCAAAACTAAAGCATGTCTAGGAATCACCCATGCTCCGGAATGGTATAATTGTTTGTGATTATATGATGCTAATGTTATCTTATTCTAAAAATAACTTTTCCCCCAGGAACATTTATATTCTGACAGAATAATGGAGAACATTATGATAATGAAAAACATATTAATTCTGACAGGGTAATAAAGATTCACCCTGAATCATTCTGACTATTATGTTCACTAAACTTTAAGGTTTGAACCCATTAGCACAAAGATGTAGCCTGACACTCAGCCTGAATTGACATTTCGTTTCACTTCATTATTCAGTCTGAGGTCGCTCCCGCCGAGGGCGATTACTGGGATGGGCGTTGCCAAAAAGAGGCAGTCTTGTGTGATTGGTTCACCGTCTGACCAACACATGACGTATAGTGGGGGAGCCAAACAGTCAGATTCTGTTGGAATGATAATTGAATGATAATTTTTGGAGACATGTATCTTGATTCTTGGGGTTCTCAGAATGCCAAAAAAACATGTCTCCAATTTTTCTTTTGGAGTTTAGCATGTGTAATTAACATAATTAGCCAATTAATTGCCCAAAACGGGAAATGGCAATCACTTTGCTTCTAGTTAACTTATAAAGGTGAACTAAGAGTCTAAGTCCATGTTTGTGAGGTCCACAAATTCATCTGTTACCATTGTGAAGTCATGCAACCTTTCCTAATTAGCATAATTATGTAAAAATGATGTGAAAATAAGCAGATTGCTATATTTTTCGAGTTTTAGTCAACTTTGAAAGCTTCTCAGACTTTAAGATGTATGTTTACAAGTTATCAATTATGTCACAGTGGCCTTAATGCCCCAGCTGACTGTACCACTTTCTCCTCTTTCTCTTTCTTGACAGTAGACACCTGTGTCTCTTTCTTGTCATGTCTTGTGTCTACAAGAGTCAAGCTCACAACACGTCACTTGGAGATTGTCTATTTTCACTACTTCTTCAACGTGTTTTCTAATTTATGGAATTTCTTTAAAGAATTCTCTAAAATTAAATTACAGAAATAATAATTAAAAACAAAAAGTAGGAAACCAAAAAATGAAGGGACCCATAAAAATGTGTTGACGATACACAAATGGGTCCCGACCTAGTGTTTGGGAAACAGGGGGCAGTCAGAAGTCAAGAAATTCCACAGAAAAGGGAGTGTGGCTTGGGTGAAGACATCTGGAAATGTGCCCATTTTAATTTGGTTAGTCAGTGTATTCCACAGAAGAGGGAGTGTTGGCTGGGTGAAGTCACCAGGAAATGAGTCAGTTAACATGAATTTAACTTGGAGTCAGTGTATTCCACAGAAAAGGGGAGTGTAGTGTAGGTGTAGCCTACAGATTTTTGTAGTATGTTTTTGTTCAGCAAGGCAAAAGCATTACTGATTTTTGTAGTATGTTTTTTAGACAATTGAACAATTCCTGGACACAGATAGGGCAACACAGCTCTACATTGAGTCCCCAGACACTGATATCTTTGTTCTTGCAATCCAACGGTACCATCAGATGTACAAAGATACCTATTTCATCACCGGTGTGGGGTAAATAAATACATATCATCTCACTGGAGCCAGTAGTGCACTGAGTAAAACAAGGACTTCAACCTTACCAGGGTTCCATGCCATCTCTGGAGCTGACAAGACAGGCCATTTTTCTGGCAAGGGAAAGTTAACCTGTTGGCAAGCCCTACACCGGTGTCCTTTAGAGGTCGTATCTGCATTTGCTACTCTAGGTTTTTCTATAATCTGGCTCTCCTCTTCCTACCCAAGATGCAATGCGCTTTCTCTTTCTATTTCTATTCTCTCTCTGATCCAGAGGATTAAACTAATTAAAACATATGTTTTCGGGGGAAAACTACTGTTTTGCTATGTAATTACTGTACCTTTTTCTTCCCTTTTTATTAATATCACGTAGATGTGTTTTTTTTTGGTACTTTATATAGATGTAATGAGGCTATGAAAAAATAAAAAAAATCCCATCCACTTCCACTATAAAAGAATCTGCAATGGATGATTCTGTCCCACTGGGATTAAACAAATTAAAACATGTATTTTCGGGGAAACCCCCTGTTTTGCAATGTAACTACTGTACCTTTGTCCCATTCACTGCCACTATAAAAACAATCTGCCCAGGGTCAAATGTCCCACCATAGTAACAGGGCAGAATGGGGCGGGATTTGCAAAAGCCATTAGAAGCCGAGAAGCTGCCACCTACACAATGAGCATTACATCAAGCCATTGCCCGTGCCTATTACCAGGCAATGGTATGGTATGAGGAGTAAGGACCACGTACATAACCCACAGATGCCACCAGCAACTGAATATGGATGGTAGGCTGAGGGAAAAATGTGGCTGCAAGAAATCCCAGTGCATGTCACAATGTTGAGATGTGCATGTGTTGGGCAGATGAATAGGTGTGTTGTAATGTAAGCAACTAGAATATCGCCCGCCTTTGGCGGGCGAATCCTAGAGTTCGCACGCTTCGCGTGCTCACATGCACACACACGCACAACTGCTCCAAGCCATGTTGCCCACAAAAAGCACTGTTTCTTCATGTATTTTGAGTGTGTGTGTGTGTGTGTGTGTGTGTTTGTGTGTGTGTGTGTGTGTGTGTGTGTGTGTGTGTGTGTGCCCTCTTGTAACCTGAGACTCTCTCTCTCTCTCTCTCTCTCTCTCTCTCTCTCTCTCTCTCTCTCTCTCTCTCTCTCTCTCTCTCTCTCTCTCTCTCTCCCTGTGCAACTGACCCCCCCCCCTTCCCTCTTGTAACCTGAGACACTCTCTCTCTCTCTCTCTCTCTCTCTCTCTCTCTCTCTCTTGCTCTCTAGTGAATGAGTGGACGACATAGGGTGGGGGCCAATGATAGAGTTATGGGCGGTATTCCCTACATTCTACCTACATCGGACGTTCTCCCTACCTACCGCTTGGAAGTGGGATGCGGCTTTAAGCCAATTGTAAATATAAGATGCACATCTGTTGGGGATTGACGATGACGATGACGAAGATGGAGACCCTTCACTGTGGGTGTGGCTAACTTCAACTGGGTTACCACCCACTATGACAACCAGGCATACTTAATGAACTGGTGGGTGTGGCCACATAAAAACCTAATTTTAACTCTTTCTGTACACTTTTGGGGAAAAAGTCTTCATCCTAGTATAATCATAATAGCTGATAATCATGTTTTATGGGGGGGGGGGGGGGATCATGGCACCCCATCTTTAATTAACTTAAAGCAAAGAAATATAGCTATTTCTGGTTTCAGTGTGATTATTACATAATTATTACATAGACAAAGGGTTGCATGATTTATTTTTAGGATGATGATAATGGAGGACTTGTAAACTTGTAAACTTTACTTGTAAACTTAGAATCTGAGAGATGCTTTCAAAGTTGACTAAAACCTATAAAATGCAGCAATTTGATCATTTTCACCTCGTTTTTGCATAGTTTATGCTAATTATGCTAATTAGGAAAGGTTGTATGACTTCACAATGGTAACAGATGAATTTGTGGACCTCACAAACATGGACTTAGACTCTTAGATCACCTTTATAAGTTACCTAGAAGCAAAATTATTGCCATTTCCAGTTTTGGGCAATTAATTGGCTAATTATGCTAATTACACATGCTAAACTCCAAAAGAAAAATTGGAGACATGTTTTTTTGGCATTCTGATAATCCAAAAATTATCATTCCAAAATTACGGAAATTGATAGGCTCCTCTACTAGTAGTGTTGTTATGTGTGGCTAGTGGCTAGCCTGTTGCTTGCTAGTGCTACTTGCTAACCAAAGAAACAGGCAGAATAGGAGCACTACGAACTAGTAATCAAATACAACATAACATGCCTGCTACTGGTGCTTCATAGCGAGATTGATACGATCGCATTTTACCGCAATTTACCGCATTTTACCAGTAAATTGGTACGGTCCGGCGGCGGTGCAGGTTTACTTGGAAACGCACATGAGTTCTGGGAAACCCCCACCCACGCTGATCACAAGACGCTGATTCACAACGCTGATTCGCCGTACGGATTTTCGAACGAGGCAGGCCTCTTCAATGAGAGGAATTCTAGACCGGTGCCAAAACAAAAATTTAAAGGGGTGTGGCTAGCGATTCAGGGTCTGGAACTAGGCTAACAAAGATGTCAATTATAACCCCAACTATCATATAAGATTATATGGACATAGTGATTATGGTCTTGGTCAGCATTTATTTTTCTCATTTTATGGTGGATGGTACTCAAATATTTTGCTTAAAGGTATGATGACAGCCAAAGAAGATTAACATTATGATACAGTAGGTCACGTGGTCTTTCTTCAAATGGTCTGAAAAGGAGGCAGGGCCGTATCAGTTAGTAGTGAATGTATATTTCGTCCGTTGTGCGGTGCCGCGCACAACGTGATGCTTGTTAGCTTGTAGCCCGGCTAGCGCCGCGCCGCACCGCACGGCTATTTTCGCGCACACGAACACACACACACACACACACACACACAGGCTACACACACAGAGTGTATGAGCCACGGACCTCAGTCCTCCGCTGTGCTCCGGTGAGCCAGCAGAAAAAAATGGCTAATTTGATAGCCATAATTAGCTGTTTTGGCCATGTCACCCGACCTTTAAGTAAAAGTAGCAATATTTTGCACCTAAAAGTCCTCTAAGTAAATATTTACTTAAAAGTATTGGTAATCAAAATATAGTTAAAGTATACCGGTTGTGAGTAAAAAGTAATTAATATAAAGTAACATTAAAGTATACTGCAAGTATTCCACCACGTTTCACTTTTGCTGTCTTGCTTTTTTGGGACCTTCTTTCTTGGCCTTCTTAATCTCCTCCAGCAGTGTAGCCTTGGTGAGCTTCACATTCATGGCGGCCTTTCCCATCAGGTCAGAGATCATTTCTGGGCTGTACGGTCGTTGGAAGGTGGCATATTTCTTCTCATTCTCCTCAATACCCTTGCGGTCTGAAAAGTTTGAAGAGTTAGAGAGTAACCTTTATAAATGAACCCATTAAGACCTGAGGCCGATTCTAAAAAGATCTTCTAAATCCTAACAGTTTTCAGATATATCAGTGGTGCTCAAGCCTTTTCATGTCAAGGACCCCCAAAATGATATGTATTTGGCCGTGGAACCCCTTCTCAAAATATTTTGTTACAGGGACCTCCCAGTAGCAAATATTTCTGTTAAAAATGTTTGCTTTAAAAGGACATGTGTATTCAAAGAATTGTCACAAATTTTCAAGATGTTCCAAAATAGCTGACCTACAAGCTCGTAGCGTGGCACGAAGTGAAAAGGAAGAGGTCGGGCATACTTTATTCATTACAAAAAAGCCATGTTTGGATCCACTTGTCTTCATCAGGATATGTATACCTCAATTGGCACAAAAATGTACACAAAGAAAGCAGACTTCTGGCAATATATACCAGTAAGACTCCCTAATCGCTTATCTCCACAAATAGGGCAAAAATGTGTTTTTCCAAAATCTTCCTGATCCATGTTGATGAGATGAGTGTAGACATGCTGTGTAGTGATTTTCGTGATTTTAGGGCAAAATCTGTAGGAGCAGTGTCCAAAAATGTGTTTTTAAAAATCGGCCTGAAGGTGGCGCTAGAGGGGCATGTGAGAAATGAGGGGTGGGGTCTCCGCGTTGCCTTGGCGGACGAATAGGTACCGGCCCCGGCTCTCCCGGACGCTCCTAGCCCGAGTTACGGCATTTTATGTGAGCTGCAGTGGAGGGGGTCCTCCACTGGGGGCGCCACCACTTTTGCATCCGTTCTGGAGCACCAGGAGTGGGTGGTCCCCAGGAATTCCCCGTGAGTAGCCCCGTTGGGGTGGTCATTTGGTCATTTTTGCACATTTGGTCATTTTTTACACCTGGGGGTCCCCGAGGGACCTGGGGGTCCCTGGAGCTCCGGGGGTCCTTGGAGGTTGTAGTTTGCCAGGTAAGGAGTGTGTGTGCAAAATGTGGCATGGATGGGTGCAACGGTTGTGGAGATATGAGCAGGGCAAAAGTGTGACGGGTGACGTCTGACTCACGGAGGGACATTTTTTGACACCTGGGGGTCCCCCAGGGACCTGGGGGTCCCTGGAGCTCCGGGGGTCCTTGGAGGTTGTAGTTTGGCAGGTAAGGAGTGTGTGTGCAAAATTTGGCATGGATGGGGGCAACGGTTGTGGAGATATGAGCAGGGCAAAAGTGTGACTCACAGACAGACAGACAGACAGACAGACAGACAGACAGACAGACGGACAGCCGGTGGAGGTTTTGGTAGTAAATGCGACCTACGGTCGCAACCAGTAAGACTCCCTAATCGGGAGATAAGCGACCGTAGGTGGCTTATCTCCACAAATAGGGCAAAAATGGGTTTTTCCAAAATCTTCCTGATCCATGTTGATGACATGAGTGTAGACATGCTGTGTAGTGATTTCCGTGATTTTAGGGCAAAATCTGTAGGAGCAGTGTCCAAAAATGTGTTTTTAAAAATCAGCCTGAAGGTGGCGCTATATGGGACAGATTCATGTTGATGGGATGAGTGTAGACATACTGTGTAGCGATTTGCGTGATTTTAGGGCAAAAACTGTAGGAGCAGTGTCCAAAAATGTGTTTTAAAAATCGGCCTGCAGGTGGCGCTAGAAGAGGGCCATGTGAGAAATGAGGGGTGGGGTCTCCGCGTTGCCTTGGCGGACGAATAGGTACCGGCCCCGGCTCTCCCGGACGCTCCTAGCCCGAGTTACGGCATTTTATGTGAGCTGCAGTGGAGGGGGTCCTCCACTGGGGGCGCTACCACTTTTGCATCCGTTCTGGAGCAGCAGGAGTGGGTGGTCCCCAGGAATTCCCCGTGAGCAGCCCCGTTGGGGTGGTCATTTGGTCATTTTGGCACATGTGGTCATTTTTTACACTTGGGGGTCCCCCAGGGACCTGAGCTCCCCCAGGAGCTCCGGGGGTCCTTGGAGGTTGTAGTTTGCCAGGTAAGGAGTGTGTGTGCAAAATGTGGCATGGATGGGGGCAACGGTTGTGGAGATATGAGCAGGGCAAAAGTGTGACGTGTGACGTGTGACGTGTCACTGACGGAGGGACATTTTTTTACACCTGGGGGTCCCCCAGGGACCTGGGGGTCCCTGGAGCTCTGGGGGTCCTTGGAGGTTGTAGTTTGGCAGGTAAGGAGTATGTGTGCAAAATTTGTCATGGATGGGGGCGACGGTTGTGGAGATATGAGCAGGGCAAAAGTGTGACTCACAGACAGACAGACAGACAGACAGACAGACGGACAGCCGGTGGAGGTTTTGGTAGTAAATGCGACCTACGGTCGCAATAAGATCATAAAACTAAAAGAAAGAAAAGGAAAAACAACTTCCTTTGTGATGTTATATTGGCATAGTCTGCTTTCTATTGTGTTTATATGCTGGGCCAGTGACTTGGAGACCTGCTTCACCATGCAATGTAAGTCAATTTCTAATCAACGCATATTGACACAAACCCCTCCAATCAGTGGCGGCTCCAGAGAATTGTGACTGGGGGGGCTATGGGGGAGCTGGCTTTTTTAGAGCGGAGGCAAATTCATTTTGGCAACAAACAATAATGAATAGTAGGGGAGAGCGGGGTAAACTGAGACACCGGGTAAACTGAAACACCCCCTGGATCTAGGCATTGAAACACATTTGTGGTCATGTGACCATTATATTATCAAGACCCTTGGGAATTTTCCCCTTGCCATGAAGGAGAGGACCTGATAGTGCTGTTGAAAACATGCTTTTTTCACAAAAATATGTGTTTTGCATGTAAAAGTACATTTTCTTGCTGTCAACATAATCAGCTGTTGTGTCACAGCAAATTGAATCGGGGAGAACATTTTATATCATACATGTTGATGAAGTACCAACTTATAAATCCATGTGATTGATGCTAGCTAAACATTACCCTGAATTGATCCCAAAATGTGGGGTAAAGTGAGACAATTGCTTCAGGGTAAAGTGAGACACTATCTCACATCATTACCCCAACATGATAGACCAGGAGAAAGCTGTACAAACTTGATTAAAGGGTTTACCAAACTTCTCCTAATTGATTCCTATGTATTTTTCCCTGTAGAATCTGCAAAGTATATTGTTGTATTGTGCATAATTAATGAGATAATTAGCATATTTGACTAATTCAGAGCCTCTGTTCACCTCTTCATCCAGGACTTTGTGTCAGGTGAGTGGGTTTTACTGTGGGCAGTAGAACCACTCAGGTGGAGGCTGGTAGCATTCTGGACACTTAGTGGCTTCTGAGACTTCCCAGCACAACACACACGCACGCACACACGCACGCACGCACGCACGCACGCACGCACGCACGCACGCACGCACGCACGCACAACTGTTTCAGAAATGGACCTGGGAGTACCGATAGGGGAGGTCTTTGCCTGGGTGACACCAGAAACCCACAGCATTGCTTTTTTTTTAATTGTATTTATTTATTTATATTTTAATGGCAAGTAGTAAGTACACCATCTCTGTCTCCATACTGCTGGCTGCTGTAACTTTGAAAATGAAAAATAAAATCTATATCAAATAAAGAAGGAAGCTGCTTATTCTCCTTTCAAAGACCCACCACACACAATCATTTTTTTTTTCTAGCGTTGTGTTGTGTTATTTGAAATAAGATGAATAAAACACAACCTTTGGCGTTATAGTGACATTTAGCACAATTCTTTTCAGAGTGACAGTATAGCCTAGAGACTGCTGGCTTTGAAGAGAGTGTTACTTGAGGACAAGAGGAGATCAGACCAGCTAAACTAGTTTTCTTTTTGGCAAGGAAACTAATAGTTGTGGTTTTCATTAAGGACAGGTATTCTGTTGATGAGAAAGGCTTGGAACATTATTGTGATTCCATATACCGTAGTTAAGTAATGGAACATTGGAGGGAGAAACTTGAACACTGTAAAAACCTGATTAAAGGATTTACCAAACTTTTCTCAATTGATTCCTATGTATTTTTCCCTGCTTATTCTCCCTTCAAAGACCCACCACACACAATATTTTTTTTTTTTCCCCCTAGCGTTGTGTTGTGTTATTTGAAATAAGATGAATAAAACACAGTAACCTTTAGCGTTAGTGACATTTAGCACAATTATTTTCAGAGTGACAGTATAGACTAGAGCTGGGGTCGGCAACTTTGATGATGGAGAGGGCCACTATATTTCCAACTTCACTCCAGAGGGCCACATTGCATATCGCTACGTCCTACTTTGTATAGTATCTCATACTAAAGAAGCAAAAATAGCAGATCTACAAGCTGAAAACGCATCGCGCTGCGATGCGTTTTGAATTGGAGTCCTGAATTATTATTTTGTATTATGTTTTAATTGAATCCTTTGAATCCATTTCAAACACATTTAGTTATATACTCATGTTAACTTTATGAACTTAAATACAAATAAATACATTGGACATAAAAAAAACACATTTTAATACTAGTCATTAAGCTACTAATATAGACTGAAGGAATTAAAGCAGGTCATGTTTGGAATTGTAACCGCTGAAATCAATAATATATCGGTATTCCAGTATTAACCTGCGGGCCGCATTAAGTGAAGGTGGGGGCCGCATGTGGCCCCCGGGCCGCCAGTTGCCCATGTATGGACTAGAGACTGCTGGCTTTGAAGAGAGTGTTACTTGAGGACAAGAGGAGATCAGATTCTACCAGCTAAACTAGTTTTCTTCTTGGCATGGAAGCTAATAGTTGTGGTTTTCATTAAGGACAGGTATTCTGTTGATGAGAAAGGCTTGGAACATTATTTTGATTCCATTCTAGTTAAGTAATGGAACATCGGAGGAAGAAACTTGAACACTGATTAAAATGACTGTCATGGCATGGAATGCAATGTCACAACTACTTTCATGTTTATCCTGATGCAACACAACAGTATCATGCTACAAAGAAAATCATTAAAAAAAAAAAAAGAATAAAGAAAGATAACACATTACCCCAACATGATAGACAGGGAGAAACTTTTCTCAATTGATTCCTATTTATTCTTCCCTGTTTTATTTTTGTTTGTTTGTTTTTTTTTTCAATTTTTGAACACAGACAAACACAGAGGAGTATAGTAGAATCCATTTCTGCAAAGTATATTGTTGTATTGCATAATTCATGAGATAATTAGCATATTTGACTAAATCAGAGCCTCTGGGGTCCTGGGTAAGTGTGGGAGACGTTCACCTCTTCATCCAGGACTTTGTGTCAGGTGAGTGGGTTTTACTGTGGGCAGTAGAACCCCTCAGGTGGAGGCTGGTAGCATTCTGGACACTTAGTGGCTTCTGAGACTTCCCAGCACAACACACACGCACGCACACACAAATGCACACAGGCAGGCAGGCAGACAGGCAGGCAATATACTTTGCAGAAATGGATTCTACAGGAAAAATTACATAAGGAAAACTGAGAAATGTTTGGTAAACCCTTTTATAATATTCTTATGGGGTTTTTTGAAGCGGTGAAAACCGCTTCCTATGAGTGGCTTTGTGTGTCCCACGCCCATATATGGTGATCTCAGTCCAGAATGAACAGGGTTTTTCAAAAACACATTATGTCACCTCATGTCCATATATGGTCACTCCAGTCCAGAATGAATAGTTTTTTTTCTGTCCCGTACGTCCAGAATATCAGTCCAGAATGAATAGGCTTTTTCAAAAAGTCCCATGTCCATATATGGCCATTTCAGTTCAGAATGAACAGGTTTTATCTGTCCTCTACGTCCAGAATATGTGTGTAGTGTCCCTCCCGGTCTGATGAATGGATACTTTGAGGATTGGTCAAGCTTCACATGATAATTTGGCCCTCCATTCTTTATATATTCATTCAGAATATATAAAGAATGTAGAATTCAGAATATAATATAAGCTTCACATGATAATTTGGCCCTCCATTCTTTATATATTCATTCAGAATATATAAAGAATGTAGAATTCAGAATATATAAAGAATGAATAGATCACAGAGTCCATAACTGTATAGATGTATAGATCACAGAGTTCATAACTCTAGAACACATAGAATAAAGGTTCACCGCTTCACTTCGAACCGAGGTTTGATTTTTCTTTTTTCTTTCTGCTCATGTGTCATATTATTTGACACATGGGTGGAAATGACAGGACAAACACTATTAAAATAATTTCTTCTATGTACATTTTTGTATTGTGCATATTTAACCTGGTTAACCAGGTTTTTGTGTTTTTATGGTAGTTTTAAAGAGAAAAAAGTAAGTGGATCACTTTACCCCCTTGATTTATCTGGTCTGTCAGTTTACCCCGGTGTTGGGGTAAAGTGAGACACAAGACCACTTTTTTTTTTTTTAAACAATCATATTTTCACTGCCCTTTGTCTTGAATACTTTCTGATAACTTCCATTGTTAGGAAACATCCCAAATGACAGGGAAATGTGTACATTTTTACTGATTTATCTTTTAGTTCACCAAGAGGGGAGCAAATGTAAAAAGTGTCTCAGTTTACCCCACTCTCCCCTACTAATATGACAAACGAGATTCACTCTCACCTAGGTTATGGATACATGAACAGACCAGATCGTTGGCAGTTTCCAGCTCCAAATCTGAGGACTGTAGGTGATCGGATAGGGTTTTTGTGTGGCAGAAGATGCTTTCCAACATAAAAAGTATGATTTTATAGGGTTTACATAGAAGTCAGTCAATTGTCTTTCACATATTCATATGCATTTTATTTATTTATTCCTTCAATATTTTTCATCAGTATTGGGTTTGTGGGGTGGGGGGGCTTAGGGGGTGCTAAGCCTTCATCAGGGGGGGCTAAAGCCCCCTCTAGCCCCCCCCCTGGAGCCGCCACTGCCTCCAATATTGGGAGAGTTTTTGGTGCTTTAAACAATTAAACCCCACATGGTTGAGCAGGGGAGAGCAGAGTCCCTCAGAGTTCTATACAAGTGTATTTTCAGTTTTCTATTATTGTAGAGAAAGCTTTCAATGAAAATAGCTGATCGGTAAGCACAGGGGTTTAAGTGGTTAAGGTCTACTAAATTAGATTCATTAGCATGAACAAACAAACACTTTAATTTAGCAAAATGCATGATCCTTCAAGATCCCACGTGTTTTCTGAATATAATTTGGAATCGACTGTAAAATTAGTATTTCATCATAGAAAAGTATTACAGTTACCGTCACAGTTTTTCATGTTGAATAGGGGCATTTGGATCACAGTTGGAATGTTGCCATCTCCTGGACACACATAGTAGGGTTGTGGTGTGCCATCAGCTTTGTATGGTAGGGCAACACACGGGAAAGGTATACCCATCTACGTGGACATGTCTGAAGCTTGTTGCAGCGTCTGTATAATTAAGCGACAAAAGGAAAACTTTATTCTTAAAAGAATATTTAAAATGATGAATTAAATCTTTTCATGCTGTATTAAAAATAGCTGTTTGCTAATGATATATATCTTCACCGCTCAAAATGAGATTGGAAAAACAAGTATACAAGGGTGAGGCATATTAGATTGAATTAGTTATGTGTGCTTTAAAGCTGCACAATGCACATTTCCTGTCCTACCCCAGATCTGAACTCCTGTGTAAATATAAATACATCAATAAATACAGCAACCATCCTTTCCTCCTCTGCAGTTAAAGTGTAAAAGCCAAATGTTACATTTAGCAACATGGTGATGGAGCTACATAATATAGTAGAGGACAAGATTGCAACATTTTTATATATCAACTGATTTAAATGACAATATGCTAAAATAGAATACTGTTGCAAATATTCTTATCAACAGATAGTGCTTCTCCACACCTTCCCAATGTGTGGAGGAGTGCTATCTAACTGTTGGAAAGAACATTTGCGAGTTTTTTAGCATATTGACATCAATCTGGAAGTAATTTAAATCATGCCCATGCAGAGAGTCTGTACTGTGCGTGTGTGTGTGTGTGTGTGTGTGTGTGTGTGTGTGTGTGTGTGTGTGTGTGTGTGTGTGTGTGTGCGTGCGTGCGTGCGTGCGTGCGTGCGTGCGTGCGTGCGCGTGTGTGTGCGTGCGTGTAAGAGGACATTCTTTGATCACTATTTTATTTTGGGATATCAAACATGTCTGAGTCTGTCTGAGTCTCTGTCACAGCGTTTCTCCTCAGTGGCTGGAGCAATTGATCTGAAATCGCATCATCACCATTAGCATATTAACACACCTGACATAACTGTGAAGCCCGTTTGTAACTTTCACAAATCGTATGCTGTACAGTATATAGCATTTTTATGGTGTATCTACTATCTATTCTGCATCTAGCATGAGGCTTATCTATTCTGCATCTAGCATGAGGCAACATGTTTAACCAGCTGTGTGTGTGTGTGTGTGTGTGTGTGTGTGTGTGTGTGTGTGTGTGTGTGTGTGTGTGTGTGTGTGTGTGTGTGTGTGTGTGTGTGTGTGTGTGTGCACGCGCACACAGGCGAGGGGGTGGGGGGTGGGGTGTCTGGCCCTGTTACAGATGTTGTCCAAAAATCATGCAGATCGGTACACAGTATCTCTGTAGCCATTAAACGAAACGGGTATTTCTTACATTGATGCTCCTACATATTTTAACTGATGCATGTAAGCATCAGTTAAAGTTACTTTCCATCCCTCATACAGTGCACACCCCATAACCCACACACTGCACATCATTTCAGAGCTCATATCTTTGAACGGGTAAGGGCTAGTGTTATTTTATTACATTTTATGTAAGAAGTATTGTAATATCATTGCAATTACCAATGCTATAGCCAATTACACAACAAATATGTATTCAGATTTTAATCAAAAGTTCAAACGACCTACTACATGTATACAGTACAGTAGTGTGTGCACGTGCGCTACCTTTACAGGGTTCTCAACGCTGAAGTCGAGGGAGATAATGAGGTCGATGTCTCTCTCTTTTCTGAGGACGGAGAAGTAGGGAGAGTTCAGCTGCAGCCCGGCATCTTCATAGTCCCTCGTTTTTGTATCCAGGATTTTGTCAGCTTCTTTAGCAGTGCAAAAAATAGGGGGGGGGGGGGGGGGCATGACCCAGGTACAGTAGGTCAGACTTGGGTGCTCTATTGGAATGCTGCCCTTTTGGAGTTATGGGAAACCTTGAATACACAGATTAATCAATAATTATGATCTGTGATTTGTGTCAGAGCTCTGATCCTACCTGGCAAGGCTGGCATGTTGTACAGGAAGTTGTATGAGGTTCCCCACGTCCAATGCATTGCACATTTTATGGTGCTCCAGATTATCTCCAACCATACTGAAATTAGAAGTACACTGTACATTGGTACTAAACAAGTGGTTTGTACATCTGGTGCTTCTTGAAATGGATGCATGCATGCATACATACATACATACATACAGTGCCAAACATAGAATACTGTGGTTTATGGCATATGAATTTAGTACATAATTTCATATCGGAATAATACATCATTGTGTTATGTTTTGATCACCGTGGATTGTGCTAAATGGGAAAGGTACCAGAAAAGGCACCCTGATTTTTTTTTACATGCAGGGGCGATCCATCGTGTGTGATGAGCTGAAAACTGAGAGGTATTGATTCTCATCGGATTGGTATCTAGACAGTACTGTAGTACTATCAAGAAATGAAGCAAATTTAGAGCGGATTTGTTATTACACTGTTACATCAAGTGAAAACATTTAAATGTCTTAACAAATTCCCCAAACAATAGTCTAAATGTAGAATGAGAGAACAGCACCACTCACTGGTAGCAGTGACACAGTCTTTGGTCAAGTCATGGAACCAGTCCAGGAAACATTCAGAGACATTCAGCGTGTGATCCTTGAGCTTGTCCTTTATCCTTTCCAAAGGCATCTCATCGTTTGTGTCTAAAAACACTTTATTGCCTGTCTTGTCCACCTTGCCTACAGGGAAACAGAGATTTTTGTTTAGCTTCACAAAGTCTGCAGACAAAATAAGATTTTGGCAGGAATTGAGAGGATTTTAATTGGGGCGCATAATCCTGTGGATTGAAACGGTAGGCCTACCTTCCAGATTTATTGGAACAGCAAGGGGTGTTTGGATTTGATATCAGAAGATTAATGTGGGTTGAGACAGTTTGTGTTGAGCAAAATATTTAATTGTTTTATAATACACAAGTTGAACTAAACTGAACTAAATCTGAGACGGTGGCAAAAACTGTTTTTGCACCACCATCCTTGTGTATGTGTCTGTGCACAGCTAATTGTGCACATGGACTGATCAGCATCTTTGCGTACACACACCCAGTCGGCCAAGGAAGACACTGCATCCCTTTTCATTTCAAATTGGCCATTGTGGACGATATACCAGGCTGCTTTATGTTTTGCCCTAGAACTCTTGAACTGCAGGTCTCAAAATCAATCATGACACAACTCCCTATAATTATACAGTGTAGGCCATGCCCTGCATTTGACCAACAATGGCAATAATCAATTATACAAATTACCCCTAATTTGAATCACACATGGCCTCAGTCTAAACAGAGACAAACATGATTTCACTTAGACCCATAGGGGGCGACACAAATGCTTTTTACACAATAGGTGCAAATGATCATCCAAATTGGAATGTTGGGTCTCTATATAGACCTTATTCACATCGCGGCCATCTTGGATCACTTGACCACATGGGGTGGCAGCCTGCATGGAGCGATGGTCCCAAAATATGAGTTCTGTTCAATCAATTTCTTTTGACCAAATCGACAAATGGGCAGATGACAACATCAGCACCCCCAAAAGGATTAAATATCCACAATATTTATGGCAGTTATGTTACTCTGTACAAACACTTGCTACAGTATCTGTGCAGACTATAGTGCTTAATCTGCCATCATATTAACTTACTGTATCCTGATTTTTGCATATTAATCAGGAACAATCTAACAACAATTCTACCACTTTTTGTGGTCACATGTTCAGATACTGGATTCTGATTGGCTTAAAACAATGGTAAATCAGTCAACAACCTTGAGTTGGCTCATGGGTTGTGTTTC
Source organism: Nannobrachium achirus (assembly GCF_963921795.1). Classification (NCBI taxonomy): domain Eukaryota; kingdom Metazoa; phylum Chordata; class Actinopteri; order Myctophiformes; family Myctophidae; genus Nannobrachium; species Nannobrachium achirus. The sequence continues at coordinate 54,237,052 of NC_137813.1, forward strand.
TGAAAGAATTAATGATTGTAACTAAATAACCTTGCAAGTTACAACTGTGTTTTCTTTCATTTATATGGTAGAAGTGGTAGAAAAGCAATTTACCATTTGAGGGTCGTGGGTTGTTGGCTGATTCCAAGGTTGTTTGGCACTCGGCTTCGCCTTGTGCCACAACCCTGAAACAGTGGTAAATCAGCCAACAACCCACTCCCTCTCATGGTAAATGACCTACATAGTTAATATGATGGTGGAGCAAGCACTGCACACAGATAGCAAGTCTTTGTACACACTAATATTGCAACTTCACCTTGAATATCATTATATACTGTGGATATATCAATCCAGTTACTGTAGCCCTTCTATTTAATCCCTTTGGGGATGTTGAAGTTATCATCTGCCCATTTGTCAATTTGGTCAAAAGGAATTGGTTGAACAGAACTCATATTTTGGGACCATGCAGGCTGCCACACTATGTCATGTGATCAAAGATGGCTGTGGTGTGAATAAGGTCTATTGAGTGGACCTCCAAAAGAAGCTCAGCAGCTTCCCCGCATCCTAATGGCTGCAACCCTGATGTCCTACACAGCCCAGGCTCAAGAGGACCTTGTGGAGATGTGCGCTCAATGGAACGCCCTTTACTAGTTAACACATTATCTTCTATGCCAGGTATTTTGGGTGATTTTAAACGCAATTGCGCGTGTACACGGTGTCGTGCGTCTTCTCTGTTTGGTTACGGTGATTTCTACACCCTTGCTTGCTGTGTCTGAGCGTGCAGTGGTTTCGCTTCCCTGTTAAAAGTACTCTGTGTGACAAGTGCACAAATTCATGTGGGCGGGGCCATTTTCCCCTCTCGAAACCTAGGGGCAGAGTTACAGCGCATTTCTTTTTCTGCAGTTAAATGGGACTGGTTGGGGAACGGATGTTTAGTTTCCGGGTTATTTCGTAACTTGCTTGATCGAACGATGCACAAAGGCGATCTTAATACGCTGAAAAAACAAAAAGCTAAAACGGAGATCTCCGTTTTGGGCAGAACTTAGTTACAAAAATCATAAAACCCTGGCAGAGAATCTGGAACTGCACGAATGTGTCAACCTAGAATATTTATGTTCGGTGGTAAGAATACAATTGGCCAGTGCATTACATGCACACTTATTATTACTTTTTGTTCTTCCAATCAGGAAATATACCTTTCCATACATGAAAATAAACAAAACATCAGTGAAGTCCTTTATACCAAATTTCCAAAAAAATGACATTATGGGCGCTACGGAAGCTGAGAAAATAAGCTCCTGAGCCACAAAACTTTTGGGGGACTTGTAAAACAATGAACATCACAGCATTCAGTGATCCACCTGCGGGATTTGAGTCGACCCACACATTACTATTATTTTGGTCCGTGCAAAGTGCAAATCTCTACATGGGAATAGATGACTAATACTGGCAGCTACACGATTGCTACATTTAAGTGTACCTTCAAGCAGCGTGTTCAATTTTTCAGCAAGATCTGAATGTTCTTTAAGTTCCAAGACCCGAATGTGCGTCTCCACCATGGTCTGGAGCACGTCACATCGATGGCACTGGCAACTCAAATCTAGAAGAAAAGTACATGTGTGTATTTTAGTAAATGCTCGGATGAACAATTCAACCAATAAAGATATGAATAAAAGAATAGCCTAGTTACATACCTTTTAAGAAGGCCATTATGTGGTCCAGTATGTGGTCCAGTAGTATCTTCTTGTCAGCAAGGACGCTGCCACACACGCCTACCAATGATAGATCAACACATAGCCAGGGTTATTATAGTTAACTAAAGCTAACAAAATAAGAAAAAAAAAGTTTAGTGAAATGAAATAAACATAAAAACAAAGCTTTATGTGATAGTGATGTCTGGCTCACAATGCATTGTGATGCAATGCTTTGTGCTTAGATCTTCTTTTTTTTAGCTCGCCCCTGACTAACCCGCATATTATTCTTACGGCAAAAATAATGGACTCCCTCCTTCCCTGTCCCAAAACAACGACATCAACACCAGTTTAAAAAGTCCAAACTACAGTGGTTTATTCACAAACGGTTAAAAACATGGGTAAAATTATGAAATGCCACATTTACAAAGCCATCAGCCCAGTGCTACATTACAAGCCAATATATCTATTTATTTTCTATTAATTTTCCAATTCAGTTTGAGTTTTCTATGTCTTCCCAGTGTGGAGGAAAGCAGCTTGGGGAAGTGTTAATGTGCTCTCCTTGATGGCTTCCGAACATCATAAACAATCATAAACAATGACAGTCATAATAACAAATAACTGTACATAAAACTCAGTGGCAAACAGAAAGACAGAGGTCAAAACCAAAACCAAGGCCACCCACCCCTACCATACCAATTGTTGTTAAAAATAGTCACTCAAAACACACTACAAAGCTAAAACCACTACACGAGAACTGGTGTTGTTTTCTTTATAGTCTCCATGCAACCTGGTCACAGGTGCCAATCAGCAGCATGCTCCACCTAGTTATCCAATCACACTCAGCCACCGAATACACCATTCACACCAGTCAATACTCACAGTCACTCCTCACCACTCAAAATGATGGGAAAAGGACAGGGCAACACAGAAATCCACATAATATGACCCTGGGACATAACATTTATTATATATATATATATATATATATATATATATATATATATATATATATATATAAAAAAACTAAAACTAACATTAAAACCAATAAACACTAAACCAAACTAGCAAACCTGCTTTAAAAACTAATTGGAAACATGAAGTAAAAAAAAAAAATATATATATATATATATATATATATATATATATATAATCAAAAGGATAATAACCTTGCACAGAGCTCATGTTTAATACCTACCTCATGCTACAGACACACTGAATGTGTTCACAACGCATCTACTGTAGATCCCTCAAACACTCCGGCCAGAGGGTGGGGCTGTGTGCCGCATGCCGGTGGTTCTCAAACCTTGGACCCCCAGTTTACGTCAGGCCACGGACCCCTGTTTGATAAAACGTTCTATCTTTTGGACTGCAATCTACTCTGTAAAACCGTAACTCTGAGAGTGTACCAAATGTACAGTCAGTCCCATAACTCAAACCCCCCTGAACCACAGCTGTATGCAATGCATCGTTGGGCTTAGTTCTCCCGTATTCAACATGGTAGCCCAGTAGTAAACAATCTCACCTAGTAAACAGTACACTAAGAATGTTGATGAAAACATATTTATTATTTTTTGAAAAATAGGCAATGCAGAAACATAATTTTATTCGCCTGTGTCTCTACAGTGTGTCTAGCATTATAGCGTGTCTGTAATAGTATTAGAACAACGGTGGAGTGAGTCTCTAACTAGAAGTTACCTTGCACGTAGCTCATGTCCATCTCTGGCTGCTGCTTTATCTGCTTCCCTTTGTTGAACTGACTCCCGAAGTGGGCCTGGTCCACGAAGGCCCCAGTGAGAGAGTACCCGGCCTCATCGGGGGTCATCTCAAACCACACGTCTGCCAAGGAAAACTCAGTCAAGGAAAACTCTACTTAGGGTTTTTCTCACAATAAGTCAATGATGAAACAATGACTCCATGGTTATGCATTACTACACGCACGCACGCACGCACGCACGCACGCACGCACGCACGCACGCACGCACGCACGCACGCACACACACACACACACACACACACACACACACACACACACACACACACACACACACACACGCATATGCATACGCAGAGTGAAAAGAGTAATGACACTTTACTGTCTGAAACGTCTTGTTGGTTGATCTTCTTGTCAATCACAGTATAGATGGGATAGGGATCCAGGCTGTCTCGTCCTCTCTGGTCTGAGAGCACATGCTCATCTATCTGAAGAGACAACACCACTGGGTGAATGCTGTGCTTGCACTGTGCTTGCTCTTTGGACTGTATACTACAGTACTCTTTTTCTTTTTCTTAATTCTCTGTAACTTGTAACCTTAACTGCTGTGCTGCCTCTGGGCAACTGAATTTCCCCTGTGGGATAATAAAGGTATCTATCTATCAAATGCTGCCTCTCGTTACTCATGTTATATAATTTTTATTGTATGTTTTGCAAGCTTCATAACAGAATATACAGTATAATAATATGTAACAAGGAGACTTCGGAGACTATAGTTGAATACAATGTGACCTAAAGAGGATTTACTGTGTACTTAATTGGCTGACCTCTTTCACGACGGTGGGGACAACCATTGCAGACCAGAAATGAGTCAAAGAGTAGTTGTCATATTGGCTGTAGTACTTTTTCAGTTTGGCTTTCATCTCCTCCCTGCAGGGCATGTCCCAAAGACCTAGGCTTATCCTTTTTACTATGGCTTCTGTCACAGATGGTTTGGAGGACCAGTGGAGCTCTTGGTACAAGGAGGCCATGCACCTGGGGAGGACAAGAGAGAGAGAAAAATACATGATTTAATCGACATATTAATAACATATATGATCATTTGAGTTTTTGCTTAAAAAGATAAAGATATGCAAAGATTTACCCGAATGGTCACGATTTATTTTAAATATTATCTCTACCAGCTTGCAGCGTGGCCTGAAGCAAAGCGCTGAGCTTGTAGATCTGCTATTTTTTGAATATAACATAAGAAGTATGAAATAATGCTTTTTAGCTCAAATCTAAAATGGCACTTTGCCAGTTTGAATGGGTTAAATCACAGCAACAGACAAATAAAGCATCAGTAGGGTTTTCTCTTTGACAAAGATTGAAGAGATTATACATGTATCTACATTATACATGTATCTACATGCACATGTATGTATGTTGTTAACCTATTCATTGATTATTGTGTAATTATCCAATCCAGTATGAATTAGCTATTTAAATATTCACAACTCATATTGTAGGGTAGAGCAGATGTTCTCAACCTTTTCAGGCCACTGACACCCCAAAATAATCATATTTGAACTGCGGACCCTGACACCCCTGATGTAGGCATTCTATTTAGTTCGGTTCCACAGATAAATATGTGAAAATAGCAGATATACAGGCTTTGATAAGCTAGTCTCTCTCTCTCTCTCTCTCTCTCTCTCTCTCTCTCTCTCTCTCTCTCTCTCTCTCTCTCTCTACCAGGTAGATCCTGAGACTCCGGCCAGGTACAGCATGCAGTCCAGAAGTCCTTCTTCCCTCAGTTGTTCCAGAGATCCCAGCAGGCCCACCATGGCTCTCTCTCCTCCCCCAGAGGCGATCAAAGCGATGTTGGGAACCTCTTCCTATTAAATAGAAAGATTATAGCTAAATATTTAAAACTTTCCAACATTTTCTTGTATATGCATTTTTACATTTTCACACCACGGAAGTGTCCATCAAGTGAGTTTATGTTTCACTACAATGAAACCACACCTTCATCAAACTAAGAGTGTAACATTATTGTATATTCCTTTCAATCCTGGCATGCCCTTCACTAATCTCCTCGTAGTTTATGTACGGGTATCTATTTCGACTTTTCCATCGGTCCATACCTTACAGCATACCTTACAACCTACACAGTCTATTTCTCATCAACATAGAAAACCACAACTTTGAAGCAACCTTTCCATACAACACCTCACTAACACCTAGAGAGGTATCGTGACTACTAATTGAAGCCGAGGCCGAATTGGGCCAAATCGCATGGATGAGCCCTGACAGCACATGGTTGGTGCTACAGACTCCAAATTTCGCACACAGATAGCTCAGACCTTTGCCTACGATCTTAGCTAGGCCTCGACCCGACCCGATATGCGGTTTTCCGGAACCAACGCGAAAGGTTCGGAATCTCCATATGCGGAGTCCTGACTACTAATTGAAGCCAATGGACGCCGAATCCAAATTGGCCCGAATCGCATGGATGAGCCCTGAAAGCACATGGTTGGTGCTACAGACTCCAAATTTCGCACACAGATAGCTCAGACCTTTGCCTACGATCTTAGCTAGGCCTCGACCCGACCCGATACACAGTTTTTCGGATCCGGCACGAAAGGTTTGGAATCTCCGTATGCGGAGATGACTGACATCGGGCTGTTCCGGAGCAAGCGCTGACTCATTGTGACATCACTTCATAAAAGGCTCTGACATCACGTACGCTACATGAGTCAACAAAAAATCTCTGAGTGTGGCATAAACTATAGTCTTTCTTCCTCTCACTCCGAGGTGAGCAAAGTTCAGGGTGCTCTTCAGAGCGGTTGGGTTCAGGGGAATTAGCGGGCTGTGCCTTTAAGAGAACCAGGTGAATAATGGTTCGGAATCTCCATATGCAGAGTCCTGACTACTAATTGAAGCCAATGGACGCCGAATCCAAATTGGCCCGAATCGCATGGATGAGCCCTGAAAGCACATGGTTGGTGCTACAGACTCCAAATTTCGCACACAGATAGCTCAGACCTTTGCCTACGATCTTAGCTAGGCCTCGACCCGACCCGATACACAGTTTTTCGGATCCGGCACGAAAGGTTTGGAATCTCCGTATGCGGAGATGACTGACATCGGGCTGTTCCGGAGCAAGCGCTGACTCATTGTGACATCACTTCATAAAAGGCTCTGACATCACGTACGCTACATGAGTCAACAAAAAATCTCTGAGTGTGGCATAAACTATAGTCTTTCTTCCTCTCACTCCGAGGTGAGCAAAGTTCAGGGTGCTCTTCAGAGCGGTTGGGTTCAGGGGAATTAGCGGGCTGTGCCTTTAAGAGAACCAGGTGAATAATGTGGATAAGCCCGGGCAGTTCCTCACGCTAAACTTAAATAATAAAGGGGAATAAGGAGCCCAGGGGCTAGGGAACTCCCGGGCGCTCTGTAAGTAAAGTAAGGGGTGCTGTGTCTGCAGAGATCTCCATATATGGGCATAAGTGGACAAAGGCAAACAGATGGTCAAAACGGGTCCTATGACAACAGGTATAATGGGGTTTGCATTAAAGGGTAGGGCCGGAACCGGTACTTTGTCTGCAGAGATCTCCATATATGGGTATAAGTGGACAAAGGCAAACAGATGGTCAAAACGGGTCCTATGACAACAGGTATAATGGGGTTTGCATTAAAGGGTGGGGCATTAATTCCCTATTTCAAATTCGGCACGCGTGTTCCCCACCGCAGCAGGTAGTCGGGGGCACAGACAGATGCAGAGATCTCCATAATGGGCATAAAGGGACACAGACAAACAGATACAGAGATCTCCATATATGGGCATAAAATGGATGCAGACAAACAGATACAGAGATCTCCATATATGGGCATAAAATGGATGCAGACAGACAGATACAGATATCTCTATATATGAGCATAAATGGACACAGGAAAACAGATGGTCAATACGGGTCCTACAGAGATCTCCATATATGGACATAAAATGGACGCAGACAGACAGATATCTCCATATATGGGCATAAATGGACACACGCAAACAGATGGTCAAAACGGATCATGACAAAAGGTATAATGAGGTTTGCATTAAAGGGCGGGGCATTCATTCCCTATTTACATTGTTCCCGAGTTGGCCAGGTCGCCGACTAGACGATCGGGCGGCCGAGCTTCTAGTCTCTATAATAGCACTCACCATTGCAGCTAAGTGGCCCTTTTGCTTAAAGGGATAGTTCACCCAAGGCCTACTGTCAACTACCTTTAATACTGTATGTAATGTGTAGTGGAAGTACTGTCTGTACTGCTAACACCCAATTATTCCAAACACGGAATTGATCATGCCAATATTATTGACCTCTAATTTTGTACGTGGCAAACATGGAATACAGATGAAGGTTTTCATCACGAGCTGGTATGGTGATGGCCACTGCCCCTAAATGCTAGAAACAGCACTGGTAATTGTTGTTGGACAACGGATTATGAGACAACTTCCAGACATCAGTAGACTTAACTAGTTAGACACCCTAGGGCGAGAAGTGGCGAGGTCGCGCACATGGGTGCGTGCACATGCAACGCATCCGCCTGGGTGACAGCAGACTGCTGGGTGAGCACTGCAGTCTGCCGTTGGGACAAAATGTGGCGATATTTTCCCAAATATGGAGATGACTGGGTCATAGACCACATGACATTGACAGAATATGTCCATATATGGGCATTCCCAGATATAGGCTTAATATTGATGACATCAGGAATCTCCATATATGGGCATAAAAGGGACAAGGACAGAATTCATTTGCAAGTGTTACTTGCGTCGCGGCAACCTCACTGGTTATCATGAGACTGACACAAAACGTTGTAGACCATATGAGGTTTAGTGTTGATGACATCAGGGATCTCCATAAAAGGATTGTATTATTGTGGTTGCCCTAACAGGGCATCATCTGGGATTCCATGACATATAGGGTGCGTTCGGAAATGCGCACTCAACGCACTGGTGTGCCATGTTGTCGTTAGTTTATTCGGTGCACTTGGTGCGTTGTCGTTCGGAAATCCAGTGCGCGGCGCACTGGTGTGTTGAGTGCACGCACTCACCAACCCTACTCAGAAGATGGGGTTTGGCGGTGTGGTGCGTCGGTGCGGTGTTCTGATTGGTTGGTTTTCATGACCGTGTCTCGAATGCTTCTCAGCTGTGAACAATGATGGAAATAACCGCAAAATACAGCACTTGCAGCTTAATTGGTCATTTGGTCTTGATAGTTTCACATTCACACACATCAACATGTAAATTAACAGCAGGTGCCAAATGTTGTGAATTAGACCTAGGCCTACATCTCCTAATAGCAACGTTACGTTAGCATACAGCAACTGCTGCTTTTCAGAAAGTTTACCTTCAGAGTTCAGAGTGAAAAAGCACACAGCTGCCTCTTAAAACTGGTCGTTCGTAAATAAGCCACACTGAACGCACTCTCCAACGTCACGCCCACTGCACTCACTACACCGAGCACACACCCGGTGCGGGTTTCCGAACGCACCCATTGTGTCAGTCAATCTCATGTTGTCTATGGTGAATGCCCACATATGGACATATTGTGTCATTCTCATGTGTTCTATGACGTCAGACGTCTATAATGTCACACGTCAATTTGCAAGTGTCTTGGCCAATGGCCATATATGAGGTGTGATAGGCAGACAGATGGACATGAGCTGCAAGTTTTCATACTAAATAGCGACCTAAGGACGCAACAAGCATTTGAATAATGTAAATAAGCAAATCAATCAATCAATCAATCAATCAATCAATCAATCAACATCTCCCACAAGATGTACTGCATGCTCATTGCATAGCACAGACTATTCTATAAAATAGCTGAAAGGTTCCTACCAGAGTGCAGGGGATGTTGTTGTTCTTCAGGCATTGTTGAACCCTGGCTCTTCGACTGGTGACATACTGTTTCTCTGCCTCATTCAGAGAATGACCAATTCTGACCTTGATATTGAAAAAAGATATTATAATAACAAACATTGAATATTTATACCGTTTTCAGGTAATGTGTGTGTGTGTGTGTGTGTGTGTGTGTGTGTGTGTGTGTGTGTGTGTGTGTGTGTGTGTGTGTGTGTGTGTGTGTGTGTGTCTTTTCACGCTATAACTAGTTTTCTAGTTGTATCCACAAGGTACAAAAAACTTTCCAAGGAATTTCAAAAATAAAATAAAATATTATAAATGCAAAGCGTTAATGAAACATCTGTCCATAAACTTTCCATGTCAGTGGCACATTTTGTATCTTTATCCTAAATATTCACATTATTTTAACACAGGATTGACAGTGGCAGCATATCAATGGTACAGGTGTGTTTATTACATTACTATTAAATCAGTTCAATATGTTTTGGAACTGAGAAAATGTTAATCTCAGCCATAATGTATTTGTGTACCTTGCCTTCTTTTCCGGGTTTAGAATATAATCTATATTTATGTATTTGTGTAACTGCACAGAGCTCTCATCATTATTCCAAGTATTTGTCTGTGATCGATTGATTGAATATTTTATCAGACCAAAAAGTACAGTCAAAACACAAAAGGAAGTTTCTTTCCGGGTCCTTGGATTCAATTCATCAATGAAGTATCATTCATTGACATTCAAATATCATCACACGTATACTTTGGCCTCCTGAAAGGTGAATTTTCAGGACAAGCACTGCACAAAAGATAACTTGAGGACAAACCAAAAAGTGAACTGAGAAACCTTTTAAATTAAGGAACTGAAATTCCTACTGTCCTACTTCCTACTGCCATTTAAAAAATATCAAGTCAAGTGTTATCATCAGTCATAATGTTTTTTTATTTATTATTGTTTGATGTGCACTACTCCCTTTTCATAATTTTATGTATTTAACTATTGACCAGTTATTTTGTATGTCCGTGACAAAAATAAAAGATATTGATCAAAATGTCCATCACAAGCTGGCATGCTGATGACCCCTGGTTACGCAATTTAATTGCTGCAATAAATAAAATAACTTACCGATTCTGCCATGTTCTCTGTGTGGGTTAGGCTGTCAGCCAAAATGAGCAAGGTGCCCTTGAATCCTGTGATCTTGACCTTATATACCACAAGACAAGACTAGTCTAACGGGAAATGATCCCGCAATCTAATATGCATTTCCTTGTACATTTCCTTACGTCAGCAGTGGGCTCTGAATTACGCTCAACACAGCAACTACACAGCAACATAGAATAACTTCTTTCTTGGATATGCAAAGTCGTTAATTAGAGAGAGAGTGCATGGGGCACTTATCGCATCCTCGTCGACCTGAAACATCCTGTAATACTGATGATTAACTCACAGCTCTCTCATCATTATTCCAAGTATTTGATCGATTAATTGAATATTTTATTAGACAAAAATGTAGTACAGCACAAGTACAGTCAAAACACTTAGTCTAAAAGGAACACACCAAAAAAGTCCTTGCTGTCTTGTTTTCGTTGCGGTCCTTGGATTAAATTCATCAACAACATATAAAGTATAATTAAAAACATTCAAATATCATCACAAGTATCTGACAGAGTATGGAAAAAAGGGGGGTGGGGATAAAGTAAGGGAGAAGTGATAAGCAAGAACTGCACGAAAGAGAACTTGAGGACAAACCAAAAAGAGAACTGAGAAAAATAAAAAATAAACTAAGGAACTGAAAAAGATCCATATTCTTCCCCGAAGACCTCAAACAACCTGTAATACCAGATGATTAACTCACAGATTATGAGACCAAACAAAAAGCATGCACAGTAGGTACAGTACACTGAGAATGTGACCATTTTGTCACTTTTTAGTCAGGGGATATCTTTAGAAATAGTGTCAAATCCTGGAATAAATTCCTTACCAAAAAAAATCTTCACCAATGTGTTTGTAAAGGTGTCTAGTAACACATCTCACAAAGACTGAAATTCAGTTTCCCTAGGAAAATCTTTGACATACAGCTAGGGTAATTCGATCTGGGTCTCATTCACTCACTATACACTATACTATAGGGGAAGAAATCACTCCCAAAAAATATGCTTTAAGTGCATGGGATGTGAGGGGTCTAACTAGGTGTTTTTAATTATTCTGAATCCATTGTAAGCATTTGTTTTGCACCAAAAACATTCCTTGGGCTAGAAATGGACCCCCATACCACTGTGAAAAGTGATGACTCATCACTAAACCATCATTTTATGGGCTGTTTTTAGCCCAATTAATGTTTTTTTGCGCAAAACAAATGCTTGCAATGGATTCAGAATAATTAAAAACACCTAGTTAGACCCCTCACATCCCACTTAAAGCATATTTTTGGGAGTGATTTTTTCCCCTATAGTATAGTGTATAGTGAGTGAATGAGACCCAGAATTCACCCTTTGTCAAGTCCCGCCCATTGTCCTGCCCCTCTCCACACCCATTGGTTGCTGTGTCTTGGAGGGACATTCAGTGGGACTTGCACTGCCATGTTAATTCAGTTGCTTCATATTGTTATTCTGTGTGCTCAATTCTAATTTCAAACTTTGTTTCAGTCAATTGGAGCTGCTCAGTGGCAGCATAGTGAATCAGCATGTTTTTAAATGTTTTTATTTCTCCAAAAAAATATGTTTTAGCTAATTCAACATAAAAAAGGCGGGACAAGGCAGATAGAGCCTGCTGGTTGGTCAGTCAGGGACCAACCAGGAGGCTAACAAAGGGTCTAATAGATTTTCCTTGGGAAACTGAATTTCAGTCTTTGTGAGATGTGTTACTAGACACCTTTACAAACACATTGGTGAAGAAATGTTTTGGTAAGGAATTTATTCCAGGACTTTTTAAGATATCCCCTGATTATTTGTTTAGTACACTTATCTGATGTTTGTGGATTTTGAATTCCAGGGGACACTGCGGCAAGGTGGACTCGACTGTAGGGGGGAGAGAGGGGCTCATAAACCCAATAAACTCCTATACAGCTTTTACTTTTTGTCTCTATTTGCGGTAATAGGCTATAGAAAATATGACAGTTGTTTTAAAAATCACACCCAGTGTAAAGTGAGCGGTGCTTTTTATGAGTTAATTTCATTAAGAGTCCCGCGAAGCCTGCAGTGTCCATGATGTGCATACATAATGGGATTCCCCCCTCTCCTCTCTCTCTCTCGTGTGTGTGTGTGTGTGTGTGTGTGTGTGTGTGTGTGTGTGTGTGTGTGTGTGTGTGTGTGTGTGTGTGTGCGTGCGTGCGTGCGTGCGTGCGTGCGAGCGTGTGTGCGTGTGTGCGTGTGTGCCTGAGTGCCTGCGTGCCTGCGTGCGTGCGTGCATGCGTGCGTGCGTGCGTGTGTGCGTGCCATCACTGCCAGTAATGCATTGTTGTGGATGGGGGTTACAATGCTTGCAGCTGCCAGTGTGTCGGCAGCCTCAGAATAAAACAGCTAAGAGGAACAGAAAGTTATGCCCACGTTTCACACAAGGGCTCATGGGACACTGGGAACTTGTGGATTGACTGACAGAAACCAACTCTGCAATCTATATGCATGTCCTTGGAATTTGTGATGTATAGGGTACAGTTGCCATGACTCAGCTGTTTGTGTCCCTTGGCCATTGGTTCTCAACGTGGGGTCCGGGGACCCACAGGGGCACTTTGTGCCACGCTAAGAGCTTTATAGATATGCTTTATTTTTTATTTTTTAATCTTGAACATTTTTAACTCAAATCTTTGCTTCTGGAGATCCCGGGAACAAAAGATTTTTGAGATGGGGGTCCATAGCCGAATACATATCATTCTGGGGGTCCTTGACATGAAAATGTTTGAGAACCACTGTCCCAGGGTGGTATCATATGTTCCCTGGGTTTCCCCTATGTACCACGTACCTCAGGCCTAGGCATACATGTGTGCTTTTTCAAGGGCCTTACAGTGTGTTCCCAGGGTCCTATACAGTTTATTCCACAGGCGCCTTGTGGTCCACAGTGCCACAACTTTGAAAATATTCCTGCAACCAATCTGATCTCCATAATAAAACAACCTGCAGTGTCCTCCTTCTCTATGAATTGAGAACAAAAGGACCCCAATGTAAACTAGCCATTGTGCTTTCTTGGGTTTAAATCCTATTAGTAGACATTGTATCTGAACCTTTTCCTATGCAAACTGCTAATAAAGTATTCAATCAATCAATCAAAGTATCAATCAATCAATCGTCCTTACTCTCACTCGGATCAGCTAACACAGGGAAGCTGTCTGAGCCTTCCCTAAAACATCAACGTCCCAGACTATTCCCTCTTCTTGCTCCCAAAAACTGTCAACTGAGGAATCAACTGATCTGAAGACTCACCTCTCCAGACTCAACCTTATAGCCCGTAGCACTTGACCTAAGCTTTATGCCAGGGGTTTTCAAAGTGGGTGACGGGGCACCCTGGGGTGTCGTGACAGCAGTCCAGGGGTGCCGCGAGATAATTTGATAATATTTGGAGTTTATTTGGACACTTAAAAAATATTTATAATCATTTAAAACTTGAAGTACCGTATAAAGTTATTTTCGGTCAGTTCTAAACAAAATGGCTATTATCTCAACATTTTCCTCGCAACATAATTGCTAAAATATGCTCTAAATATAAGGTGCTGCAGTGAAAATTATGAATATAATGTATAGGAGTGCCTCGGATGAAAAAAATATTTATATGGGTTAATTTGTTAACCTGGCATCCGTTTGTATAGTTTCAATGTGCAGCTTATTTTACATTATACTGTTTAGACTGATGCCAGATTCTTGGTTTAGGCCCCTATGATCCGCATTACTGTGTCTATGCATTTGATGTACATGTGTTTACTTGCTTACTGTAAGTCCCCCCCCCCCCCCCCCCCCTCTCTATTCCATTCACAACCGAATTCACTTCACTTCACTTCAATTTAATTCAATGGAGCTATATTGGCACGATTTCCAAAGAAAAATAAGTGGAACAAAACAATCAAAACAATGTATGTAGCCTACAGTCAAATGGGAATAAAGAAATTTGTAAAAATAACTCTATTGCAACTTGTGTGTGCTTGTGTGCATAGGCCCTATGTGTGATCACTAGCTACCAATGAATTGTAATTAGACTGACTGGCAGAGACAGAAGACACTTTAACCAAATTCCATGTTCATTGTCCTATGAGTGTTCCATGGAGAGGAGGATAGATTCATGTTCACAGCATGGCCCTGAAAGGGTGATGTGCGTCTCTGAACACCCACCACATTCAACTGTCATGCAAGTGTTATCCACATGTAATCCACATGTTATTGTTTAAGAATAAAGCTGCCAACAAACATATACACTGTACATATACTGTACACACTTTACTTTTACTGTACATATGATTGCAACTATAGTGTTGATAATGTCTTGATATTGTTGATATTGTATTGTATTCTTTAAATGTATTAATGTCTGAATTTAATATACATTCAGGACCACACGAATTATGGAAACAAGCCCTTTTTGTGGTATCCCTTTAGCATGTTGTGTACAATAACAAAAACTGGTATTATTGTGTCTAAAAAGACATTTAGCCACTTGTACGCATGCCCACCCACTGAAATCAAAATCGCTAAAATGGTTAAAACGAAAGAAAGCAGTAAATGAAAACATTTTAACACTCATCTTTTCTTTTCTCTGATTACAATCTAAAATATGAACCCTTGTTGTAAAAAGACAAAGTTGTCCTTTAAGCAAATCATCTGGGGAACACCAAAATTATTTGGGGACCCCCCTGGGGATCCCGACCTATATGTTGAGAACCACTGCCCTAGATGATGCAGGCCAGGGTATTAGGAAATAACATTCTAGTCTATGTAATGTGTTCTAAGCAGTATGTCAACTCATTCCACCTGCAATAAAGTGGCATTTTTTTCAATCACTATGTTGTTATGGGGTCTGTTTTTTAATTACACTTTTATTTAAGAAAATCTCCAGTGATATATGATGTGGCTTTAGCCACATAGAAAGGTATATCAACAAGTATTTTTATTTCAGGGCAATTATCAATGCTACACAATTAACCAATTATCTACGTATTCAGATTTTATTCAAGTTCAAATGACCTAGAAATTATGAATGATAAAGGACAAATATCACCATATATCACATGCAGAGTAATTGTTTTATCTAAGTTACAGTCACCAAAAGAGCAAAACTAAGCATGTCTTGGAATCACCCAGCTCCGGAATACGATAATGATACTAATCGTAGTTTATTCATAACTGAACATTTCCCCCAAGAACATACATGTTATGACAGAATAATGGCTAACATTATGATAATGAAGAACATACTAATTCTGACAGGTTAATAAAGACTAATGATCACTAAACTAAAAGTGATCCCTGACTAATACGACAAATATGTCTTAATACATTATAATTGTCCTCTATAACTACAATGTAAAATTAAAAACACCTCAATTATTTTATTTCTTCTAGAAATAGCTAATCTTTCACTCAGTAGGGGAAATGCCTGTCGCAAGTTGATGATGTCATAAATGTCATGTGTCATTTTTATGGCATGCATGTGCAGAAAAACAAAACACAAACACATTTGAAATATTGATTTGATGCTCATATTAACCATAGGAAGTATTAAGTTTGTTTTTATTTTCACATGCATGCCATAAATTCCATAGGGATAGATCACACTTGACATTTATGACATCATCAACTTGCGACGGGCATTTCCCCTATAGAGTGAAAGATTAGCTATTTCTAGAAGAAATAAAATAATTGAGGTGTTTTTAATTTTACATTGTAGTTATAGAGGACAATTATAATGTATTGAGGCATATTTGTCATATTAGTCAGGGATCACTTTAAGAAGGTTTCACCAATTCTCACAAAGATGTCAATTACACTACAACCCCAACTATCATTCAAGATTATATGGACATAGTGATTATGGTCCTAGTCAGCATTTCTTATTCTGATTCTGTGGTGGATGAATTACTTAAAGGGGAAGACCACCCATTTTCAATATTGATCTATGTCATTAATACCTTAGAGGAGTTGTGTGGAAATAATAATAAAAAAAAACGTCCCCCTCTTCTGTGTTGCCTAGAACTGGAGGATTGATGTTGGGGTTTGTATTGCAAATCACAATGTGATGACAATACACCGTTGTACTTTACAATACAAAGCCCCAAATCAATCTTTCAGTTCTAGGCAACACAGAAGAGGGGGAACTTTTTTTTTTTAATTTCCACACAACTCCTCTAAGTTATATTAATGACATATTGAAAATGGGTGGCCTCCCCTTTAAGCAAAACTAGTAATCAAAATATGTATAAAAAAGTTTAAAGAATATAGGTAGTGAGCTTGTTTCCCCCCTTTTTTTGATAGCTTAAGTATAACATAGGGCTAATAAAAGATTAATGTATATGTATTGCAATGTTTTGTTTGCAGATGTAAGCAATCTGCTAAGTAATTTGACATTTTGAAAAATGTCATATACATTTTTGAAAAGTACAATATATTTACCTCAGAGATATAATGGATTGAAGTATAAAGGGCAGAAAAATTAACATACCTAAGTTAAGTAAAAGTACCTAAAATTTGTATTTAAGTAGGCTACATTTTGAGGAAAGGCATAATAAAAGTAATAAACATATTGGTAACATTAAAGTATACTGCAAGTATTCCACGTTTCACTTTAGTTGCCTTGCTTTTTTGGGACCTTCTTGGCCTTCTTAATCTCCTCAAGCAGTGTGGCCTTGGTGAGCTTCACATTCATGGCAGCTTTTCCCATCAGGTCAGAGATCATTTCTGGGCTGTACGGTAGTTTGAAGGTGGTATATTTCTTCTCATTCTCCTCAATACCCTTGCGGTCTGAAAGGTTTGAAGAGTGAGTGAGCAGTTGTAAATGAACCCATCAAGCCCTGAGGTCGATTCTAAAAATGTCTTCTAAATGCTGTAGGTTTTCAGAAAAACCTACCGGTATGTTGCTACCGGTATGTGTGAATTGAATTGAATTAGCCTTTATTTATTGTCTCAGAAGATTTGTCTAAGCAATGGAGGTCTTTTGATCAAAGACGATCTCCTTTGTTTGTTTGTTTTACATTTAAAGTGGCGCTCAAGCTTTTTCATGTTAAGGTGATCCCCAAAATTATATGAAGGCCTATTTTGACCCCATCTCAAAATGTTTTGTTCCAGGGACCTCCCAGAAGCAATGATTTCAGTTTAAAACAATTACAGCTCGTCCCTATTGGTGGAAAAAAGGCCCAAGTCATGTGAGCGTTTTAAAGTTGAAATCACGTTGCTAGGCAAAAGTATGTCAGAGGTACGTGTGAGAGCAAAGTGTCACAGCGTGTATCGCACGTTTCTATACTAATACTAATTCGTATTTCTTCATAGAAAAGTATTACAGTTACCTCCGCAGTTTTTCATGTTGAATAGGGGCATGTGGATCACAGTTGGGATGTTGCCGTCTCCTGGACACACATGGTAGGGTTGTGGTGTGCCACCAGCATTGCCAGGTAGGGCAACACATGGGAAAGGTATGCCCATCGACTTGGACATGTGTGAAGCTTGTTCCAGTGTCTGTATAATTAAGCAACAAAAGCAAAACCACCTAAGTCTTAATTCTTAAAAGAATATTTAAAATTGTTTATAATAGTCACCTTTTTACCTTGTTTTCTTGTTATTTAGCCTCCAAAAAATAGGTCCAGCAAAAGCATTATCATCCTTTTCGGCCAAGCCGCGACAACCTTATACAGCCCACAACGGCAGCAGTGGGCATTATGCTAAACTGCTTATTTCCTTTGCTTTAAAATCCACATTTTTTACTCATATCGCCCCTTAATACACACACTAGAGCAATAACATTGTACTTACGTCACTGATGTTGTCCAGGCTTACATCATTGTTGTGAATTGGTCGTAAAACAATTCAGTCACGTTCTAAATCTAGACGAGATTTCGAAAGCGCGTGAAGCGTTTTACGGTGGAATGGGTAGAAAGATGTAACCATGGTGATATTTTTGTATGTTAGCTTGTCTATGTGTTTATTAACAGCCGAGAAGTAGCGAAAATGTGGATTGTAAAGCGATGGAATTAAGCGGTTTTGCTTAATGCCCACTGCTGCCGTTGTAGGCTGTATATGGTTGAGGCCGAAATGGACAATAATGCTTTTTTAGATAAAATAAAAAAAACACCTGGATTTTTTTTTTAGAGAGAGAGAGAGAGAGAGAGAGAGAGAGAGAGAGAGAGAGAGAGAGAGAGAGGACACTCTCCAGTGATATGTCAGGTCCCTTATGCTTTTGTTGGATTTTTGTGAGGATTTGCAAACCTATACATTTTTGGAAAGGTTATTGTCTAAGGAATCAGAAAATCAATGTTCCCATTTGCCCAGATGTGTTTATGGCGGCCATATTGGAATTTACAAAATGGCCACCATAAAATTACATTTTGTAATATCTCGGCCTATAAATAAGCTGGAACATTGATTTTAACTGCTAAACCTACATTTTCAGGGTCAAGGAATCCAATGGTGGTAAAGCTCAAATAATTACAACATTAACCCTTAGATGCATGACTGGGTCCAAAACTGCCTGGTGTGGTTGTTTTCTTGCAATATTTTACAGTAATTTTCTTTTTTTTAGGATTTGCAAAACTATACATTTTTGGAAAGGATATTGTCTAAGGAATCAGAAAATACATTTTCCATTTGCCCAGATGTCTGTGGTGGCCATATTGGAATTGACAAAATGGCTGCCGTAAAATGTTTTGTAATATCTTGACTTCTAAATAATTGGAACATTGATTTCAATGGCTAAACCTACATTTTTAGGGTCATGGAATCCAATTGTTCGCGTTATCATTTCATTTTTTGTATCATCCCATTGAAATGCATAATCCACCATATGGGTAAAAATGGCACAGCTCAGGCAGTCAGTTTTTTATTGAGATGTAGCTGTGAACTTTGGATGTTTGTGTAACCATTTTAAGCATCATGACAAGTTTAATCATATACAGTCTCTATGCATCATCATAATCATCATCATCACTTTCACGCATCACAGCTTGGGAATCGTCATCATTGGACCATCTCAAGGATGGCCTTTGGGGCTGGGAGGACCTCTCTGGTTGTTGGTTTCAGCATGCCATCCATCAAGTGTTTGAAGTACCCATTTGCAGGGGATCCAGCTGTGGCAATGGCTGCTTGTGCCCATGCCCTTGTTTGGACATCGATTCTCAAGATGTTCTGCTTCAGAGCTCCAGGTGTTGGAGGGAGCTTGTCACTTTCTGCCCTATGTTTGCAGAACAGATGCCATGGAATTTCAGGGATTGAGTTTGATGCACATACAAAGGACTCCAGTGTTGACAGCATTTCTTCCATAATTTCAGCTTCATCTCTGCAGAGCATTGTCAACATCTTCATTTGTTTTGAGGTAGACCCTGTAGCTAGGTTGCCTTGCCTATACAGGAGAACCTCCCTGTGTGACAAGAGAAGATATGCCCCATGAAGACCAGCCACCTCAAGCTGGAAATTCTACCCACCAAGATGCAACAGATAAAGGATTTACAGTCATTAGACAGCACTAGTGGATGGCATGGTGCTTGCGCAGAAGCTGAGCAAAACAGTGAGTAGTAGTGACTGTAGTGACAGTCAAGGATCTGAGTGGCTTCTTCAATGACAGACTGATGCAACTAACACAAGATTATGATGAAAGACTCTCTGAAGAGGGCAACCAGAGATAAACAAAGACAAGGAGAAGCTTCTATTAAGTATCAAGTCAGAGATGACACCAACATCAAACACATAATGTGTTATGTGTCTGATGTTGGTGGAGTACAACAGGGGATCTTCCAAGCTGATCATCACATCTGCTTCTAGATACATTTAGAGCAACAAAGACCTGGTCTTTGAAGAAAATAACCACGAAGAAGCAGACACACTGCTGATCCACCAGGCTGTGCTGGCTTCACAGCAAAACCCACCTAATGCACAGTTTGTATTTCCCTACCCAGATAAGGACATTTTAGCAAACTGTGGCCTCTTGCTGAAGAACACATCCATTTCTATGGCCTCTGGTGTTGTGCAGATTGAACCACTGTGGCAAGCTCTAGGTAAAGAAAGAGCAAAGGCTTTGCCAGCCTTCCATGCATTCGCTGGGGTCGACAACACAGGGAGGTTCTCCTGTATATGCAAGGCAACCAATGCTCTATAGATGCTTTTGGATGAAGCAGATGTGATAGAAGGAATGCTGTCAACACTGGAGTCCTTTGTATGTGCAGCTTTTTCACCCTAGGGTAACAACATCATGACTATTCCTGACCTGCGATGGCATCTGTTCTGCAAACATAGGGCAGAAAGTGACAGGCTCCCTCCAACACCTGGAGCTCTGAAGCAGCACATCTTGAGAGTCCATGTCCAAACAAGGGCATGGACACAAGCAGCCATTGCTCTGAAGGATCCAACTGCTGGATCCCCTGCAAAATTGGTACTTCAAACACTTTATTGGCATGCTGAAACCAACAAGCACAAAGGTCCTCCCAGCCCCAAAGGCCATCCTTGAGGTGGTCCAATGCAAGTGTAAATCAGACTGTTCCTCTGGCAGATGTTCCTGCAAAGCTAAGCCTGTACTGACATGTGTCAGTGCAACAACCAGTACCAGAATGATGATTCCCAAGCTGTGATGCACGAAAGTGAGGATAATGATTATGATTTTGCATACTGTCTATGATTAGGCTACACATGCCATGATGTTTAAGATGGAGATGATACAAAAAGATTGAATGATAACTTGGACCATTGGATTCCTTGACCCTGAAAAGCTAGGTTTAGCCATTGAAATCAATGTTCCATCTTATTTAGAAGCCAAGATATGACAAAACATACATTTTACAGCGGCCATTTTGTAAATTCCATTATGGCTGCCATAAACACATCTGGGCAAATGGAAACATTGATTTTCTGATTCCTCAGATAATAACCTTTCCAAAAATGTATAGTTTTTCAAATCTTCAAAAAAATCCAACAAAATTACATAGTGAAACTAATATTGCAAGAAAACAACCACACCAGGCCGTTTTGGACTCAGTCATGCATCTAAGGGTTAATGTTGTAATTATTTGAGCTTTATAACTACCACCATTGGATTCCTTGACCCTGAAAATGTAGGTTTAGCAGTTAAAATATGAATGTTCCAGCTTATTTAGAGGCCAATATATTACAACACGTAATTTTATAGTGGCCATTTTGTAAATTCCAATATGGCCGCCATAAACACATCTGGGCAAATGGGAACATTGATTTTCTGATTCCTTAGACAATAACCTTTCCAAAAATGTATTGGTTAGCAAATCCTCAAAAAAATCCGACAAAATTACATAACCGACCTGACTATGATGTGGCTTAGCATTATTAAAAGTATATGATATGGTATCAACAAGTATTTTGATTTCAGTGTGATTATGCTAGCCAATTACCCAACGATCTAAGTATTCAGATTTTATTCAAAAGTTCAAACAACCTACTGTATACAGTACAGTAAGTGCGCTACCTCTACAGGGTTCCCACTGCTGAAGTCGAGGGAGATAATGAGGTCGATGTCTCTCGCTTTTCTGAGGGCGGAGAAGTAGGGAGAGTTCAGCAGCAGCCCGGCATCTTCATAGTCCCTCGTTTCTGTGTCCAGGATTTTGTCAGCTTCTTTAGCGGTACAAAGATATTAGAAAAATGCATACAAACTTATTTACATATAGCCAGAACACTTTGTCTGTGGAAATTTAGAATGGGGGGGGGGGCATGACCCAGGTATAGGTCAGACTTCAGTGCTCTATTAAAATGCTGCCCTTTTGGAATTATGGGTAAGCTCGGATCATGGGAGTCTCGACCATTCATGTTGAAGGGGATGCATCACCCCCACTTTCCCAAATACGTAATTTTCCGCCCCAGCTTTTTGCCCGACCACCTGCTTTTGTTTTCTCTGCTGGAGAAAACCAGAAAACCAACAACTCTGTAAGGGGAGGGGGGGAGACCCCACGCAAAAAAAAACAAAAAAAAACAGAGAGGTTGTGAAGCCCCTGGCTCTGATCCTACCTGGCAAGGCTGGCATGTTGTACAGGAAGTTGTATGAGGTTCCCCACGTCCAATGCATTGCACATTTTATGGTGCTGCAGATTATCTCCAACCATACTGTAATTAGAAGTACGCTGTACATTGGTACGAAACAAGTGGTTTATTCTAAACATGTATCTGGTGCTTCTTAAAATGGATGCATGCATTACAGTGCCAAACACAGAATAGGCCTACTGTGGTTTATGGCATAATTTTATATCAAAATAATACATCATTGTGTTGTTTTTTTATCACTGTGGAATGGAAAAGGTGTCGGGGAGATCCATCGTGTGTGATGCGTTGAAAACTGAGAGGTATTGATTCGCATCGGATTAGTATCTAAGACAGTACTGTTATACTATCAAGCAATGAAGCAAAGTTTAGAGCGGATTTGTTATTAAACTGTTACATCAAGTGAACAAAATTAAATGACTTAACAAATTCCCCAAACAATAGTCTAACTGTAGAATCAGGGAACAGCACCACTCACTGGTATCAGTGACACAGTCTTTGGTCAAGTCGTGGAACCAGTCCAGGAAACATTCAGAGACATTCAGCGTGTGATCCTTGAGCTTGTCCTTAATCATTTCCAAAGGCATCTCATCGTTTGTGTCTAAAAACACTTTCTTGCCTGTCTTGTCCACCTTGCCTACAGGGAAACAGATGGGATTTATATTAGCTTCAAAAAGTCTGCAGACAAAATAAGATTTTGGCAGGAATTGAGACGATTTTAATTGGGGAACATAATCATGTGGATTGATACGGTAGGCCTACCTTCCAGATTTATTGGAACAACAAGGCATGTTTGGATTTGATATCAGATCAATATAATCAATATCAATATGGGTGCATTCTGTACATCGCCTATATAGGCATTGTCTTTTAATGTGGGTTGAGACAGTTTGTGTTGAGCAAAATATTTAAAATTATTTTATAATACACAAGATGAACTGAACTGAACTCAATCTGAGACCACCGTCTGTGTGTCTGTGTCTGTGTCTGTGCACATTTAATTTTGCACCGCGTACTGATCAGCATCTTTGCGTACACACACTCAGTCAGCCTTGTGGCGATATACCAGGCTGATTTATGTTTTGCCCTAGAACTCTTGAACTGCAGGTCTCAAAATCAATCATGACACTCCCTATATACTGTGTAGGGCAGGCCATGCCCTGCATTCGACCAAAAATGGCAACAATCAATTATACAGTCTACCCCTAATTTGAATCACACATGGCCGCCATCTACTCTAAACAACAGAGACAAACATGATTTCACTTAGACCCATAGGGGGCGACACAAATGCTTCCCCGCATCCTGATGGCTGCAACCTATGTCCTACACTAGCCTAGCTGAGCTAGACATCCCAGCCATGTTAAAACAAGGTAGGGATGATACTGCAGTTAGTTAGCTAAATGCATTAGTATCTAGGTTGGCCCCAGGCTAGTCCTACACAGCCCAGGCTCAACAATAGGACCTTGTGGACATATGCGCTCAATGGAACGCCCTTTACTATTTAAGTACTGCACGCACCTGTCAACCTAGAATAAGTATGCTCGTGGTAAGAATACAATTGGCCAGTGCATTACATGCATACTCTTCTTCTTCTTCCAATCAGGAAATATGCCTTCCCATGCATGAAAATAAACAAAACTTCAGTGAAGTCCCCTATGCCAAATTTCCAAAAATGACATTGTGGGCGCTACTGAACTGAGAAAATAACCTCCTGAGCCACTAAACCTTTGGGGGACTTGTAAAACAATGAACATCACAGCATTCAGTGACACAATGTCACACAATCAGTGATCCCACACATTACTATTACTTTGGTCAGTGCAAAGTGCAAATCTCTACATGGGAATAGATGACTATAATACTGGCAGAACACGACTGCTACATTTAAGTGTACCTTCAAGCAGCGTGTTAATTTTTTCAGCAAGATCCGAATGTTCCTTAAGTTCCAAGACCCGAATGTGTGTCTCCACCATGGTATGGAGCACGTCACAGCGCTGGCACTGGCAGTTCAAATCTAGAAGAAAAGTACATGTGTGTATTTTAGTAAATGCTCAGATGAACACTTGGACCAATACAGATATTAATAAAAGAATAGTTTCATACGTTTTAAGAAGGCCATTATGTGTTCCAGTAGTATCTTCTTGTCAGCTAGGGCGCTGCCACACATGCCTACCAATGATAGATCAACACACAGCCAGGGTTATTATAGTTAAGAAAGCTAACAAAATATCAAAGAAGAAAGAAGAAGGGTTCTTTTTTTTCTCAGTTTTTTAGTCAACTGAAATAAACATAAAAACAAGGCTTTATATGTGATAGTGATGTCTGGCTCACAATGTGTTGTGATGCAATGCTTTGTGCTTAGCCCACATATTATTACTAGTAAGACGCCTCAGGGCGACATGCAACGGTCGTGCCAATTCTTGGCTATCTGGCCAGTGATGTATATCGGACCAGTTACCCATATGGAGATCCCAGGACCAATGTCATCAATATTAAAGACATATCTGGGAATGCCCATATTTGGTAATGCCCATATATGGGCATGTTTTCATAACATTGTCGACTATCATGCATGAAAGGGATTCTGTTAGAGTGGTTCCCATGACATCACAAAATACAATAAAAAAACTGCACGGTGGCGCAGTGGTTAGCGCTTCGCCTCACAGCTAGAAGGTCCTGGGTTTGATTCCCGCCGGGGGACGCTGTGGGTGCTGGGGGCGTGTTTCTCCCTCCGCGCCATCAGCGCCCACACCCTGGGTGGGGTTGGCGATAGGGCCTTTCTGTGTGGAGTTTGCATGTTCTCCCCGTGTCTCTTAGGGTTGATACCCTCACAAAAACATGCAGTAATCCTGGTCTCAATAATGCCTCCCCCTGGCCAGCCGGGGCGCTTGATGGAGGGGAAAGGAACTGGTTGGAATAACGTGTTCCTTCCACGCGCTACGTCCATCCTGGGGAAATCCCCCCTGTCAGGTGAAAAGAAACTACTTGGACTCCTCATGCATTGAAGGAAGCATGAGGTCAGTCCGTTGTCTCCCCAGGTGCGGCAGAGGGAGAGCAGAGCCCAGGATTACATAGGCAATTGGCACTGGGTGAAAAATGGGTTGCAAAATCGTGGGATAAAAATTATATATAAAAAAAAAGAAATACAATATATTTTATGCCCATACATGGAGATCCCTATCTGAACCAGCCACACAGATATGGGCCATGTCTTGGCCATCTGGCCAGTGATATATATCGATGACATCAGGGATCTTCATATATGGGCATAAAAGGGATTCTGGGGAATACCCATATATGGACTTTTACATAGGTGATGTCACCTGTGATATCACCTGTGATGTCACAGTGATTTGTCAAGAGAACCAACCCATAGACTGTAAAAATGTGTACACACACGGCTTCACAGAGACAAACTGTGACATTTCTCATGGTAAACTGCGGTCGCAATAAGCCCAGCAGTAAACAATCTCACCTACTAAACAGTACACTAAAGAATGTTGATGAAAACGTATTAGTCTCTTATCCAAAATGTTTTGAAAAATAGACAATGCAGAAAAATAATCTTGATTCGCCTGTGTCTATATACAGTGTGTCTAGCATTATAGCGTGTCTGTAATAGTATTATATTAACGGTGGAGTGAGTCTCTAACTAGAAGTCACCTTGCACGTAGCTCATGTCCATCTCTGGCTGCTGCTTTATCTGCTTCCCTTTGTTGAACTGACTCCCGAAGTGGGCCTGGTCCACGAAGGCCCCAGTGAGAGAGTACCCGGCCTCATTGGGGGTCATCTCGAACCACATGTCTGCCAAGGAAAACTCTACTTAGGGTTTTTCTCACAATAAGTTGATGATGAAACAATGACTCTGTGGTTATGTAGTACTGCGCGCACACATACACACAGCACACGCACACGCACAGTGAAAAGAGCAATGACACTTTACTGTCTGAAACGTTGCCGTCTTGTTGTTTGATCTTCTTGTCAATCACAGTATAGATGGGATAGGGATCCAGGCTGTCTCGTCCTCTCTGGGCTGAGAGCACATGCTCATCTATCTGAAGAGACAACACAACTGGCTGAATGCTGCCTCTCGTTACTCATGTTATATCATTTTTATCGTATGTTTTGCAAGCTTCATGACAAAATATACAGTATAATAATATGTAACAAGGAGACTTCGGAGACTATAGTTGAATACAATGTGACCTAAAGAGGATTTACTGTGTACTTAATTGGCTGACCTCTTTCACGACGGTGGGGACAACCATTGCAGACCAGAAATGAGTCAAAGAGTAGTTGTCATATTGGCTGTAGTACTTTTTCAGTTTGGCTTTCATCTCCTCCCTGCAGGGCATGTCCCAAAGACCTAGGCTTTTTACTATGGCTTCTGTCACTGATGGTTTGGAGGACCAGTGGAGCTCTTGGTACAAGGAGGCCATGCACCTGGGGAGGACGAGAGAGGGGAAAATACATGATTTAATCGACATATTAATAACATATATGATAATTTGAGTTTTTGCTTAAAAAGATACAGATATTCAAAGATTTACCCGAATGGTCACGATTTTTTTTTTAATATCAGCTCTACCAGCTCACAGCGTGGCCTGAAGTGAAGCGCTGAGCTTGTAGATCTGCTATTTTTTGAATATAACATAATGCTTTTTTGCTCAAATCTAAAATGGCACTTTCCCAGTTTGAATGGGTTAAATCACAGCAACAGACAAATAAAGCATCAGTAGGGTTTTTCTCTTTGACAAAGATTGAAGAGATTATACATGTATCTAAATTATACATGTATCTACATGCACATGTATGTATGTTGTTAACCTATTCATTGATTATTGTGTAATTATCCAATCCAGTATGAATTAGCTATTTAAATATTCACAACTCATATTGTAGGGTAGAGCAGATGTCCTTTTCAGGCCAATGACACCCCAAAATAATCATATTTGAACTGCGGACCCTGACACCCCTGATGTAGGCATTCTATTTAGTTCGGTTCCACAGATAAATATGTGAAAATAGCAGATCTACAGACTTTGATAAGCGAGTCTCTCTCTCTCTCTCTCTCTCTCTCTCTCTCTCTCTCTCTCTCTCTCTCTCTCTCTCTCGCTCTCTCTCTCGCTCTCTCTCTCTCTCTCTACCAGGTAGATCCCGAGACTCCGGCCAGGTACAGCATGCAGTCCAGCAGTCCTTCTTCCCTCAGTTGTTTCAGAGATCCCAGCAGGCCCACCATGGCTCTCTCTCCTCCCCCTGAGGCGATCAAAGCGATGTTGGGAACCTCTTCCTTTTAGAGAGAAAGATTATAGCTAAATATTAGTTGTTCCACAAAACGTTCCAACACTTTCTTGGTATATCCTATTTTTACATTTTCACACCACGGAAGTGTCCATTAAGTGAGTTTAAATCAATCAATCAATCAACATCTCCCACAAGATGTACTGCATGCTCAATGCATAGCACAGACTATGCTATAAAATAGCCGAAGGGCTCCTACCAGAGTGCAGGGGATGTTGTTGTTCTTCAGGCATTGTTGAACTCTGGCTCTTCGACTGGTGACATACTGTTTCTCTGCCTCATTCAGAGAATGACCAATTCTCACCTTGATATTAAAAAACGAAATTATAATAACATTGAATATTTATACCTTTTCAGGTACTGTGTGTGTGTGTGTGTGTGTGTGTGTGTGTGTGTGTGTGTGTGTGTGTGTGTGTGTGTGTGTGTGTGTGTGTGTGTGTGTGTGTGTGTGTGTGTGTGTCTTTTCACGCTATAACTAGTTTTCTAGTTGTATCCACAAGGTACAAAAAACTTTCCAAGGAATTTCAAAAATAAAAAAGAAATATTATAAATGCAAAGCGTTAATGAAACATCTGTCCATAAAATGTCCATGTCAGTGGCACATTTTGTATCTTCATCCTAAATATTCACATTATTTGAACACAGGATTGACAGTGGCAGCATATCAACGGTACAGGTGTGTTACCTGTTTATTACGTTACTATTAAATCAGTTCAATACATTTTGGAACAGATGTCATGAGACAAAAAACATGTATACAACAAATATTGTTTGATAGATGAATTGCAACAACTATGCAGTTATAATGAAGAAAGGCAACTAGGTAAGACACATGGACCCCCCAGGAGCAAAATTTACAAATGTTTGCTTAAAAAATACATATATTCAAAGATTTGCACACATTTTCGTTCCTGCAGACAGAACTGAGAAAAAGTGAATCTCAGCCATAATGTATTTGTGTACCTTGCCTTCTTTTTCCGGATTTAGAATATAATCTATATGTATGTATTTGTGTACCATGGAACTGCACAGAGCTCTCATCATTATTCCAAGTATTTGTCTGTGGTCGATTATTGAATATTTTATCAGACCAAAATTTATCACAAGTACAGTCAAAACCATGGACGTGCTGGGCCCCTGATTCAGCCCAGGAAAAAGAGTTGGAGGCCCAATTTATTTTTATTTTTTTCGTCGTCGTCGGGTGGAAACCTTGTTTGCCCAAAACCGTTTGTTTTGTATTTTGCATGTTAAAAATTATTTAACATGATTTCACAACGCCTCGCGATGTGCTTGTAGATCTGCTGTTTTCACTACTTTTGAAAAAATCTACAAATTTGAAACTTGGAGATACAAGGTTTCTGCCCAACAGTGACGATTTACTTTGTTGGCCGCACAGCCCCCAAAATGGAACGAAGGCCGACATTTTATTTTAATTTTTTTCCTAATGGCCGGCCTGGACTGGCCGGGAATGAACCGGCCGTTCAGGAGTTGTCCCACTTTTCCCAATGGCCAGCACGTCCCTGGTAAAAACACTATAAGTCTAAAAGGACGTTTCTTTCCGGGTCCTTGGATTCAATTAATCAATGAAGTATCATCAAAGACATTCAAATATCATCACACGTATACTTTGGCCTCCTGAAAGGTGAATTTTCAGGACTGACTCATCAGCATGCACTGCACAAAAGATAACTTGAGGACAAACCAAAAAGAGAACTGAGAAACCTTTTAAATTAAGGAACTGAAATTCCTACTGTCCTACTTCCTACTGCCATTTAAAAAATATCAAGTCAATTGTTATCATCAGTCATAAGGTATTTTTATTTATTATTGTTTGATGTGCACTACTCCCTTTTCATAATTTTACGTTTTTTTTTTTTTTAAGATTTGTTTTTGGGCTTTTTATGCCTTTATTTGATAGGATAGTAGACTGACAGGAAATGGGGAGAGAGATGGGGAATGACATGTGGCAAAGGTCGTCCGGATCGGGAATCGAACCGGCGACGCCAGCAGGCATCATAGCCTAGCACCTTGTGACATATGTTTTGAAAGGCGCTTTATACGGTAAATAAATTTACCTTACCTTTAGTATGTGGTATGCGCCTTAACCACCAGGCCAGCGGGCGCCCCCATAATTTTACGTATGTAACTATTGACTTATTCTCTTTGCATTATT
The DNA here is from genome assembly GCF_963921795.1 of Nannobrachium achirus. Taxonomy (NCBI): domain Eukaryota; kingdom Metazoa; phylum Chordata; class Actinopteri; order Myctophiformes; family Myctophidae; genus Nannobrachium; species Nannobrachium achirus. Next base: position 54,266,985 of record NC_137813.1, read on the forward strand.
TGAATTAGTGGTCTATAATAAGATGAAAAGGCAGTGGCTAAATAGAAGTCATTCCCACAATGAGACTGTTGGGGCTCAGAGCAGAAAATCCCATGGTGCTCTTTTGTTCTAACCTTCTTGAGTTAGCCCTCACTTGGGTTTCTGGTAAAAGTATTGACCAGTTATTTTGTATGTCCGTGACAAAAATAAAAAATATTTATCAAAATGTCCATCACAAGCTGGCATGCTGATGACCCCTGGTTACCGCAATTTCTTTTATAACACTATAATTGCTGCAATAAATAAAATAACTTACCGATTCTGCCATGTTCTCTGTGTGGGTTAGGCTGTCAGCCAAAATGAGCAAGGTGCCCTTGAATCCTATGATCTCGACCTTATATACCACAAGACAAGACTAGTCTAACGGGAAATGATCCCGCAATCTAATATGCATTTCCTTGTACATTTCCTTACGTCAGCAGTGGGCTCTGAATTACGCTCAACACAGCAACTACACAGCAACATAGAATAACTTCTTTCTTGGATATGTGCATGCAAAGTCGTTAATTAGAGAGAGAGTGCATGGGGCACTTATCGCATCCTCGTCGACCTGAAACATCCTGTAATACTGACGATTAACTCACAGATTATGAGCTCTCTCATCATTATTCCAAGTATTTGATCGATTAATTGAATATTTTATTAGACAACAATGTAGTACAGCACAAGTACAGTCAAAACACTTAGTCTAAAAGGAACACACCAAAAAAGTCCTTGCTGTCTTGTTTTCGTTGCGGTCCTTGGATTAAATTCATCAACAACTATTATAAAGTATAATTAAAAACATTCAAATATCATCACAAGTATCTGACAGAGTATGGAAAAAAGGGGGGTGGGGGTAAAGTAAGGGAGAAGTGATAAGCAAGAACTGCACGAAAGAGAACTTGAGGACAAACCAAAAAGAGAACTGAGAAAAATAAAAAATAAACTAAGGAACTGAAAAAGATCCATAATCTTCCTCGAAGACCTCAAACAACCTGTAATACCAGATGATTAACTCACAGATTATGAGACCAAACAAAATGTACAGTAGGTACAGTACACTGAGAATGTGACTATTTTGTCACTTTTGTTTAGCACACTTATCTGATGTCTGTGGATTTTGAATTCCAGGGGACACTGCAGCAAGGTGGACTCGACTGTAGGGGGGAGAGAGGGGCTCATAAACCCAATAAACTCCTATACAGCTTTTACTTTTGTTTCTATTTGCGGTAATAGGCTATAGAAAATATGACAGTTGTTTTAAAAATCACACCCAGTGTAAAGTGAGCGGTGCTTTTTATGAGTTAATTTCATTAAGAGTCCCGCGAAGCCTGCAGTGTCCATGATGTGCATACCGGTACATAATGGGATTCCCCCCTCTCCTCTCTCTCTCTCGTGTGTGTGTGGTCAGTGTATTTTTCGGCCGTTTGCGATTCTGTTTTAAATTTGTTAACTTTTAATTCAGAATACAGTCCAAAACAGTCCTAAACGGCCCGTTTCTGAATGCTGTTTGGAAGTGGCAAAACAAAACTTAGAATTAGGTATTGTAAGAACAAAATAAGACCCGGTTCGAGCTTCTTGTTGCTGTGGTTCAAAACAGAATGAAGAATCCCTGGTACTCCCTGCGCTGAAGGCAATCGGTTTTGATACACACTGCTCCTACCCCGTCCCCCCCCCCCCCCCCCTCCTTCCTCCTCCACCAGCAGGACCCATGTTGCCATGTCCGCTTATTATAAGCGACTTGTATTATATTATTATCACTATTATTATTACCCATATTAATAGTAATTCTTCATCTCCAGAGGCGAGGGGCCGGCGCTGCTCCTCTCGCGGCCGACCGAGGGGCCTCTGGAGTCTGGCTCCGACCACCCGGTGACCCCCTGGAGCTCCGGGGACCCCCCGCGGACCCCCTGCTATCTAGCCCCATGTATTTGAAAATTTTCGGCTCTACAATGGTTTCAATGGGAGGGCCGAATTTTTTTGGGGGAAATCCGGGACTTAGACCGTGCGGACCCCCTCCAGGGGGCCCAGGGACCGGGGCAAAATTATAGCGCCGCCGCCACTGCAGTGCACATAAACCTCCATAACTCGGGCTAGGAGCGACCGTTCGAGACGGGACCGGTACCCACGTGTCCGGCTCGGGGCCCCGGAGCCGGCCGTGCCGCTGCGCTGGTACTGCAGGTGGGGAAAAAAGGCCCTAACTCGGCCCCCGCGCCACCGGGAGAGATGGGGCCGGCCAAAACAAAACGCAAGAGACCGTCTTTTTTCAGGCGGAGAATTTCAAACTCCTTTGAAATTCTATGGGGCGGTATTAGCAAACTCCTACCATCGGGTAGGTATGGAACGCGGAGCCCCGCAGGTCGACGGAGGGCGGTTATTATTATTATTATTTCCTTCAAAGAATTAGAAAAACGAATATACATACTGTATGTATACTTTACATAGTTTGTTTTATAAATCAACAGGATCTTGAATGGCTTGATTCTCAGCTGGACCCTCTTGGATTCTAGACTTAAAATAACGGCTGTGAATGTGGTCTGGAACGAGGAGACCAGAAAATGGCCTTTACTGTACCTATATTGCATGCATTTTACCTGTGTGTGTGTGTGTGTGTGTGTGTGTGTGTGTGTGTGTGTGTGTGTGTGTGTGTGTGTGTGTGTGTGTGATATTGAATAATAATAACCCCCCTCCCCGCCCTGGCAGGGCCAGGGCGCTCGGCCCGCGGAGTGGCGCCGGAGCTGGTAGATCGGCTGGTTTTGGGTATTTTGACCGATTTTTTGGGCTGGGGACCCCCGCGCTGCCGGGCCCGTCTCTCCCGGTGGCACGGGGGCCGAGTTAGGGCCTTTTTTCCCTGCCTGCAGTTCCAGCGTTCGGCCGCCAGGTGGCGCAGTGGCACGGCCGGCTCCGGGGCCCCGAGCCGGACGCGTGGGTACCGGTCCCGTCTCGAACGGTCGCTCCTAGCCCGAGTTATGGAGGTTTATGTGCACTGCAGTGGCGGCGCGCCGCCACTAGGCAGCGCTATAATTTTGCCCTGGTCCCTGGGCCCCCTGGAGGGGGTCCGCACGGTCTAAGTCCCGGATTTCCCCAAAAAATGTTCGGCCCTCCCATTGAAACCATTGTAGAGCCGAAACTTTTCAAATACATGGGGCTAGATAGCAGGGGGTCCGCGGGGGGTCCCCGGAGCTCCAGGGGGTCCCCGGGTGGTCGGACCCCGACTCCAGAGGCCCCTCGGTTGGCCGCGAGAGGAGCAGCGCCGGCCCCTCGCCTCTGGAGATGAAGAATTACTATTAACTTTCCCACTGCCAGATTATTTATTTATTTATTGGGTCTGGTGCCATCAAAAAGCGGCTTACCTTTGCGACGTTATAGTAGATAGACAGACAGACATTTATTTATTTATTTTTATTTTTTTGGGTTGTGCAATAGTGCACTTTGGTCTGCCAGGCAGCAGAGGGCGGCGTCATGCGAGAATGAATGTGAATTTGCCTGTTATGTGTTGAAGAAGAAGAAGACCAGTCACTGGCCATAGAGCCTTACAGCCGGAGGAAATCAACAAGGAAGTGAATTGTTCTCCGTTGATCTAACGCATAATGGATTTTTTACACCATCACCGCGGAAAATGTGTTTACAGTAGACGGCCGCGCGACCCCTCATCAGCTTACAGTCATCAGACGAACGAACCGAACGAGCGCCGTATTGGCGGAGAGGTCTTGCGCAATCGGGCGAACGTGAACGTTCAAAGCGGTGGGAGAGTTAATATGGGTAATAATAATAGTGATAATAATATAATACAAGTCGCTTATAATAAGCGGACATGGCAACATGGGTCCTGCTGGTGGAGGAGGAAGGAGGGGAGGGGGGGAGGGGGGCGGGGTAGGAGCAGTGTGTATCAAATCCAATTGCCTTCAGCGCAGGGAGTACCAGGGATTCTTCATTCTGTTTTGAACCACAGCAACGAGAAGCTCGAACCGGGTCTTATTTTGTTCTTACAATACCTAATTCTAAGTTTTGTTTTGCCACTTCCAAACAGCATTCAGAAACGGGCCGTTTAGGACTGTTTTGGACTGTATTCTGAATTAAAAGTTAAAACATTTAAAACAGAATTGCAAATACACTGACCGTGTGTGTGTGTGTGTGTGTGTGTGTGTGTGTGTGTGTGTGTGTGTGTGTGTGTGCGTGCGTGCGTGCGTGCCTGCCTGCGTGCGTGCCTGCGTGCGTGCCTGCGTGCGTGCGTGCGTGCGTGCGTGTGTGCGTGCCATCACTGCCAGTAATGCATTGTTGTGGATGGGGGTTACTATGCTTGCAGCTGCCTGTGTGGCGGCAGCCTCAGAATAAAACAGCTAAGAGGAACAGAAAGTTATGCCCACGTTTCACACAAGGGCTCATGGGACCCTGGAAACTTGTGGATTGACTGACAGAAACCAACTCTGCAATCTATATGCATGTCCTTGGAATTTGTGATGTATAGGGTACAGTTGCCATGACTCAGCTGTTTGTGTCCCTTGGCCATTGGTTTTCAACGTGGGGTCCGGGGACCCACAGGGGCACTTTGTGCCACGCTAAGAGCCTTATAGATATGCTTTATTTTTTATTTTTTAATCTTGAACATTTTTAACTCAAATCTTTGCTTCTGGAGATCCCGGGAACAAAAGATTTTTGAGATGGGGGTCCATAGCCGAATACATATCATTCTGGGGGTCCTTGACATGAAAATGTTTGAGAACCTGTCCCAGGGTGGTATCATATGTTCCCTGGGTTTCCCCTATGTACCACGTACCTCAGGCCTAGGCCTACATGTGTGCTTTTCCAAGGGCCTTACAGTGTGTTCCCAGGGTCCTATACAGTTTGTTCCCCAGGCGCCTTGTGGTCCACAGTGCCACGACTTTGAAAATATTCCTGCAACCAATCTGATCTCCATAATAAAACAACCTGCAGTGTCCTCCTTCTCTATGAATTGAGAACAAAAGGACCCCAATGTAAACTAGCCATTGTGCTTTCTTGGGTTTAAATCCTATTAGTAGACATTGTATCTGAACCTTTTCCTATATATGCGAACTGCTAATAAAGTATTCAATCAATCAATCAAAGTATCAAACAATCAATCGTCCTTACTCTCACTCGGATCAGCTAACACAGGGAAGCTGTCTGAGCCTTCCCTAAAACATCAACGTCCCAGACTATTCCCTCTTCTTGCTCCCAAAAACGGTCAACTGAGGAATCAACTGATCTGAAGACTCACCTCTCCAGACTCAACCTTATAGCCCCTAGCACTTGACCTAAGCTTTATGCCAGGGGTTTTCAAAGTGGGTGACGGGGCACCCTGGGGTGCCGTGACAGCAGTCCAGGGGTGCCGCGAGATAATTTGATAATATTTGGAGTTTATTTGGACACTTACAACATATTTATAATCATTTTAAACTTGAAGTATAAAGTTATTTTCGGTCAGTTCTAACCAAAATGGCTATTATCTCAACATTTTCCTCGCAACATAATTGCTAAAATATGCTCTAAATATAAGGTGATGCAGTGAAAATTATAATGTAGGAGTGGCTCGGATGAAAAAAATATTTATATGGGTTCATTTGTTAACCTGGCATCCGTTTGTATAGTTTCAATGTACAGCTTATTTTACCTTATAGGCCTACTGTTTAGACTGATGCCAGTTTCTTTTAGGCCCCTATGATCCTATAGATTACTGAGGCACTACACGCTGTGTCTATGCATTTGATGTACATGTGTTTACTTGCTTACTGTAAGTCCCCCCTCTCTATTCCATTCACAACCGAATTCACTTCACTTCAATTTAATTCAGTTCAATTCAATGGAGCTATAATATAGCTCCATTGAATTGGCACGATTTCCAAAGAAAAACAAGTGGAACAAAACAATCAAAACAATGTAGGCTATGTATAGTCAAATGGGAATAAAGAAATGTGTAAAAATAGCACTATTACAACTTGTGTGTGCTTGTGTGCATAGGCCCTATGTGTGATCACTATAGCTACAATGAATTGTAATTAGACTGACTGGCAGAGATAGAATTAAGACACTTTAACCAAATTCCATGTTCGTTGTCCTATGAGTGTTCCGTGGAGAGGAGGATAGATTCATGTTCACAGCATGGCCCCGAATGAACACGTGCAAATGTCATGCGAGTGTTGGACCCTATTATTCAAGAAGAATAAAGCTGCCAACAAACATATAGCCTACTGTACACAACTGGTTTGGAGAAAAACAATAGTTTCCAACTTTGTCCAGTAGAGGGCAGGCATGGCACATGGAACTCTGCAGATAGGAATACACTGTCACGTGAATCAAAACGAGTGCTCCCTGTCGGAGGATGGCGAGTACGAGCGGAAGCATGGTGGATTCGGAGAGCGAAATTCAAGCAGAGGACTCGAGGGGGAATGAAAACAAAAGGAAAAGGAGTAAAGTATATAGCTCAGCAAGTGATGGACATGACACGGAAGACAGTTATGCTGCAGGAATGAGAGCTGTCAAAAAAGTGGATGGAATATTTAGTGATAGGCACAGTGTTGCAATGTTTGTGGGGAAGAAACTAGGAGAGGTGAAATCGGTTCGAATTGCTCGAAGTGGGATGGTAATTATAGAATGCAAGTCAGAAAGGCAAATGTTGAAGGCAGTACATGGCATCACAAAGTTTGATGGCCACAGAGTTGAGTGCTATGAACTTGGGCATGGGAGAAGAAATGCAGCTGGCGTTATAAGTGGTGTGCCACTCACAATGGAGCTGGAACCATTTTTTGACCTGTTGGGGGTAAACAAAGTGAAGAGAATGAAACGTTTCAGAGAAGGAAAGAGTGAGGATAGTGAGTCACTGTACATCGAGTTCAATGGAGATTTGCCGAACAGGATTTATGTTGAGTATGTAACCTACAAGGTCAGACCATTTGAGAGGGGCCCTCTAAGATGTTATTGCTGTCAAGAATATGGACATGCCGCGGCCGTTTGCCGAAGAACAAGGAAATGTGGAAGATGTGGGGAGGAGAAATGTAAAGATGAGTGCACAACAGAGAGGAGCGAGCCGAAATGTATCCACTGCAAAGGGAATCATTATGCAGGGGCATCAGTGTGCCCTAAAAGAAGAAGGGAAGAAAGTGTCAATAAGATTAGAGTTGAAAAGGGAATATCGTACGCAGAGGCAGTAAAGAAAATGGAGGGAGGAAACGAATTAAGGGCGAAAGAAAGACATGAGGAAAGATCAAAGAGAGCAGAGCAAACAATTTGCATGGACAGGAAACAGTTTATGGCGTTTATCGCTATGGTAGTGAATTGTGCAATGGAAATTAAAGGGAAAACAGAAAGAATCAAGATGATTCTAGACGCGGGCAAGAGATTTCTGAAAATAGAGGATATAAGTGGAGAGGACCTGGACAAGCTACTGAGGGAAGGATTTGCTCCAACTCAGGATGCTGGGTCTGGGGACAGAATGGACTGAATATGGAAGAAGACAATGGGGGGGTTTTATAAATGGATGGACTTGAAAAGTACTGCATAAAGTACTGCATAATGACTATTATGACTCCTTAAGTGCAAGGAGTGCACTACATACTCCGGTAAAGTAGGTGGCGGTATACACCTTCCGGTTGTCACCCGCCATTAAACTTAAAGAAGAAGAAGAAGTGCTCCCTGTCCCTGTTCCCTCTGCCTTTGTTTGGAAGCAGCTACGGGAAGCGGGACGGCCGCGGGAATATGTTTATGCTTGCTTTAAAATATCTTCTCATCATTTAGCAATATAGGCCTGTTGCCTGTTTTTAAAAGACGTTTTGTTGAAGTGGACTACCCTTCCATCTTGGTCGTGTGCAGTGCAGCAGCAAGGGTACGCCAGTAATATGTAGAGGGTGATGATGATAGCCTGTGAATGTGTGAATATGAATGCGTAGCCTACTTATTGTGTAGACTGTCACTGCTGCCTACTACTACTATACATCATCATTATGTGTTTTGAACAGTTCGCCGGTGGATTTAATGACGGTGATGCATTTAAAGCTGAATAAACCCACCAAACAAACAGACGAGCGACGGAGCCGTGTATTCCCTGGAGGGACTGGAAAACATCTTCTGGACAGCAGAGCTGTAGCATCATCAACGTGAACGCGCCACGATGTTGAACCCTGTGGTCAAGCTATACAGAATAGGTATGTGTCTAATTAAAGGTTTGTTATACACGAATGTGCATAATGCACTAGGTTACTTTACTGGTTACTTTACATAACATGTGTTTATAAATCTGCTATAGGCCTACTGCAATAATTATTATAACTCACAAATAAGCCTAGGCTACTCATGATGAATTATTTATAATCATAACACATTCTGATTCTGAAGCATTTCATGACTTAAGTATAGGCCTATAAATGATTGTAATCTGCTACACTGTGATTGTCCTACAGTTAAAAGCACTCACAATGTTAGCCCTGGCCTGAATACAGGACGGTCATATACATGACCGTCCTGGTGCCGCCTCAACTTGAGGAGTAGTGGGCAATCGAGCCCTTAACGGTTTGAGCTAGGAACGTCAGATTTAAAAAATAAAGGGCTTACCTAAGCCAACTTTGATAACAATTTGACGCCGCACAACGTTCATTACACGCCGCTACCGGATTGTTGAATAAAAAGCATTTTTGTCCGAAATTATTTTGCTTAACATAGGACTTTTGCCTCTAGTGGACAGTCGCGTCATCGCATCATCTCCGTTCACTACAATGATAGCCTGGGCTGGCTTCCAATTTCGGGCTTTTGATCCGGTCGGGAGCGGAAGGGCTCCTACGTTTTTCTGTAGTCCAAAACGGACTACACTTTGGCCGGAAACAACGACCGGAAACAGTTTTAACAAGGTTTTAACCCGTACTTGCGCATGCGCTAACTACTTGCGCATGCGCTAACTGGGTTGAAACTGTTTCCGGTCGTTGTTTCCGGCCAAAGTGTAGTCCGTTTTGGACTACAGAAAAACGTAGGAGCTCTTCCGCTCCCGACCGGATCAAACGGCCCGTTTAGTAAACGAAGACCAGGCTTTCCCCCAGCGGAAAGCCTGGTGATGCGAGGTTACTACAATGATCAACCGGAGATGACGCGACTGTCCACTAGAGGCGGAAGTCCTATGTTAAGCAAAATAATTTCGGACAAAAATGCTTTTTATTCAACAATCCGGTAGCGGCGTGTAATGAACGTTGTGAGGCGTCAAATTGTTATCAAAGTTGGCTTAGGTAAGCACTTTATTTTTGAAATCTGACGTTCCTAGCTCAAACCGTTAAGGGCTCGATTGCCCACTACTAAAGGTACCAGGACGGTCATACATGACCGTCCTGTATTCAGGGCTATCACAATGTAATCATAACTACCAGTAAGACACCCAGGGGCGTACCCAGGAATGAGGGTCAGGATAGGCGAAATGCCAGCCGAAATGCCAACGAGGTGCCCCCCCCAGCCCCCCCCCCCCCCCCCCCCATCGAGAAGCCCACCCCCCAGGGGAGGGGGGCGCCCATAAAAAACTCATTTTACATTTTAAATACGTTAAAGCGAATAAATAAATAAAAACACTATTCAAGTATATTCAATGTATGGATGTTTATTCTCAAAAAGCACAGCATTACAAACAAGGCAAACATTATGCCCAAATAGTGACACGTTTCAATTTGCGATTACAACACAACTCAATTAGTTCAAAGTAAACATGTGTCCCTTAAAATATGCCTACATGTCTCAAAACAGGAGATGGCGGGACTTGAGCTTGAAAATATCGATAACTTCATCGTAATTCAGACCATCAGTTGCTAAGAATACACTAGCAGACGTCATGAAACCATAAGAGTCGGGTTGGAACCTGGTATTCAACTCATTAAGTTGACAGTCTACGATCTGGTTTAACATGATGCGTAAATCCTTTTCACATTGGACTCTTGATTGTTTTCCCAGGGTAGTGGTAATGATAGCCTACTATCCTTGAATTTAGAGGGAACAAAGCATTTTCGAGCTGTAACTGCATATGATATCTATCCCACTTTACAATAGCATGTTCTATACATAAAGCATTTGTTTCGGTCAGGATGCTTTTATATCCTTTCAAGCTATTTTCATCACACCTAATCGCTGACAGCTGTCTTTTGAGACCATCAATTAAATCTATAGCGTCTGGTACAGTAGTCTTTTTAGACTGCAGGCCATTGGTTGCTGCATCAGAAATAGAAAACAGGTTTTTAAAGAGAACGAGAAGGAAAACAAACTTCCTTGTTTGTATCCTAGTTAACAATGCATTTGCTTCTTCACATGATGGACCTAGATTCGTGACATAATTAGTCAAAAGGTCTAGTATAACGTCATAAAGTTCATGCACTTAAGTAACAGCATTAGCTCTTGAACTCCACCTTGTGTCACAACCACGTTCAAGTTCAAGGGGTCTCTTGTGTGGGCTGCTGGACTCTGGAAAGCAGGCTGCTTCGGTCCCCGCTGCTGTCGGTGAGTTGCTGCCGCTTGAGCCTGGTTCTGTGTCCGGGAAGCAGGCCGCCTCGGCCCATGCTGTCGGTGAGTTGCGTGCGGCGAAGGCGGCTCCAAAGCGGCGGCAGGCAGGTCTTCAGAAGGCGGCTTGCTTTTGCTGGCGGCGGTGAACTGGAGCGTCTTCTGGGTGAACTTCTTCTTAGCTGGTGGTCTCATGTTGGAGTTCAGTCAGTAATGAATCAAGGCTAGTCTGAGAGCCTGTTCTATTACAGTAGCCCACCTTTCAGCCAGGTAGAGGTGATAATGGCCCAAAATCCCCTCCCCTGCCCTGTAACACCATTATAACAAAAGACGCACTGGAACAAAAGGCGAGGAAAAGGCGAGCAGAATTCAATTTACATCCCAATGAACTGGCTGGCTGCCTTCCCCAGCGAGTGGGCAAGGGGGGTTGAGAGACATTCTTTAAATTAGCAGGGCTTTTTGGGTGCTTGGGGGTGCTTTGGGGGCTATATTTAACATTTTCTACAGAATAAATGTAAGGCGACCGCCTTTTCGCCTTAATGAGCCGTCCGCGCCTGAAGACACCTAAGGGTGAAAAGCGACCTCGCCCTTTCGCCATCTGTCTTGGCCATATATGGATTCTGTGGTTCTCCTAACAGGGCATCATACAATCCCTTTTATGCCGATATCTATCTATAAATGCGAGAAGTCTCTGCGTGTCTGTCTGTCTGTCTGTCTGTAATCCACGTATCTCGAGAACCGTTCGTCCCACCGGCTTCAGATTCGGCATGCGCGTTCCCGGCGCGGAGTGAAGTGCTGGGCCTCGACCCGACCCGACGTGTGGTTTTCCCGAACCGGCGCGAAACGTTCGGAATCTCCTTATGCAGGGCTGATTGTTGACATCAGGCTGTTCCGGAGGAAATCGCCGCAAGCGCTGACTCATTGTGACATCACATCATAAAAGGCTCTGAGATCACGTATGCCACATGAGTCAACAAAAAATGCCATGGTTAGGTATTCTGATGTTCCTATATGGGCATAAAAGGACACAGGCAAACATATGGTCAAAACGGCTCTTATGACAACAGGTATAATGGGGTTTGCATTAAAGGGTGGGGCATTCATTCCCTATTTCAAATTTGGCACGCGCGTTCCCCGCCGCAGTTCCGGAACCGGCACTGTGTCTGCATAGATCTCCATTTATGGGCATAAAATGGATGCAGACAGACAGATACGGATATCTCCATATATGAGCATAAATGGACACAGGCAAACAGATGGTCAAAGATCTCCATATATGGGCATAAAATGGACGCAAAAAGACAGATACAGATATCTCCATATATGGGCATAAATGGACACAGGCAAACAGATGGTCAAAACGGGTCCTATGACAACAGGTATAATGGGGTTTGCATTAAAGGGGGAACCAGCACTGTGTCTGCAACACAGTCGGAGGCACAGACAGATACAGAGATCTCCATAACGGGCATAAAGGGACACAGGCAAACAGATACAGAGATCTCCATATATGGGCATGAAATGGATGCAGACAGACAGATACAGATATCTCCATATATGAGCATAAATGGATACAGGCAAACAGATGGTCAATACAGGTCCTACAGAGATCTCCATATATGGGCATAAAATGGACGCAGACAGACAGATAACTCCATATATGGGCATAAATGGACACAGGCAAACAGATGGTCAAAACGGGTCCTACAGAGATCTCCATATATGGACATAAAATGGACGTAGACAGATAGATATCCCCATATATGGGCATACATGGACACACGCAAACAGATGGTCAATACAGATCCTATGACAACAGGTATAATGGGGTTTGCATTAAAGGGCGGGGCATTCATCCCCTATTTACATTGTTCCCGAGTTGCCCAGGGCGCCGACTAGACGCCCTGGTATCCTTAAAGGAGTAGTTCACCCCCAAAATGACTTTCTTTCTATTGATTAGTCACGCCATGGAGAGTAGAGTTCAATAATATTTTTTGGTTTTTGTCGCATTCCTAAGATAAAAATGTGATAACAATAAATTTACCCCCATTCATTCCGGATGGTGACCCGTTTCGAAACGGGTCACCATCCGGAATCAATGGGGGTAAATTTTCTCAAATCAAATTTTTGACTTAGGAATGTGACTAAAACCAAAAAATATTATTGAACTCTACTCTCCATGGCGTGACTAATCAATAGAAAGAAAGTCATTTTGGGGGTGAACTACTCCTTTAATAATGTATTTTTCTGGGAATGACCATATATGGACTTTTATACCCTGATAAATCTTGTAGCTTGTCTGACTGTCAGTACAGGAAGAGATGTCACGTGACATCCTTTTTATGCCCATATATGATTCATTCTGTACCACATCACTGTGACTCACTGACATCACACTGACATCACTTCCTGTACAGCCGGACGGACAATCAGACAGACAAGCGACAGGGTTTTTCAGGGTATAATGCGACCTTTGGTCGCAATAAAAAGCAGTCAGGTGTATGTGTATATAGGGCAGGGCTGTCCAGTGACACAAGAAGATGAAACATGTTTTTTAATGAAAAACTTTGTTACTTATTTACACAGGTGGGACAATGAATATGATACAACCTGAGGATGAATTCACTGGCAGGACAGTCCTGCACTTGGAGAGGACTGGAATCGAAGATGCGTTTGTAGCTCAGATGCTTGTGTCAGCAAGACAGACATTTATCACCTCAGGTAAATGCCATCTAATGTCTCCTCAGTACAGTTGATTGTTCATGTCAGGCAGGGTTGTCCAAACCTTTTTTCAAAGGGGGCCACATATTAAATCACCCAAGGGCCGACTATCTTCTGACGTAATGTAGGCTACGTTCAGTCAGACCAAATAAACTAACGCCGTTAGTTATAACGCTGTTACACCCAACACTGGAAACCACAACACGCCATGTTGTAGTACTCAAAGACTACAATTTGGCCGGAACTATCCACCGGAAACAGTTTTAACCCAAAATAATTCCCCTGTGCTCAAGGACATACTTTTAGGGCCTACCTAATAAACTCCTAGATGCGGAGTAGTTTTGCTTTTGAAAAAATAGTTTGTATATGCATATTTTAGTCCAACTCGTAGCGACTGGCAAGACTATACTAGCATTTTAATAGGGATTGGGGAAACAAACGGAGGGAACCCAATCAAAGCAACGCCGCTTCAAGTGGTTTCCACGTTGGGTGGAAACCAAGCGGCCTGTTGTGAACGAACACCAGGCTTTCCCCCAGAAAGCCTGGTAGGCGAGGTTAAGCAGCAAGTGGTCAGACAGTGTGGTGCCGTTGCCATGTGTGCTAAATATAAGCGATTCTGGGCTTGATTTCCGAAAAGTTGCTTGTATACATTGATAGTTGCTGGTTGCATTTTATTTGTTGTGAGCTTGTATGGATAATTGGAGATCCCTAACAGAATCCTTTTTATGCCCATATTGGAGATCCCTGCTCTGAGTATCTGAGTGATGTCACCTGTTTATGCCCATATATGGAGATCCCTGATCTGAGTATCTGACATCACTGTGATGTCACCAGTGATGTCACAGTGATGTGTCAGGGGAACCACAGTGTCAGGTGTTACCCTGTTAGTGTGACATCACAGTGAAGCCAGAGCGTGATGTCAGAGCAGCAAACCCATTCTGTTAAGAGTGGTTCCCCTGACATCACAGTGACATCAGAGCATGATGTCAGAGCGACAAACCCATAGACCGTAAAAACGTGTACACGTCCAGACGTACGGACACGGACAAGCTGTGACGGTTCTCATAGTAAAACTGCGACCTACCGTCGCAACAATAATCATGACACATTCTAAAGGCTCAATCCCACTGGGCCAGATAACAGTTAAAAAAATCTCTTTCTCCAGATATTTTTCCATTCAAAGTGGATGGTAGATACAGATAAAAAGAATATCTACCACAGATATTTACCACAGATACTTTTATCTGAGGCAAATATTTTTTTTATCTGTATCTACCATCCACTTTGAATGGAAACATATCTGGAGAAAGAGTTTTTTTTATCTGTTCTCTGGCCCAGTGGGAATGGGCCTTTAAGCATGTCATGAGAATCAAGTATAAATGATTGTGTAGCCTACTCATGATGCAATCATAACACATAAAACCGATTATAATGACATGTAAGGTCAAGTATGATTGTACTACCCTTGTCACTCACTGCCTTTTTGTTTTGGTCAGGATCCTAGTGCTACATAATTCTCATAGTGTACTGTAATACATCCAAATTGTTATAATGCATGCAGAGTTATTATAAATCACTATAAGTAGCCATTGGGTGATTTTAAATAATTTAAAAACATGAAATACATTTTAACAACAATGCAGGCAGTGATGAACAGTGATATCCCAGTGATAAGTGCAATAGAGAACATAATAAACATGCTATATAAATGCACCAATGACAATGACGATTGATTCTGATTCTGATGGGTATGTGCCAGGCAGCATAACCCTAATGCTAAGAGTATCCTAACATTATATTTCTACTGTACCTCCTGACAATGACACTCAGACAGGCAAGCTGAAAGTGCATCTAAAACATATGTGACATAACTAGGGATGGGACGATAATCGCTAGTATTGTTTATCATGATAAAAAACACTCAAATAACCGTATTGTAGAGATTTAATTTATCATGAAATCTTCCTCCGTCATACACTGGGATCATTTCACCTTTTATTTGCTGAGCTGCATATCTGGTACCATTTAAAACCCTCTATAATAGGTAAAATGGATCTGTAAATATACATATATACTTGATACAGTCTTTTTCCAATATCTGCCAAATCTCTTTGCCAAAAAATAGCCGATCTACAAGCTTGTAGATCTGCTATTTCTTTGGCAAATATTCTGCCCCAGGATAGTGGATGGGGATATTTTGATTATCGCGATAATATTGTTAATCGCAATAATCGTTTTCATATCGTCCCATCCCTAAACATAATTTATTATTTTCCTTCATTTCAGACCAGTCTGTACAGTCCAGCCTGCAGGTGAAGATGAGTCCTCCAGCTCCAGTGAGGACCTTTTCTATTAAGCAGGAACCTGAAGACTACAAGGACCTCAGTAAGTTTCATGCTTTCTCTTTCTTTTATTCCTTCCTGTTGTCACCCTATCGTCTTTAAACAATAGGGTTATTATGGGAAAAAGTATCACAATAATGATGATATCATGATGATAGAGATTTGGGGGAACATAAGTGGTCATTGGGTGATTTTAAATAATGTAAAAAAGATCAAATACATGCAGGCAGTGACATGTAAACATATATTTGACAACGTTATACTTAAAAAAAAGAGCTTTGGACACGCAATGCGACGTGTTGTAAGCTGCTGGTATATCTGCTATTTTGCTATTTTTGAAAATGTTTTAAAATAAATGAAATTTTTTCAGCATGGAAATGATTATGACAAAATAATTGCGATTATATCAAATAACAAAATAAATTATGTAATAATTGTGTCAAAAAGTGTGTGTGCCAAGTGTGGTGTGGATTGGATATTGTTCCCTCTTGTTTGACAACCTTCATCTACAACCCATAACTTATTCTGTTCCTTCATTTCAGACCAGTCTCTACAGTCCAGCCTGCAGGTGAAGATGAATCTTCCAGCTCCAGCCAGGACCCTTTCTATTAAACAGGAACCTGAAGACTACAAGGAAGACTACGAGGACCTCGGTAAGTTTCACGCCGTTTCATTATTACTTTATTTATTGCAATCCTTACCCTGCCTCTTTGTGGCTGTACAGCCACCAAGAAATAAGATCTGCTTAAAACCCAACAGATAAGAGTTTAGACATACGACAGTATACTTTGTAACAAATCGTTGTGGACTCACTCTTGTGCACAAACACAAAACTGGAGCAGGGGTGGAGACAGTGTCATAGGCGTGCGTCTGGAGGTTTAGTGGTGTCTAAGTGGTGGCACCTGCTGGGTTTAGTCACTGGGGGGTTTTCTGTTGTTTTGTTTAGTTTTTTCTGGGATACATTTGACACATTTCATGTTTTTCCTCTGTTCAAGGTGAAGCCATGGACAGAGAACTGCTCCTGCAACAGATCCTCCTAATATTTAAAGAGGAAAGTGATGAGGAGGATTTCCTGGGATTCCCTGCCTCAGGTATGGATGAAGATAGTAGTATTACAAAGAAAATGGAAAGATGGAAGAAAGAGCCTTATTCTAGTATTCGTACTCCGTATTCTGGGGGGACAAGGCTGCTTTAGCCATGCCCTTTAGTTCTAGAGCAGTGCCAGAGGAAATGAGAGATATGCCAAGCACATAGCTAAAAAGCATTGCAGATAAATAAGCGGGGTGCATTTAGTGATTTAAAAAACAATAAAAGGACATTAAAATCAATTCTAAAACTAACAGCCTATGGCAGCCTATGGAGGGACTTTAAAATGAGGGAAATGTGTGCTCTCCGTCCGGTCTTTATAAGCATGCGTGCTGCTTTTTTTCTTTTTTGCTTTTTAATAAAATTATAAAATTTGTTATACTAGTCCTTACCCGTTTGAAGGTATGTGCTTCAAATTATGTGCAGAGTGCAGGTGATGGGGTGTGTCTAACAGTTTTCTGAAAAACATAATATATCAGTGGTTCCAACTTTGTCATGTCAAGTAACCCCAAAAAGATATGTTTGGCCGCAGACCCCCATCTCAATCTATTCTTTTTTTTCTTCCAGGGACCCCCAGAAGCAAAGATTTTGGTTAAAAATGTTGCCTCATGCTAGTTGCAGAATAGATGCCTCGTGCTAGATGCAGAATTAGATATGCCTCATGCTAGATGCAGAAAAGATAAGATGATAAAAATGCTAATATACAGCATGCGATTTGTGAAAGTGACAAACAGGCTTCGCAGTTATGTCAGGTCTGTTCATATGCTAATGGTCATGCGGATTCAGATCAATTGCTCCAGCCACCGTGGAGATGCAGTCGGACAGACAGACAGAGATTCCGAAAATGATATGTTTGATAGTTCAACCGCGGTCTCATGCTAAAAAAGAAAGAAACAGGGATTATTTGTAAATTACGTCAGACTTTGTGCTCTATTGCGTAGTAAACAAATATAATGTTTTACAAATTACAATACAACTACATGTTATTTATGTTTGAATAATCTGTTGTTTTCTATCACAGATACCTTCAACACAAAGTCTCTCCCAGAAAAACCCTACAGCTGTGGCCTGTGCGGGAAAAGCTTCACCCAAAAGTCTTATATTAAGATACACCAGAGACTTCACACTGGAGAGAAGCCATACCGCTGTGACCAATGTGGGAAACGCTTCACCCAAGGGCAGCATCTTAGGAAACACCAGAAAATGCATTCTAAAGGGAAGCCTTACTGTTGTGGCCAGTGTAGGAAAAGCTTCATCAGTGAGTATCAACTAGAAACACATCAGAGAAGTCACACTATAAAAAAACCTTACTGTTGTGGCCAGTGTGGGAAAAGCTACCAACTATTCTCTAACCTTAAGAAACACAAGAAGATACATTCTGAAGAGTGCAGTAAAAGCTTCACTACAAAGTATCTCTTAGAAAAACATCAGAGAAATCACACTGGAGAAAAACCTTACTGCTGTGACCACTGTGGGAAATGCTACAAGCTAGTGTCTAACCTTAAGAAACACAAGAAGATACATTCTGAATTAAAGCCGTTGTGCTGTGGCCAGTGTGGGAAAAGCTTCACCACAAAGCATGATCTTGAGAAACACCAGAGAATTCACGCCGGAGCAAAGCCTTACTGCTGTGACAAATGTGGCAAAAGTTTCAAACACGTTTCTACCCTTAAGACGCACCAAAAAATACATTCTGATGTGAAGCCTTACTGCTGTGAAGAATGTGGGCAGAGCTTTCTTCATAAACAAAGTTTAAAGAAACATCAGTACAGCCATACTGGAGAGAAGCCTTTTGACTGTGAACTGTGTGGGAAGAGTTTAGCGAGCTCACACTCATTGGCGCTTCATATGCGCCTCCATACTGGAGAGAAACCTTATGACTGTAAACATTGTAAAAAGCGTTTTCGTCAACAGTCAAATTTAACAAGGCATCAGCGCGTCCATACTGGAGAGAAGCCTTACTGCTGTGGCCAGTGTGGGAATAGTTTTGCGGACAGAAATATATTGAATATCCATCTGCGCTTGCATACTGGAGAGAAACCTTATAAGTGTGACCAATGTGGCAAGAGTTTTCGTCAACCGTCAAATCTAAAGGTTCATCAGCGCATCCATACTGGAGAAAAGCCTTACTGCTGTGGCCAGTGTGGAACCAGGTTTACTCACTCTTATTCATTAGATCTTCATCTGCTCCTCCATGCTGGAGAGAAGCCTTTCCACTGTGAACTGTGTGGCAAGAGCTTTCGTTCTTCAAGTAAATTGCATTTTCATAAGCGCGTCCATACTGGGGAGAAGCCTTATTGCTGTGACCAGTGTGGAAAACGCTTCACCAAACGTTGTAAACTTAAGGAACACCAGAAAATACACACTGGTTTGACGCCTTACTGCTGCGAAGAATGTGGGAAGTGCTTTCGTCATTCAAGTGCATTAAAGTATCACAATCGCATCCATACTGGAGAGAAGCCTGAACAATGTGAACAATGTGGGAAGAACTTTCGTCACGCAAGCCAATTAAAGAGTCATCAGCGCATCCATACCGGAGAGAAGCCTTACTACTGTGACCAGTGCGAGATAAGCTTTAGACACTATTGTGGTCTAAAGTCACACCAGAAATGTAAGCATTCTGTAGAGAAACCTTACCGCTGTGACCAGTGTCCGAAAAGCTTCAAATTACCTTCTATTCTCAAAATACACAAGAGAATCCACACTGGAGAGAAGCCTTACTGCTGTGAACAATGTGGGAAGAGTTTTATTCAGTCTCATCATTTAAAATGTCATAAGTGCATCCAGATTGAAGAGCACACAGCAGGGACGTGCAGTGAACACAATATTTTAAAACCCCATACACCAGGATCTGAGCTAGGTCCCAGCTCAGACAGGATTAACACAGGATTGTGTTGATCGTGTCCCAAACGAAATAAAATAAGATCATGTTTGTCCCAGAGGTGAAGTGGGCCTTTAATCTACCAACCATGATGGAATGGAAATAATAGCACATTGTGCTTTTATAACTGGCTCCTATCTTTGCCATTAATTCTGACAATGCACCCTATGTATGTTTGCATACTGTATACGATATGAGCTATACTCATCAACAGAAATATCTGACCTGCTTGTATATCTGACCTGCTTGTATATGTGTATATATTTCACTCAACTCATCTGGAATATTTGTCTTTCTTTCTATCTCTATTCTTCCCTTTCTTGAAAAATAAAATGATGTGAGCTTGGCTTGTATGAAACATAATTTCACTATGTTATACATATAAGCCTGTTATATGACAACAAGACTACTTAAGATCTGTGTTTGACTCGTTTTCAGAAGCTTATGCCTTAAAACTTGAAGCTAACTCCACTAGATTTTAAACATGTAAAATGTACAGTGACTGCACTACATTTCTAGAAATGGGACTCGATCTTAAATAATTCATTATGAATCAACCACTTTTTCTAAAATAGTTCATCTACAACCTCACCACGTGTTGCATCAACACATTTGATCTTGTAAATCAGCTATTAAATCAGCTTTTAAATACATAAGTGTTTTGTTTTAAAGAATGCACTTTTGGAAAAGGAAGTAGTCCAGCACATTTTTCTTTTAAGTTGAGTAACTAATTACTTGAAAAGGTACAGTGGGGATCTGAAACGAGTTTTACTCTATATTGCAAACTTTGCAAACACATTAAATCACTCCACAGCAACTCAGGTCCATTTGAATGACAATAGAGGTTGTATGTGTTAAACTAAAAATAAAACAGCTACCATCCATTCCCTTTGCATTATGTCAAATACAGATAGGCCTACAGTATGGTACTGGGAATTCTTTCATCTCCCTATACATTGCAAACCTGACATCACAGAAATGCACAAAATAATTCTTTATGAAATATCAGCTGCCATGTTTTGGATTGAAGCTAAGAAATGATATAGATTGAATTGAGGTGCCCACTAGATGGCAGTATTAAACCACTAAAGGCAACCTGTTGAACTTGAAAATAACTGCAAGCCAACGTTTTTTTTTTTTTTTTTGCCAATAGATAGATAGATATTTTAGTTTTTAATAGATTTGTGCATATTTGTCATTTAAAAAATAGATATAACTCAAAATATAAGATGGAATATGGAGATATAAGGTGTGTGTACTATAGTGAAGACCACACAACATGATCCACCAGAAGTCACTGTGTGTGTGTGTGTGTGTGTGTGTGTGTGTGTGTGTGTGTGTGTGTGTGTGTGTGTGTGTGTGTGTGTGTGTGTGTGTTGTGTTGTGTTGTGTTGTGTTGTGAAGCAGATGGACAGCATGGCAGAGGCGTTCCTTCATA